>NW_020455866.1:2023643-2217877 GCF_003342845.1 Nothoprocta perdicaria | reverse complement strand
AGCACAAGAAGTTCCGTTTCCAGGTGAGGAGCAACTTCTTTACTGTTAGGATGACAGAGCAGTGAAAGAGGCTGCCCAGGGAGGTTGTGGAGTCTCCTACTCTGGAGGTCTTCAAAACCTGCCTGGATGCCACCCTGTGCCACATGCTGTAGGTGTGCCTGCTTGAGCAGGAAGGTTGGACTAGATGATCTGTAGAGGTCCCTTCCAACCTTAAATATTCTGTGAATGTGTGAATCTGTGAATGAAATGTGTTGTCCATATTATCAGTTTGTATAAAAGAAAATTACTACATGATCTTTAACAGAGAGATGCTGCCACATGCCAACTGAAGATGTTCTGCCTACTGCAATCTTAAGCATTCGTCAGATTATCAGAAACAGAGAGGATCATACACCCCCTTCTTGTAATGTGCCAGTAAGTACTGCAGATGGGAAAAGTGAGTCAATCACCACTGCTTCTCTTCAACTCCCTGTATCTGATATCAGGAGTTCAAAAGTGAGAAGAAAACTAAGGTGTTGTGACAGGAATATGCTATTTCCTAGCTCTGTGTTTAGAAAAAAAGGCTCAAAAGATGCCCTCCCCCAGCATAAATATAGAGCCGATTATAACAAGTTCCCCAGAGAGACATCTAAAACTACAGCATTCAAGGTATTACAAGCTCTGGTTTATTTTCATTATGCAGAAATGATGTGTCAGACTCTTTCTGGTGATACCTAGTGTTAGGGCAAGAGGCACAAACTGAAACACAGAAAGTTCTATCTGAACATAAGGAAAAACTTCTTGACTATGAAGGTTACTGAGCACTGGAACAGGTTGCCCAGAGAGGCTGTGGAATCTCATTCCCTGGAGAGCTTCCTTGACACAATCCTTGGAAATGTTCTCTACATGACTGATTTAACAGGAAGGTTAAACTAGAAAATCTTTCCAAAGTTCCCTTTTAATCTCTGTGATCTTTCTGTGATTCTATGAAATTAAATGCAAATAATATTGATGAGTAACAATTTTTCCTTTAAATTTTTCTTTTTTTTTTCCTTTTCTTTCAATGATATTGCTTTTACTTAAATGTTTATATATCCTGTGTTGTGGAGACAAAATTACCAGTTCTAAGTAATCTTTTATACCAGAAACGGAAGTCAGTTTATTTGTTTTAGGATTATGCAACTCTTGAGCAATGTTTCATTACCTTGAAATTTTGAACCAAAGTAGTCCAAAATTTTAGTGAATCTATGCTTATGTACTTGAGCCAACATACTGTGACTTACTGAATCATTCAGGAAGAATTTTAGTTTGATTTCTATAAGTTTTTATGACTCTGTGCTCACATCTCCATATAACATCTTTCCTGGCAAGGAAGTTCACACTGATTGCCAGCCTGCATTCATGACACATATGATTTTGCATGCACATTACACACAGGTACTCTAGGCATTGTTTTAGTGTGTGATTTAAACCTTTGTGCAACCAGATCAGGTTTCCTCATGTGGGACATCTCTAAGTAGGAATACAAGGAAGTTTTAAATCAAGAACACCTCCAGTGCACTATACCACTAATGCACTCCTGGAGTCAAGGCCAGTAACAAAAATTACTGTCATACATGTCTAGCTATGACTCATTCATCATCCTAAATTTTGTTGACTAATAAAATGGTAAAAATATCTCTTTACTCTTTTTTTTTTCACAAAATTAAACCTGGAATGTTAATTGAAGAATGACATTATGATGGCATGTTTAATAAAGCTTCCAAAAACATTTGTGCAGAAACATTTATTCATTTTAAGGCTTAAATTTACATATCTATACATTAAAAGCAGGTTCTTAACTTTCTCTTGCATCCTAAATATTAACTCAGAGCAATGAAATTTGACATTGAATTGATAATTGATATTTGACCCTTCAAAATATATGAGAATAAAATCCATACCCATACTTTTGAGGTCTCTGAGATTAGTGGAACCCCAAAGCAGCATTTGTGCAGAAGATGAAACACATCAAAAGCTTAGCATGTAATAATTCTCTTTTTTTTCTAGTCCTTCCTTACTTCTCCATTCTCTCAACAGTCCACCTAAGAGGTGGATATACTAGAAATGTCTTTGTGGATTTTAATCAATATGGAGCATATACCTGGGTATAATATAAAAGTCTCAATTCCATTTAAAATCTTTTACACTTACTTTTGGACATTTTCAGAATAGACTGTCAATTTATTTATCAAAAATACACAGTATTACTATCGCTCTCTGTAGGGGAGAATTGATTTCATATGGTTCTCCTTTTACTTTTGATATTCTCTCTCTCCCTATCAAATAGGCATACAATTCTTATTTTTGTAAAGCACTTGTGTATCCAGGAAATCTATTTCAACTCTGTTTCAAGGGAAACAACAATGTCTTAGTGAAAAAGGCCCAGATAAAAGAAAAGGGAAAGAAGTGTTTTGAACTCAGAATTACTATTACAGCTGGAATACCATCATACTAGTTTTTAGTTTCTTTATTAAACTTCAAAATATTGTGCTGCATAGTTYGATGCACAGAGTTTCTTTTTTGAAAATATTGACAACACAAGAAACGAGTATTGTGTTCACAGACTGGTAGAATTGGGAGTGCAAAAGTAAATTGCTATAACAACAATAATAAATATATAAATAATAATAATAATAAAAATATTCAGAAAGCCTTAGTCTTTAGTGTATATGATTTAGGTTCAACCACTCTAATAAGTGGATATTGCACTGAAAAAGTCCCACAACCCTTCAGTTTAAGTCAAACTCTACTGTACGGGGAGAAAAAATCAGAACAGAAATGCTGTCTTTATTAAAACAGTTAGAGCAGCATCTGATCAATCTTTCCATAAAACAGAGATGGCCCTCTGATATCACTATCGTTATTTCATTTTCTCCAATAGGAGAGTTCTCTGGAGGATGTAGAGGGAAATTTCTCATGTAACTTGTATTCATAGAGACATTGTGAAGTAGGCCTGGATTTCAGGAATCTCTTTCTCCAGTTCTGACATAGAAATGATTTTATTCATACCTTTTGATTCATAGAATCATAGAATCATAGAATCATAGAATGCCGAAGGTTGGAAGGGACCTCAGAGGTCATCGAGTCCAACCCCCCTGCTCACGCAGGCTCACCTAGAGCACGTGGCACAGGGCTGCATCCAAGCGGGTTTTAAAGATCTCCAAAGAAGGAGACTCCACAACCTCTCTGGGCAGCCTGTGCCAGTGCTTTGTCACCCTCACAGAGAAGAAATGCTTCCTTAAGTTCCTGTGGAACTTCCGATGCTTCAGTTTGAAGCCATTTCCTCTTGTTCTGTCAGTGGCCACCACTGAAAAGAGGCCGCCCCCCTCCTCCTCTCTGCCTCCCTTGAGGTATTTATACACGCTGATCAGGTCCCCCCTCAGCCTCCTCTTCTCCAGGCTGAATTCATTTTCTATCATTCTTTTAGCATTCAGACACATCTCTCAAACTTGTCAGAGTGCATTCACAATCTACTAAAAATATAACATTTTTATAATTACATGTTTATTTTCATTAGGTACTACAGATAGAGAGCATTTCCTTTTACAGCAGACTTTCTATTTGTACTGCATCACTACTTGCATACTATTTGTAATGCATCAGAAGAGATGCCTGGACCTCTCCCTTCTAATATGAAATCTTGGTTCTGTTCTCTAAATCTATATGCAAGTGGTCAGATATTCCAGTTGGCAGGAAGTCCTTATAGTCCTATTGCTTGTCATTCTCTACAGGAACCTCAGAACATTAACAGTATACAGGTATGTATACATATATGTATATGTGTATATGTATATATGTATACATAAATATATATATATATATATTATATATAGGTACTAGAATGTAGTTCAGTATTTCTTTTCACTCCATTTCAAATGCCATATGTGACATATGACTATTATGCTTTGCCCTAGTCTTTGACCAAAGTATGGCAACCATTCTAGGCAAAGCTTGGCAATGCTATTTATTAGTAATGACACTACTTCAGACCTGCTGCCAAGCAGCTATTATGAAATGAATCAGTGAGCCCAAAACTTCACGAAATCATATGGAAAAAGAAAAGAAGAAAACTCAAGATAAACCTTGTCTTTGTCTCTAATAACTTGTGGTGTTGCCACAATACCACATTGCCAATAAATCTAAGTGGGGAAAAAAGTGGTCCAATTTGACAGAGCCTTAATTCAGTGATAAGAGAAGACTACTGCTAAGGACCAATCTGCATGTATTACTTGGCTGCCTAGGAGATGTCCATTCTTTACTTTCATGAGCATTGAAGTTTACCAAATGAAAGTAAGAAATCAATACAAATCACTAAAGTCAGTTTGTCATCATTACTGAATAATCATTTTCGTCTTTTTCATATAACTGGAAAAAAACATTTTTTGAAATGCTTACTTTGTAATCCATTATTCTCTGATACTGAAAATAGTTTAATTCTTTGGGACATGTACATAGAAAAAGGATTCTTAATAGACATGTGCTAGTCTTCCTTGGTTCATTTTGATTAAGCTCTCTTATGTTTTATTGTAATATCCTAGTGCATTTTGTACTTACTCTGAGTAGATGTGGTTTGTTCATTCACATTCACTGCATTTCAAARTCTGTATTAGACTAAACTAAAACATGGTGATTAACAATTTAGATTGTAAACTGCTCTACCTTCCACTTTGTCTGATCCTACTAAAGGGTTATTCATCGCCAAATTAGTACAGAGTTTTGTCTGAATGGTGCCTCATGACATCCAAATGAGGTTTTCCCTCCAAGTGGCTGAACTGCAAGGTGGTAAATCATCTGTTAGATATCACCAAGATCTGCAACATTTGCTTGTGTTGCTCAGTGCACTCAGACTCGTTATCTAAATTTTTATGGTACTTTGTGCCTTTAAATGTGTTTCACTGAAGAGTTTTCAATAAATTTATAATTGACTTTTGGGATTTTGTCTTGATTTAGGAACGATAAATGTAATTCACTTTGAACAGCTGACTGCAGCTCAGTTTTGGGAAGAGAAAATCAGACAGCTGTATGGCTATTATCAAGATGAACACTGTAGCTTCATCCTTTCTACCAATTTAGATTTTTTTCAAGGAGTAGGTAGTTCTTGGTCCTATGCATTTAGCTCTAGTTGGCTAAGACTAAACTGTTCAGATGGACGCTATTCAACATCTTAAAATTAAAACATCACAGAACAATTAAAAGGAACAGAAAATAGTTTATGTATTGATAATTGATATTTTTTCAGTAATCCTACTCTAACAATGACTGACAATGTAGAGAAGTATGTATAGGAATAGGTACATTAAGCTTTCTGAAAACACTCTAGATATTATAGATCTGTGCAAAGTTGAATGAATTATGCTCTAAAAGTTGTTGAAGTAATGAAAACGTTTGTAGAATTGCTAGCTGCAAATTATTATTTATTTCTGGAGAAAGAAAAATTACTAAGATTTTTTTCATCTTTCAGACACTTTGTATATGACATCTACTTTAAAATATATAAAAAGAGCACAAGATTTGGATGCCATGGCTAAATTTTCATTCAATAAATGTATAGCCTGGTTCAGAATTCTTCAATGTCAACAAAACCAGATAGAATGACAATTATTTATAAATATTCTACATTTTTTTTTTAATTTCCATTTCTTCTTTACTTAAGTCAGTACAGTTTCTATAAAAAATCGATGGTTTATTGTGTGGGACAGCCTATTCTTCACACTTTCCCTGGAAGCAGTGTTTCACCTCTGTAATGAATATAAGTAAATTATGCAGCCCTAGAACCTTACAATTACATAAAAATTGAAAATATTCCAAAATTACCAATAAAGGATGATATCTAAACCTTCATTTGTAGGTGTCCTGGACATGAATAATGTGGAAAAAAAAGACAATATATTAATTTCTTTTATTGATATAAGTACGTTTCATTCTCAAACAGCATCTCATGAATCTACCTTTCTTTTTGTCAAATAGTACATCTGAAAATTACTAGTGTCAATTGTATCAGCATATTGTAAACGTATAATTAAAAGAAAATATTTGAAATTAGCTATTCTTAGACTACAGTGAAAAGTTAACTGAAGTTAATAGATAGTGTTTACCATATTTTTATTGATAAAGAYGCTTCAGATATCCTTTAAGAAGCTGTGAATGCTACTTTAATTCAAAGCTTTTTGCCTTCTGTATATATATATCAATCACTCACCTCACAGAAAACTGCTTTCTGAAAAGTTTAACATAAGTTATATAGGTTTAACTCCGATATGGTTTCAGTCTTTGCACATAATGCAAAGGAATATAAGAGGTGAAAATATCTTATGGATGCACTGAAGCTACAGATGTAGAGGAAATTTAATGTTAGTATATTATACCCAGGTAAGGTTAGTAAGCATAAAAAAAAAAAAGTAATGCTGTGAAGAGAAAGTAAAGTTGTAAAGAGAAAAAAAAACAGGGTAGCAAATAGAATAACAGCATAGTCTTGTGGTGGTATCAATCTAACACAAAAAGAGTATTCAAAACAGTGTAACAAGAACTAAAAGTTCATCAACAGAGGGGTTAGCTATGATTAAAAGATGTAATTGTTCCATTACAGGGCTTTATCACAGACCACATTTGGAATGCTGYGTATAGTCTTGAACAGAAAGTGTTCAGGAGGGGCTACATGGCTTATCTAAGGATTAGAAGTTCTATTAGAAAAGGCTTCAACAGCTGAATATGTTCACTCTTCTTTTTTCGAGGATCAGAGGGGACTGGATTACAGTCTATAAATGCTTAAGAGGGTCACACATGAAGACCTTGAGAAAAGCCTGTTGTGATTCTAGGGGATTATTAAAGTAAGAAGTCATTTCTCTGCAGCTAGTAAACAATCATTCAGAATCAACAATATAGTGGATTAATGCTCATATGGGTTTCAGGAAAATCTACAGTTGCCATAATTCTCATAATTACTTTGTTAGGAATAGTGAGCATCATAGCTAAAGTTTTAAATCTATTGATAACTGATGATTCCTAGGATAAAAAAAAACAAATGTATAGAATATCTTGCTTTTATTTTCCTCAGTGTTCTGAGGAAAGCCCCTGAAGCTTTTAATAGTAGCTGAAAAAATATTGAATTAGATTTAGTACGCTCTAATCAGACCACCAGACACAGTTACAACTCATTTGAGAAATCCAAAGTGATGAAAGAAACTTACATTTACAAAACTGGCAAAATATTGCACCTGGCTCTAAGGTCAAAGGAGGTAGATAAATATGCTCCTGGACTAATGTTCTGTATTACTAGATGTGGTAGAATGTGGTAGAATTATGAATTTTTATTGCATCTATAACTTCAATAACAAGGTCAATCAGATTTGTATTTGTGCAAAATAAAAAATTATAGCAGCAATTTTGAGATAAAAGTAGCACCATACTGTCCAAAATGCTTCTGAAAATTTTAATATTTGTTAGAATTTTCAAATTATTATTACTATCTAAGCTGCTGAAGCTCCAGGCAGGTCTGCCACTGATTTGAAAGTCAGTGCTAACTGTACTGAAAACACAATTCTGGAAACACAGTTCTTGTAGATCCACAGCACAGAAGGTCAATTTCTGTGACACACATATTACTATTCATGTGATGGTCATTAGATTCATTCATCTGCTCTGCTCACAGTCTACATCACAGAATCACAGAATGATGGTTAGAAGAGAACTCTAGAGATCATCTAGTCTTACTCTTCTGTTCAAGCAAGGTTAACTAGAGCTTGTAGCCCAGTAATATTTCCAGATGACCTTTGACTATCTCCAAGCAGGAGAGTTCAGAAACTCTCTGGGAAAAGGTCATTCTTGAGAGGATAATTGAAAAGATGCACATGTATAAAAAGGTCACTTTAAAGAAATATATTGCAGAAGGAAACTTTGTGCTTGAAAGAACTTCCAAAAGAGTAATTTTTCTAAAACAGGAATGAAAACAGTTATCACAGAAATGACAGAAAGACAAACTCCTTTGTTTTTCATTATTTTACTTTAATATAAGAAATTATGAAATCAAAAACTGTAAAAAAAAAGACGTCTAAATAGTTTTAAAAATTTGCTTAGATTTGTTTGTCAGAGTTCACTGATGCCATAAATTAGTATGTAATTTAACCACCTTATAGAAACCAATTTTAGATATCTTCTAAATAAGGTCTACTAAAATATGTAGTATTCCAACACACATGCCCATATGTGAATTATGCGTTGATGCCTACTGGATGTTATAAAATAATCCTTAGACCCTTATTATTTGTTCTGTTTAGCATATTGTGTTGCATATTTTTTACATTCCTTGTTTTCTGGGTTATAAAAGCCTTCTGTCCTCACAGCAAGAAGAGAAAGCTTCCCTATGTACTGTCCTCTTCTTTTCTGAACTAATTTAAGAACAGGTTTATGACTGGTTATTTTAACACTAATACTGTTGAGGTAGCACAACAGAGTTATGTCAGAATGCCAAATAAAAATGATGATTACAGAACATTTCACTTCATAATATTGTGTTGTACATCGAATGGAAAAGTGCAGTTAAAATAGTGTTAGGAATACAGTTGTCAACAGCTGACTTCTGCTGTAGTCTTAAAAATCATCTGTAATATATTATTCTTACACTTACTGTGAGATATGTAATGAGAGCATACACATCATCAAAAATGTAACATCTTCATTTCATGTCCTAAATGTTTCTTAAATTATGAAGACTGTTTTCCAAATGACTTTAATATTCGTATTGAAATGCAGCATCTGCCATAGCAGATGGAGAATATGACGTCAAGTTAAGATGGTATAATAACCCTTTAGAATCCTTGCTGTTTACAGAAATATTTTGTAATTCATTTATAGTCATATAGTCATTTTGACTACATTAAGTTTGAAACTGTGCTATTCATTCAAGATAGAATATTGCTGATCATAATTAATTGCTGGAATAAAAATTGGTAATCACATCTATTAAAAAGGCATACTCAAACAGGAGATAGCAGTATATTCCTGATATTTTTTTTACAGAGGCTAGAAAAAATATACTATTTTTATTTTTATTTATTTATTTATTTATTTATTTATTTATTTATTTATTTTTATAGCAAATAAATACTTCTTCTTTAAATGCTGATGAGACTAGTATGAGCCATCAGTTTTAAAAATAAAAATTTCCAGAATATAATGATTCCAAACTAAAACTCCAAAAAAGAATTTTTAGACTAAACTATATGCAACGCTTTGATGTTTTCATGTCCAAAATCACTTTGTCAACGCATTTTTTATGTAAATATCTATTTTTCTGTAATTTATTAGAGCATATTATTTCACTTCACAAGAAGCATTTGGTAGAAAGTCTTTTTTTTTTTTTCTGTTATTCAATCAGTTTTACTTACAAGGCAAAAAAAAAACCAACAAATAACTAAAGAACATTTGATAACAGTAAGATTAAATTACTTATTAAGTCATTTTGCTCTGCTAAGCTCAGGCAGAGATCTATTCTTTTTAGCCAGAAGACATTTCAGTTCCTTTAAAACGGTTAATCCATCCTGATTCACAGAGGAAATATTTTTCAGCTTTAAGGTTTTGCCAGCCATATCATTGTAATTAAAAACTACTATTTGGAAATTTTCAACTCTTGGTCTTTGCTGTTTATAATTAAAAGTTTTAATTGATCCTAATGAGTTCCATATGACTGCTTCCCGCCAAATATTACTATGTGTAGTAAGACAGCTTTTAGGAAAGATTCACCCTATTCCTATATTAATTCTAGTGATGTCATGGAGCTTCCTAATATTTATATACTGCCCACCTCACACTCTTGAAGCCATTTAATCACAAGAATAAGAGTCTCACCTCTTGACCTCTTGGCATTCAGCCATAGCAGGAATTAGACCACATATAGCTATGACTGCTTTAAAGACATTTTTAAAGGACTCTTTTCTAGAAAGATCAAGTTTTTTCAGAACTATTCCTTCTCTGATTGGTGACCAATACTACATTTTTTATGGCTTCAGTCTTTTTCTTTTTAGTTTTAGTTTTTTTTTTTTTTTTTTTTTTTTTCTGGTGGAACACAATACAATCTACCAGCTACCTTCCAGGATTTTATTCCAAAATCTTAATATATATATATATACAATTGTTATATATATGTGTGTATGTGTATATGTATATGTGTACACAAGCATGCATAAAAATATTTATGTTTATATGTATAGACTTAGAGATCATACTCATGCACAAACACACATACAAATATAGAGGCTATTTGGCATAAAGATTTTCTTGCACAKACTAGAAAGATGACAGTTAAAATAATTTTGAGAGTAATCAGCTGATAGAGAGTCTAGGGTACTTTCAAATCATTTCATTAGCAATTGTAAACGGTTGGCTCAGTCTAGATAGCAAGTACTCAGAAAGAGTATTTCCAGAATTTTCTTTCCTTAAAGAACAGTAATTTTAATTACTTTCACCTGTGAAATCTTTGATAAGAATTCCATGTACCTTGGAGGAGATCTGTTCTGTCTGGTGAGAGCATTACAGAATCCATAAGGATCATCTATCATTATCATCATAGATAGATGTAACTGATTTTATAGGTTTCTTTTGAGCTCACCAAGAYTAAAATTGGGCTTGCATGGCCTGACCAAAGCAATAACTACCTTAATTTTTTAAGCAGAAAACAAATACTTTTACATCCTTATCTTTTTTTTTTAGCTTTAGGTGAAATACTGCAGGACACGACTTTAGGATTTCTTTCTAGGGAAATAATGCTTCTTTAGCCCTCAGTAACAGCAGAAACCCAATATTTCAAGCAAATGCTTTGATCACAAAAGGCTTATCTTCTTCTGTTCTGTATGGTATCCCAAAATAACTCCAAACACATATTAACCAGCACTCCCAAATCCCACTCTGCGGAGTCGCTCTCCAGTAGGTCAACCCCTAATCTGTACTGGTGCCTGGGGTTATTCCTACCCAGGTGCAGGACCCTGCACTTGTCCTTGTTGAACCTCAGGAGGTTCCTCTCTGAATCAACTCTCCAATCTGTTCGGGTCTCTCTGAATGGCAGCACAGCCCTCCGAAGTGTTGGTCACTCCACTCAGTGTTGTATCATCCATAAACTTGCTCAGGGTGCACTCTGTGCCTTTGTCCAAGTCATTGATGAACAAGTTGAATAGTACTGGGCCCAGTACTGACCCGTGGGGGACATCACTGGCCAYGGGCCTCCAACTGGACTCAACCCCATGAATAACCACCCGCTGAGTTCTGCYAATCAGCCAGTTCTCAATTTACTTCATTGTCTGCGCTTCCAGTCCATACTTTGGGAGCTTCTCCATGAGGTGTTGGAAGCCTTGCTGAAATCAAGGTAGACACCATCCACGGCTCTCTCATCGTACATCCAGCCAGTTATCCCATCGATTATGTGATCCCATCGATTATGTGATCCCATGATTTATTATGGGATCACGCATTTATTATGTGTTTGGTAAATTTCAGTAATTTAGTCATTCTTCATCTCTGCATTCTTCTGAAATAGGAAGGACTGAAAAAGCATTGAAACATTTTCCCATTTCATTTCATTACATTGAAAAGATGTTAAATGTGAAAAGCTCCACAATTTTTGCTACTACATTCTACAATTAACAGACTGAACATATCATAACTTATTTTATTTTATATTATATATAATACAATTTATTCTTATGATATATAAATATTATATATAAGCATTACATATAAATATTATAATTTATATAATTTATTTTATCTTATAATTTATCTTATTCAAATGACTGTTTCTTTTAGAAACCTTGAATTTTATTTTACATAACACACTTTAGCRATTATTTAGTGTATAAACTTTTGGAGTAGGCAAATAATCATTTTAAAATTGTTTTAATGTACCTAAATTTATAATATCCAATGGAAACACATGTAATAAAGCTCTTGTTAACACATGAATAGAATAAGATATATGGTAATGATACATGTAAAATATAAAAGATAAACTAGTTTTTAACATGATTATAAAGTTCTTGACTTTAGTTAATTCATCAATCTGTATGCCTTTGAAATGCACTTTATATGTGCAGCAAATACAGACAACAAACCTTTTCCTATGATTCCAGATAGGGAAGTTCTGTTATTTAGAAGATCGCCAAGAAAATTAGAAAAACACCAGGTACACACCGGATAAGGCTGGTACACCTTGTCGCTTTGATGTGTGTATTACCACGGCAAGTTCAGTTTCCTTCTCCAAAATCAAAATTTAAGAGCAGAATCCTGAAAATCTCTGAAATATTCATAAAACAAACAAGTGTCTGATAAAATCGTGATTTTGAAAACTGAAGAATCTTTGGAGAAGATGGCTTCAAGGGTTTTTCCTGAAGTGCATATTTAGCACATTGTGCTAATTAGCAAAGTATGATAACATGATGCCATGATTTGGAACCTTTACATTTTGCAGGGACTTCACTGAAATGAGGAAATTAATGTCCTGTTTGTATTAGTTTTGTATTGCTGCATCAGAGTTGAGATTTTCAATATTACTAACCATATTAGTGTCAAGATTTCATCCCAGCCTCCTTGGGGTATTATTGCATTAGAGATCTGATTCAAATCTCTATATTACCAGGTTGTATTAATCTTTATATTACAGCGCTGGATTTGGCATTTGCTTCTTCTTTGACAAGCATTTTTATTGTGTGAAAACTGGCAGGTTTTTCACTATTGTATGTGAGTATGGTCTACACCAGCTACAGCCAAGTATTCTGCACAGTTTTTAGGCTTACTTTTTGCAATCCATTTTAATTTACAGACACATTTCAAAGCCCACTGATTACAGTGCAGTGCTATTCGTTCTCTACTTATTATACTTTTAAAATTGTATGTGTGATATCTTCAGTTCTTCAATATTAGATTTCATTTCCCATATGTGAAGCCAATGAAGCCAATTATACAGCTGAGTCTTATCTACCGGAACTCCTTTTGATGCATGCACTCTTCATTAACTAGTTTCTCAAAGTTCTGAATCATCAGAAAATTCAACAAGTTGTTAACTGAGTTTTCTTCTGAGGAATACATATATAGTTGGATTTGAACTGTGACTTTCTGTCATATATTTGGCATATTGCTTTCATCTGTGTTCCACTCCCTACTTTGATCTTGAGCAATGAACACTGCAGCTTCCATATTACTATCCAAAAGTTTTTATATGATATTTTAAAACAGTTTATTATCCCTTGTCTTCTTTCTATCTCCCAAAGCAAAGCAAAATGTGCTCATATAATTTACAATTTACCAGCTACCATTGTCATCATTTCTCATCTCTTTCAAAAAGGTAAAGAGGTTAGTTAGGCAATATGTTACTTTTCAGTATTCATTTAGCAGATCTTCTGTTATCTCATTACTGCACAGGTGTCCTTTAATGCTATTCCTCAATATATTCTAATAATTTACTTACTCTAGAGGAAAAATGTCCTAGTTTAAAAAATTAGTGAAGGTTAAAATGGCTGAAAAAAATCAAAGTTGAAAAATGGCAAAGAAAGTTTCTATAAAACATTTGTCAATTTATACCTGTCTTTCAACAGTATAATACTTTTAAAACTTTATTTTCTTTAAGAATCATTTTAAATTAGTAGGACAATGAATCAAATGGTTCAAATAAAAAAAATAGGCACTGAATTCAAAAGATCCACATTAAGAAAGAAACTAATTGAGAATGTGAATGGGGAGGAGACACAATCCGTACTGTAGGAATTGCTTGCCACTCCAACTGTAAAGACCTACTCAGTACAAGTTTTATCTCATAGATATAGCTATATAAAACCAGATATTTTTAATTAAAGGTTGCTAGTGCAAAAATCATGTGAAAAATTTAAAGGTAAAACATTAAACTCAATATGTATCATTCTGAAGCCAAAAATATGATATGAAGACAGAGAAAGCTTTAATGCACTGTGCCAATTTAGTTTAATTTGTTGCCCTTCTCCAGTATTGCTGAACAAAGATGGGATTAAGTCGTTTACTGTCACAGGATTTGAATAATTGCTGAGAAGGTGGTTCAGGCATATCTAAATCTCTCCTGGGCAATGAATTTATGTTCAGGTTGAAAATAAACTAATAATAATAGTCAAAAAAAGCAAGAATTCACCAGCCATTATGCTTTTAAGCTCAGTGTGCTATTATGCTATCCTTTTGCTCCCTTTTCATCTTTTTTTTTTTTTTTTTTTGGGTATGCCTTTGAATATCTTTGATGAGTGTCATATATATTTTGTATATTTTCCACAAATACAGAATCTTTTCTTGAAGAGCCTGTATATTTAATAGATAGATAATATAATAAATCATCATATTGTTGTTTTACAGGAGCTGGCTAGTTTCCACAAAAAGGCAAAAACACAATCTGGTTCATGTGAAGGGACCTTTGGAGATCACCATGTCCAACTCTTTTGCAGGGTCAGCCAGAGCACCTTGCCAAGGACTATGTCTAGTCAGAATAGCTTAAATATATCTCCGAGAATGGAGACTTTACAGTCTCGCTGGGGTGTTACAGGGTTTGAACACCCTTACAATGAAAAGATGTCGACTTTTGTTCAGATGGATTTTCCTCTTTTGTTCAGATGGAATTTTCTCTGTTTGAATTTGTACTAGTTGACCCTTGTCACTAACACTAAGAGTTTGGCTCAGTTTTATTTAGACATTACCATCTTTCCTTAGACATTACAGATTCCTATCTGTACATACTCATCAGATCCCCTGAACCTTCTCTTCTACAGAAGAAACAGCTAGTGAATTACAGGCTAGATATTTGGAGGTGAATTAAAAACTGGCTAAAGTGCCAGGTTGTGATCAACCCCTCCCAGCCTTTCCTCATATGAAAAATGCTCTGGTCTGATCATCTTCATAGCCATTCACTCGGCTTGGTCTGGTATGGCTGTATCTTTCTCAGATTGGGTAGTCCGGAGCTRGACACAGCATTCTAGATGTGTCCTCACAATGTATTAGTACAGGGAAAGAATTACCTTCCTCAGCTTGCTTCAACTCTTTTCCTAATGTAGCTGAACATTGATTTTTGGCATGAAAACAAAGCAACAGCTTGTGGTCGATTTGCTGATTTCCAAGTCCACAAGGCCCTTGCAAAGTGGCTCTACCACCACTCAGACCTTGGCCTGTACTAATGCAAGAGGTTAATCCTCCCCACTGGACTCACTGATTTCCTTTGTTGAATTCCATGAAGTTCCTCCCTGCCCACTTCTCCATCTTCTCAAGGTCCCACTGAGTGTCAGTGAAGCCTTCTGGTGTATCAGTCACTAGTATATCACAAGGCAAAGTTTTTTGAGGTTTCCTTTTTTTCGCTTCATCAAAGTAATTTTAAAAATGTTAATCAGTTTTAATTCTAGCATTTACTCCTAGAACACGTCACTAGTGGCTGACTTTTAACTGGATTTTGAGATGCTGATCATGACCAGACACTTCGGCTAGTTTYCAATCCACCTCCAATTACCTAGCCCATACTTCACCAGCTTGGCTATAAAGATGGGTGACATTTTTGGACAACCTTTAAAACCTGCTGTCAAGAAAATTTCAAGGTTCTATTTTCAAGTAGATCAACATGAATCACTTCATTTATATTAACATTGGCAAGTTTCTAAAATAATTCCTTTCATTTTAGAAAAAAAATAGAATGCTAGAAAAGAAATGTTTTAATAAGATTTTTTTGAAAATGCAATATATGAACCATTTTATATTACATAGCATTGTTTTATGGTTTATACAGTGGTTATATATATATTCATATAAACACACACACATATATATAGCATATAAATATAAACTATATATAATATAGCTTATAGATATATTTATACTATATATATATTTATACTATATATATATATATATTTACATAGTATATAAATACATATATACACCTAAACTTCAATTCAAAAATTTTTTTTAAAAAGCCTTCTGAATGTGAAATAAGTTTTGAAAATTGGGCATCTTTTGGAGGGTCTGAATACTCAATAATTTACTGGTGATACTAAGGTATGGATTCTAGAGGAAAAATTAGTAGAAAAAAATATATTAAAACTGGAASTAAGAAACACAGTCACTGTTGAAAGCAATGAAGGAGTGTAAAAACAAAAACGATATATCAGTGCCTGAAAAGTTAGTTACTGAGTGACTTTTCTAATGCATTTTACATATTTTTCTTCTTTTATACATCTTTCTTTCTAGTATTGCATTCTAATGTTTCTATTCATTCTTAATGTGTATTTCACATCCTTAATCATTCATTCTGCTGCCTCTTCCACCTCTTGTGATTCCTTTATAACACAGTTAAGAAAGAGAGAACAATTTCACATTTCAGAAAGCAGCAAAAAATACTCAAAAGTTATCATATTATAGAAAGCATCATCAAAAATTATTATAAAACAATAGAATATTCTCCTATTCATAGAATTAATAGAATTGAATATAGATTATAGAAATGATGTTTTTGTAGAAAACATCGATAATGAATAAACAGGGGAAAGGTGAGGAGTCATTGATATTCCTTCCTAGTAGATTAATGAATAAAAGGACAAATGCAAAAGGTGGTGTTCTCCATGTCACAGAGACGACATGAAAAAATGGTCAATGACAATATGACTGATTATGGCAGATGACTGAGTCACAATTAATAATTACACTGTGAAAAAAAATAAAATGAAAATATCTGAGTAGCTATCTGAAAATTAACTCTGTAAGAAGAGAAGAGACTCTAATTCATTTTACCATGCTTTTGRTGCACTCATTGATAGTATTTACTGTAGTTAGGAAAAACATCTAAGATTCTGGTGAGTCAAACATTTCTGGACAAATGTGATTTTTATAGCAACTGTCTAAATAAATCAGATTTTTAGTTAACTGGATTAAACAGACCTCAATGAAAACTATCTCCCTAAAAATATTTTTTTTGTTGTTGTTTTTCTTTTTTGAAATACCTATATCTTATTAGGCTTAAAAATGTCTTCTGCCATATCTATAAAATCATTTCTCTATGTAATGGAGCATGTCATTGTCCACAGATGAACAGGGGAGCTACATAATTTTCTAAAAAGTCATGAACATCAAATGCAAAATATTCTCTCCTTTGCATACCAGTATTCAACTCCAATATTCACTAATTTATTTATATGTCTGAATTTTATCATTACTGTCATGCAATTTTTTCATTACAAATTCACTAATATAGTAATAAAAACATTTTTCGTTTAAAATCAGAAAGCAACTTATCATGACTTACATATAAGAAATTACAGATTAATTAATGTTTTAAACAATTAATGCTCCTGCAGTGAATCATACACAAAGAAATGAATCATTCTGTTTTATTGTGTCTAAAATATCAGGAATAAGTCAGTCTAGTAGAATAGCATAAAAGGGACAGTGAGGTCTGCTCTAACTTCAGCTTCCTGACTTTTGACTTCATTGAACCTAGTTTTTAGCACTTGCAGGTTGCTGTAGCAACCTACAGTAGTCAATTCCTGTTTGAATCTCCATCCATGCAAGATTTCATATTTGTGCTAATGACATTGTGAATGAATTCCTGAACTTTATCTCAAGCAAAATAGGTTCTATTAAATATTAATACTTGTAGTGTCCTTGAAATGTCCTTGATTTGTTTTATTGGGCTAGAGGTTGATTCTGGGCTCTAATATATTTTCTATGCATTCTCCTATTAGAATATAATCTCATATTTTGGCTAAAATGATAGAGTTGTTTACATCAAAACTTGCCAGACCTTTAAATTAAGGTTTTTTATGGTTTTTTTTTTGTTTGTTTGTTTTTCAAAGTCATTCTGCACTACTAGAGAGATTCAAAAAGAGACTCAGAGAAGCTGTTCGATATAGCTATGGTGTTTTCACGTACCTTCTGAGTATCTATAGCTGTGTAGGCATCTCAGTTTATCTCATTTTGAGCCAAACAATATGTTCATAAAATAACTTTTATTTAAGAACATTCTGGCTTTCAGACTGAATGGCCCTCATTTAAGATATGAGAAATCCAAGGCACAGTTTAGAGAAGAGCAGCTGTTCACAACTGCCTCTTTTGAGCAGATGGAAAGATCCACCACCCTGCAAAGGGAAGAGCATTACTTATGCTAGCAGAAGCAATTGTGCCTCTCTCAGAATAGTTAAGGACTGAATTCAAAAATAAGGGGATTCTATGCCTGGTTAAAGAAATGAGCAAATAAATCCACCTGTACTTCTTCTTCTTCCTCAAGAGAACTCTGCTCCCATTTGATCCTCAAATATTTCAATTGTATCTCTGCACAAAAATGCTGTGTTTTGAAAGCCAGGAGTGAATGTCACATTTTGCAGTCATTTAGGAAGTGTTCACTCAGATAAGATCAAACTTCAGATTGTAACTCCTACCCCAATTAATTTATTCTTACATCACCCATTTCCCTTTATAGTACTTTCCCATAATGTCTTTCAGTCCTACTCCCAAAATCCTCACTGAGGCACAAATGTTTGTTTCTTRTAATGCTGCTTAGGCTAACACAAGGAAAACCAGACTTAATGAAACTGATCTGTCTTCAGAGAGGAAAGATGTTCATTTCTCAAATAAATATTTGATTTGTGGCTATTGTTTTTCAAACTCTTTCCTGTTGTAGATTCCTGGTATATGGACAACTTTTATTGTTAAGGTGAGCAAATCAAACATATCTGGGCTCCAGGGACCTCCAGAAAGCTAATGTTTTATTGACTAGAGAGACTAGATGGGTAATATTATTTTTTGGTGTGTCTTTTAAGTTGATGCCACAGCTGTGAATTCATTCTCACATTTTTTTTTTTTTATATCTGCATAATGAAACGTCTGAATCATATTTACTTCATAGATTTCATAGCATCCACTTGTTTTGAAAATAAGTAGGTTTGCTTTTCCTCTGAAGCAGCAGTCCTCTATTATTATATTATCCCCTATTTCTTACTCCTTTTAACATGGTTAAATATATTTCTTACACACATGCACACTTTCAAGCTTAATTTTCCATCAGACTTGTGTGGTTTCTTTTCCCATGCTCCTTGTCATGACAGATTTTTAAATATTGTCAAGCTTCTAAAACAGGTTTTGTATAATAATCATGGAGCTGGCACCCCTAACATATAGAGTACACTATTTTATAGACAAGACTTTTTTTTTTTTTTAATCTGGTAGTTATGTTTCTACATGATACCTTAGTGCATAAAAGGTAAGATAAATAATTTTCAGAAAATAGTGTAATACATATTGTATATATTTTGAAAATATATACAATATTGAAAATGAAAATAGTGAAATAGTGAAATATTGATAATGAAATAGTGAAAACAACTTTCATTAATATGAAAAGTAATTTAATTTGCAGTTCAGAAAGTTAGAAAATATTCTAATGGTATATTTTACTTCTTATTAACAGATTTTTTTTTTGTATTAGGACAGTATTTAATACTGAAAATCCTACAGATTAGGAAAAAGCTGATTCCCTCTTCCTCTAAATACAATTATAACATTTCTCTTGTGTAAAAGACTATTTTGTGTTTATTTGTTAATCTGTTTATTGTTTTCAGTTTTAGTGAATTCCTAGGGAAATTAGGGGAAAAAAGAAGATGGCACCCTTAATCTGGTAAAGATGAAAATAAAGAGAAGTGTTCAAAACATGAGAACAGAAAGAGAGAGAAACTGTGCATGCACACACTAACCTGTTGTTCAGTGAAAGTCACATAATTTCAGTAAACTATACAAGTTTTTGTGCTTTGAAAGATAAGAATAAATATTCCCATATTTTGATGACAGGTGTTTGGTGGGATAATTCCTAAATTTTTTATCTCAAAATAAAAAAAAAACTTTTTATATTTTTGATATGTTAGCAAAGTCCAAAAGACTGAAGAGATAAAAAAGTTGTAGCTGAATATCGGCTATGCAGCCAATCTGGATTTTTTTTTCTTTTTTTTTTAATATTTACTTTTTCAACAAATCTTTCTCTTAAGCACGTTTCCAGTCTCTACCATCTTCTCTCACACATATTTTATTACACAGATTTTAAAATAAATAAATAGGTAATATAGGATTCTTATTTAAATTATAAATTGAAATAAAACGTGAAAAAAATTAAAAGTGCTCCTGAATAGAAAGTAGTGCATTATTCTAGGAGCAGATTTAAATGTACATAAATGTCATTTTTTTGTTAATATGTGTTTCCTTGACTGATTGATACTGGAAATAAATATGATATTTTCAGTGTTATATTTGAGTGCTCTAATCTTCACTAAATCATTTTCCTCAGGTGTCACCTCTAAGACAATGATTAATGACATACTAATAAAGTTCATATTGGCAGTCTAAAACTAAAATGTCATTTCTATTGGATATGAATAATTTTCAGCTAAATAGAGCCTTGAATGAGCACCATGATGTTCTTTGTTCAAGGACTTTATTTTTGAAAGGATTTAATACAGCTGAAAGTGAAAAAATGTGGATGATGTACATGATGAAGTGATGTTTTTGTTGGCTTTTTCTTCTTTTAGACTTGGCACTGTGCTCTTGAAAATAAATTAGTCATTATCAAGCACAAGGTATGATCAGGTTTACAATATATAGTGCAACTAATAGATCATAAATGAGAAAAGTAACTCCCATTCTCTTACTAATATATATGCATGTAGATATATTCTCTTGTCTGAATGATATGCCTTGCTTGAAAATAGAAACCAGCACTCACAATATAATATAACTCTTTAATTGTGAATCATCAGCAGCTGTACCGAATGAACTATGACAATCTGTATCTAAAAAGAACTTTAAATCTCAAAGACAAACAAAATGTCAGAAACATACTGAGAAGTTTAGTGAAGGAATTCATTGATCAACAGCTAATATTAATTAATATTTCTTGTATTACTACTGAAGTGAGTTTTCAGAAGGGACTTGAACAACGAAAGAGTGCTTCCCTAACAAGGAGATTTTTTTAGGCTTATTCAGAAGAAAAGCAACAGATGGAAGTAGAAAAAGAAAGATAGATTCAGTGAATGTAGTGAAATCATACAGAAAGAAAAAGACAAGACGATATGAGAGAAAAAAAATCTCTGATGGTAGATATACATTCTTATAAAACTATACAGAGCAGAATAGAACATTAAGAGGGAAAATAGATCATATGTAAAGTGAAATGTGGGATTAAACAAGGGACTGGTCTGAGCAGTTCTACAGACACTATTAGGAAAATAGTGGGATTCTCATAGTCGTTGGTATATAACTTGAAGCACAAATCCTATTGATTTTCATTTGGAAACATTTCTTTAAAGTTGGAATCCCAAACTGTAGTATATATATATATATATATAGTGAACCTATATCAAAGTAATATGGAAATGCTACTCAAGTACAAGGTATTATTTAATAAATAATTTAATAACAAAATTATCCTTAAAATATCAAATTAATTAAAAATAAAAAATGCTAAAAATTCTAGGAGTATAGCCAAAGAGTTAACAGGTCTTATGAAGGGATAAAGTCTTATAAGTTGTTTCTATCGTTAGGAAAAAACAACTTCAGTACATATTATCCACCATTTTTAAAGAGACTGAACTCAGAAAATCTCAAAACTAGATTTTGAGAGAGCATAAAATGGTATACTGCATAAGTATACCATTTTAAGTATACCATTTTTATAAGTATACCAGAGAGGCATAAAATGGTGTATTGTATAAGTATACTTGCATGTCTGAGTACTCAATTTACAAATAAGAGTTTCCAAATTATACATGTCTTCCCCAAAAGCCTATGAAAGGGAGAGAATATCCACTCTGCTCTAAACCCCATTGGATTTATGCAACCTCACAGCCATGCAACGAATTCTAGCTATCTACTATGAATGCTTTGCTGGCAGTACATTCTATTAAACCAGATAAATGTCCTCTCAGCTACCTCTACCTAACTCTAACTTTTGGCAATACGGCAAGAGAAATAAGTAAGTCCTCAGTTAACCAAATCACTGATTAGCTTAAGTTCCTGTTTCTGTTCTTACTACTAACTTTATTTTAAGACCATGTACATTGAGCTTCATCTGGAACAATRCCAGGAACCGATGTGGGATTGATATACAGTACTGGTGCAATCCAAAAAAAGTATATTTTACTGAAAGAGACAGCACACTTACACACATTTCACTTTTTTTAGTGCTCTCTATAAAACTGGACCATGCAAAAAAAAAATCTCCATGCTTAATATAATTATTGTGGATATGTATATTTAATGATTAAGAAGGGAAAAGACAGAAAGGTCAAAACAGTGAAAAACTTAAAGTATAGAAAAGTTGGAAAGAGGGAAGGAAAATTACAATATTAAGCCAGTAAATTGAATGAATTGTTTATTCATAGATTAACAGCTCTTTTATCCAAAAGACATTATGGGGAAAATAGATATCCTTAAATTTTAATAATGATTTAGATAAACATTGCAGTTGTCATTTACTGTACATCTCATCATTCTTTGAAAGATGCCAAAATGACATTGCAAATTTTAAAATTGTTATATGGCACATCAGTTCTTCTGTCCCTTATATGGCAGATCAGTTCTTCTGTCCCTTCTTTTTTTCACCATGTATATAAAGCATATCAAGTGTATACACCAAATGTCAGGATTCTGGCAAAGCAGTACAATAGTTGCCCATGTGTGATAGAATGAGTTCTGTGCTCCACTTTAATGATAACTTCATGTAAAAAAGATGGATATTATTAATCTTTAGAAAAAAAATTTATGGACTAGGGTTATAAATCATTTGGAATCCCATTAACATCCACTGCATCATTATATATTGCTAATTTCTTCTGTAGCACTATAGATAAATATTATACTTCATAAATAAATAAAATGTCAAAATGACGTATCATACTCTCCAAAAATAATAAGCATAATCTTAGACTATATTTAAATGTTTAGAGAAGCAAACATAATCTATAAGAAAAAGCAATATGTATTTAAAAAATACATTTTGAAAAAAAAAAAAAAAAAAAAAAAAAACAAGTTTCATGTATAAACAAAAAAAGATGAGTGAACCAAAAGCTTTATTTCTGTAGCAAGCTAAAGATAAAAGATAATCTAAAGACCAAACTAAATTTACAGTGTAATCTCCTGTATTGTAGCTTGTGCATGTTATACTCTCACTCCATTCCCCTGAGAACAGTCTCTTTCCAACTGCAACCACAAATTGGACAGTTCCAAGACACTAGGAGATTCTTTATTAACCTTAACCTTAACCTTAACCATAACCTTAACCTTAAACTTAAACTTAAACTTAAACTTAAACTTAAACTTAACCTTTACCTCCTCTATTGGCTGAGCAAACTCAGATCTTCATCTTCTCCTGTGGACTCTTTCCAGTTTTGCCTTGTCCTTCTCCTATTGAGGAGTACAGATTTGGACATGTTATTTCAGATTCAGTATCACCAGTATGAATTAGAGAGGAATAATCACTTCCCTGCCCTGCTGGCTGTGCTCTTGCTAGTTGCTAATAGCTAGTTGCAAATTGCTAGTAGATATACTTTAAGAGATGATCTTGAAGTGGTAAATGGACTAGATGAAATAACAGGTCTTTTATGTCCAGTGCTTTTACGATTAGAAAGAATAGCAGGAAATGAATATTGTCTGCTATATTCAGCCCTACTTAAAAAATAAATGCAAACAAAACAAAAACTCAAAAAGTACTATAGAATAACTCCAAGGCACAGCACTATCACAATAAAACATAGGCCCCCTAACTTTTCATTTCTTAATTAAGKAACTCTGGATTTAGGGAGCAGAGACTACTAACAAACCTCTAGAGATACATGCATTTGTATGAATCACAGAGCTGCAGTTCAAAAGCACTGTACCTTCCCAGGTATGCTTTATTGATAAAAGAAAGTAGAAAGATATTCTACATCATGAAGGTGACCCAAGGAGGTGCCAAGAGTCAAGTCACCTTTTCATCCTCGGTATGATATGTTATGTCAGAATAGACATACACTCATTTCCATTTCATAGAACTCTATCCACAGGATAATAAGTAGAGATCACAAACTACTCTCTCATGTTTCACTGCCTTGTGCCCTCCCTGCCACGTCCTGCTCTGGTACATGCCAGTCACCTTGGTATGTTTAGAGGAAAATGAGAGACAGGAGAAAGTACTGAGAGGCATCTGAATATTTTGGTCCTCCAGCATTCAAAACAGTTGTCAGCAGAAGATTGGAATAGATTGTCTTGTAAGGGACACCATCAGTTATTTAACTGTTTTGTTTTTATATCAGAACAATGAAGTGACTGTCCCTCTGCATACTGGACAGTGTAATCCCAATCAATATTGCAGTAAATATCAAGAATCTCAGCACTCGGTGAAGAAAACTATTTTGGTGAACACTATTACCAGAAAATAAAACTAGAATTCATTTTGTATTCCTAGCCATGACAACTAAACTTATTAAACATGATAATATGCCTACAGCCAAAATAGTTTTCTAAATGGATTATTTAACAAGCCAATAATATCCACAGCAAAAATGTCTTTTTCTCAATTAATTTCAAAAAACCTTGAAAAAATATACCAAAAAATATATTTTTAATAATCTCTTTTAAGTGGGTATGTATAGTTGTAAGAATAGATTATTTTTCAACTTTTGTCAATAATACAGCTACAATTAAAGGATATCTTTTCTAAATTTGTCTGTACAGAACTTTGTTTAAAAGAATATTAAAACAATTTGGAATAAAACTTCTGTTTTTATACATAATTGCAAATTGACATGAAAATGTCAGGACTTGTTATTTCTAAAAACGTATGGCAATTATATACATGTGATTTGAATATATCACTGCAAATACTGACCATATGTTACTGTGTTACAGATTTGGTTTTTCCTTTCAGCACTGTTAAATGTTAAAAAGTGTATTTATTGTTTTATATGTTCAAATAAAAAAAAAAGCCATTCTTTTCTAGTCTTTTGAATTTCTCAAAGAAAATGTTACAAAGTGYAAAATGATGTTCAGAATGATGCTCATAAATTACAATAACCATGGAAATGACTAGAGTCTGGTACAATTCTTAACTCCAGACAAAGATAATAAGGATACTGGGAACACTTTGACTACTTGTGGAGTTTAAGTCTGTGACTGTCCTTCTCAAATGGGGAAGTTTGTATTTAGCTATCTAGTATATTCTAACATGAATGACATGTCAGAGCATGACAGAGCATGACATCTGACTATCCTGCCAGATACTTTGTCCATAAAGGACAAGAATACTAAAAATAAAAATAAATATTTTTAAAGAGAGAGTAGTTAAAATTTTTCCCCTCCTAAATTTAACGGAGTTTAGCATTTTAAAAATTATTGTCCTATTTTCATGTTTAGGCACTAAGCAAGATGGTCCATGCTTTGATGTTTCTACTGCCTAGCTTTATTAAATAATAAAAATAAAAAAATCTCTCTCTCATTGGTGAAAAAATAAGCTTACTTTTTACATGTTATTAGTACCTTTATCCTTCCTCTTGTATTCTATATGTTTTTTGCTGACTTCACTTTCTTCTAAAGTTAATGAACTTCAGGTTACAGGTTCCCACACTGCTCAACTCCTGCCTTTTCATAATTAAGGGACATAGCAAGAAAACCCCTATTGAACACTGTTCAGAAGCCTCTCACGCCTTTTAGAAGTGTCCTTCAAGTGTCCAAAAAGTCTAAAGCGCCCTAAAATCTGCATAAGCTTTTGTATGTCTGAAAGATTTTCTTCTTTTCTTTCTCCACAATTGTATCATCCCGTCTAATAAAAGGCATCTCTAAATGCATGATATGTATAATTACGCAAATCTTGTTCTAAAGAAACTTTAACATCTACACATGAAAGAGTGATGAATGTCTTCTTTCGACAGCACTAGCATAATCTGCCTTCTGTGGTCAAAGAAATGATGATCAAAGCATTAGTGTCATTCTGATTGTTCTACTTAAAGAGAAGCAAGGATTAATTTATGCCATACATATTTTGATCTTCATTATTTTATCCTTTTGTCATAAATGTTTACACGACTAAATTATTTGAATTTTCTATCAGTACTTACTTTTTTTTTTCTGCATAGGGAAAGAGGATTAGAATGTTTTGAACCTAACTGACTTTTTACAGTTTGCACAGTGAATGTGTGATAGAGCATAAGAACTCATTTAATGGAAACCAAGATCTAATTTTATTCGAAAATTTATCTCTTTCCTATGATACATCACATTTCTCCTTAGCTGGAGTTGTCGAGTGAAAATAAATAAATACAAAAGAGGTTAGGAGAAAAAAGTTAGAAAAATACGTTTTATGTGAAAGCATGCTTTCTAAAATTTTATAGTATGAAAGGTATCATTAGACACACTTAAATGTAAGTATTTGATTCGAAGAGAAAGCAATATACTAGAGTTTTCCTGTCAATCATCAAAGTTTCATCTAGCTTAGTTCTGTATCACATTTACTGTGTCTTTTCACAATACCAAACTATTTTAAATCATTCCAAATCTAATTAAAGTGCAATTGATTCAAAGGACTTCAGTCTTTCATCCAATTTCTTCATTGAAACTGCATAAGCATAAGCAATAAAACAAATAATATGGATAGTATATACATATATATCCATATCTAGAATATTTCAGCCAGTTTTGGGTCCCTTAAGACAGGGAAGACACCAATAAACTGGAGAAAGTTCAGTGGAGACCACCAAGCCAGTGGGGCTGGAGCACTTGCCCTGTTAGAAGGGGATGAAGGAACTTGGCCTCCACAGCTCAAAGAAGGGAGAACTTTTGAGGGACTTGGAAGCATCCTCTCAATACAGGATGGTCATCACCAAGATGGAACTAGGTTTTTCTCTCGTGCAGCATGGTGAGAGCACAAGAAACTGTGGGTAGAAGCAGAAACAAGGCTTCAGAATGCATATATGGACACTTTTCTCTCAGAAAGATAGTCCAGAACATGTTGTCCAGTGACATTGAGCCATCTCTCCATTCTTTGAAGTTTTCAAGATCTGAATAATCATACCTAAGCCAAACCACTCAATTACTCCACTGTTTCTTGGAGGAATCAGCACCAGATAATTTGAGTTATGATTATAAATAATCATAAATAATATCATGTAATGTAGACTGATGAGAACTTACTCAGAACTACACATTGTACCTATAAGGAAATGATAGCAGCAAATTCATCTTCTACTTTCTATTACATTAAAATCATTTTTCGTCCTTGATTAAAAAATCAAAACAAGCCCAAAAACTCTCAAACTCCACAGCAAGCTAAATATTGGAAAGATTGAATGTTTTTAGAAACAAGATATCAGACATTGAAATCTCATGGGAGCACTGGATTGTAACTAAGAGGAGGAAAACAATTATAGACTAATAAAGTACACCCAGAATACATGCTATCAAAGTGTATCTTCATGTCCAGTATGGTTTTCCAAATAGTATTCTAATTCCTAATTCTGTTCTAATTTTTAATTAGTAACCTTTGACTATATATTTTTGACATTTTTAAAATGAATAGCTTATCAAGCTTTCTCTTCTTTCAGAATAACTTCACTTAATTTCTCTAGTTTTGACTTCAATCACTCAATCTCTCTAGTTTGACTTCAATCACTACAGATGTTTTTGTGACAAACTGCTGCAGTTCAGTCATTAAAGAACAGTAGTCAATGTTGCTTCTATGRAGAGGACAATTTATCACATAGGTAAAAACTAGTAATGGAGTAAGGAGAGTGGAACTGGTCCTCTTTTCTGGTAGCTATAAATAGTACTGGTAAAAAACTTCGACCATTCTCATCAAGTCTGAGTAGATATCTTAAGGCAATACAAATGAATGGGTTTAAGCCACTTCTCACAATGCCTCAYTGATATGCTCTAAAATGACTATATTTCAACAGAAGATATTATTACCCCAAAAGCTTTCAATTAACCAAAATACAGAGTCCTTATTTAAAATATTAAAATATACATTAAAGTTTAACAATTAGCCATTTATCTATGTCTCAGGTTAGATGAGGCATTCAGGAACTACAGCACTGAGATAATGTTTACAAAAACAAGTCTAAAAGGAAAATGCCTATTTTTAAGAATGCACAAATAGATAATCTCTAATCTTTTTTGGTAAGAATAAGATCACATTAAACGTATAACATTAGCACTTTCTCATATAACCACAACTGTTACAAAGACAATATTGATTTAGGTAAAGAAGAAAAGATAGGAGAAATTCTACGTTAAATTAAATACCATTTTTTTTTTGTGTCACTGATTATGAACAGGAGCGTAATGCTGGCCTTATTTGACCAGTTAATCTTTGGAATATGCATTCCTTAAGTATTCAGTTTTTATTTGCATTAGCAAGTCAGTTAGAATGAAGTCCAGCTTAAATAGAATTAGCAATTCAAATCAGATTCCAATTTGTGAATTGTATACTGAATTTTAATTGTAGATGATTGGCAGACACGGTAGGAATTCTAAGGCTTTAGAATATTGTAATATTCCTATTTTCATGTGCTGGACACATCTAACTACACAATATTTTACATTACAGTAAGGTTCATAAACTAAAGATATCAAATTAAATTAAAGTCTCCATTATCATTTTCTGCCCTCATTTGACTGTCATAATATAAAGTGATTTAAAACATATGAATTAAAATCAATTGCAATGAACTAAATATATATATAAATATAAAAACTTATCCAGAAAAAGTCTTATTTATCTGCTTTTAAACATGAACAGTCAGATTTGAAGTGGCCAGCTAGATCCAGCTGCCTGTTTAGTCTCAAATAAGGTGTTTGAGAATGTGACTTTGTTCACTACCTGAGTGAATTGAAGAATTTCTAGAAGAACAGAATATGGGCTATTCTATTTACTTGAGTCTTTTTGATAGCTGGGGACAAATTCTTAATTGGTTTAAAGACAATAAATATAACGACATTTGAAGGAGCTAGACCTAGTGTTTTGGATAACAAGCTACTTTATAACATACAAATCAAATATAATGAGTTAATAGTAATTTTATAACATATGACGTAATTCACAGTTTTACAAATGGAATTTTAGATATGTGAAATTAATATAAATTAATCTGGAATAAACATTATCTTACAAAGTAGATTTTATTTGCGTAAGCATACTGTATTGTTCAAATGTACAATAAAGGAATTTACAGTTGAATGAAATTATATTAATCGGTTAAACATTTTTAGCTATTGTTATTCATTACTGGAAATTCAGTCCTCTATAAATTAAGGTCAAGAATCCTCATTAATTTTCTCACTCTCTGCACGGGATATCAGTTTACATTCCTTTTATTGAAATCTCATTTAGATTGCATATACACTATGAGAGAATACAATGGATTAATATCCGGAGCCCAGTTCTAAAATATTTTTTAACTACTTATTACTGTTTTATAAGTTACATATAGATAATATTTATAAATTTATTATTTCATTATGAGAAATGTGTAAGAATCCTATGTAAAAGCTATAGTGAGATAATAAAGCATAAAAAAATCAATACTATGAATTCATGTGTTAAAATATTTTCTTCTTCTATTTATTACAGTTGTTTATTATTTACTATTTACTGCTGTCATGTTTTTCGAACTCTTCCCTGGCATTCTTTTTCAATAGTTTATTCATACACATGTGAATGTTATTCACACAGAGTAATAATATTCTAATAATTTTACAGAAAAGGTGATAAATCAGCCAATAGATTAGGAAAAAAAAATACTGATGTGTATAATGTGTAATAGCTAAATCGAGAGGACAACAATAACCAGGATTCTGGAGTTGCTGTCCGAAACCTTTGAAGGCACCACATAATGTCGACCTTGAAGAAGTACAGCCAGAATCTTGTAACCCATAAGGCAGAGGGAAACAAGAGCATCATGTCTTATCAAAAAGAGCAAATGTACTCAGGGATAGAGGAAGGTGTGTTGAGTGGCTTGCACAGCTTGTTATGTGAGATAACATAAGTGAGATGATTTATGAGATTTTTAGGGTATTATTAAATGTGGCAAAAGGGATCAAGGTGGATGAGGAGGAGCAAGTATGGAAAAATAGAGAGAAAGGGTAAAAGGAGTCAGTTGCATATAAGCAAGCTGCTGATAAATTTGTCTGGCCAAGCCCCTTACCAGATTATCACTATCTTCTCAGTAAACTCTATTCCTAACATTCTATGTGACATTGCTCTCTCTGTGTTTGGGAGTAATTTATTAAGGGAGGGTTTATTAAGGGGGGATTTATTAAGTAGCTTTGACCTGGATTAACTGGTGAGAAGAAGGATCCTCATATCTGGAAAGACTCAAGATCTGAGCCAATGACTGGCCTAGGATCTTGAATGGGTGTGAAATAGATTTGAAATCCATGTTAATATTCTAGGATTCTATGAAGATAGGCATGCTTGTGAATCAAGAGTGCGAGAGTGTACAAGTGCATGTTTCACGAGTGATCTCAGGGAGCTTCAGTTCTGATCAAGGAGAGAAGGAAAGGTATTAGGCCTTTTATCTTTATGGGAGTGCTATTGATGTTAATTTGAGCACAGATAAAGACTCTGCTGTGATGAGCAGTGTGCCTGGTTGGTGCATTTCTGGAGCTCAGCCTCACTCCTGGCTGGRCCTACCAATGTGAACAACAGCAAAGACACTGTGGATAAGAAATCACCTTAGTCTTAAATTCCACACAATTTACCTTCACACTAAAAAGTGAAATTTAAGTTTTCTCATGAGCATAACTGCACAGTGAAGAACATTTGCCAAGCATTAGTGCTGTGAAACCCACTGGTTTTAAAAAATAAAGTCTTCTTCTAAAGTCATGTTATTGTCCTTTGACTTATGCTTCATCAATTTTCCAATTTTAGTTCTTTTTTAAGAAATTGAGAAATTAAGAAAATTTAAGAAATTTTTAAGAAACCTGATATATTAACCCTCAGCAGTATAATTGGGATTTTTATACCTAAAGAATATCTCAAAACAACATAGACAGCAGTTAGCAGTTAAATCAGTTCTATTAAATAAGGGAAAAGAAATTTATTTCTTAAAATATTTAAACTTTTGTTTACTTTGATTTATTACTCAACGGGAAAWTATCTCAGTGAAAGAACTACAAAACCCAATAATCCTGCGTTTTTGCCTAATCATAATTTGCCTATTAAAGCTCATCAGAATTAAAAGCCTATAAAAATAGTTTTTTCTGAATAACTATGACCAGGAGGATCCTGTAATATAGTCATTGAAAGGACTTTATGATATAAATAGACAGATGCTGATTAATGTAGTWACACCAAAATGTTACTCTTTTTTCAAATAATTAATGAAGAGTTAGCTCTTCGGAGCATTTATGAAAATCTATGTTAATCTAAATTGCCGGATGACCAGTCCAGCAATATCTCCTGAGTGTGCTGCAAAAGCTCTTGCCATCCCTCAAGTATAATTCAATGTGTGTATAGTGTAGCAGTCCTCACCTTGCATCTATTTGTCAGGCACTTTTATTTTGTATGTCTAATCAGGTAGAATTTGGGCTCAGTCAGGTAGATCTAGGCTGCAACAGTGTGATTTCTGTGCTAAGTGCTAAGAAGCTGTTGAAAGCAATTTAGACTGTTGCCAGTTTACAGTTCTTTTTCTTCTGGATTGTTTTGATTTATAACACCCACATCATGCAATTTTATTTTTTGAACATTTGTCGATAGCATCACTGAACTTCAAGTAAACAAAGTACATAGCTCAGCAACATGAAATATTTACCTTTTTAGAAAGAGCCAGAGAAAAATGGAACAGGGGTTCTGAAAACCAGCACTCCTTAAGGCAGTGCAACATAGGACACGTACTACAAAAAGTCTGATGGATCAGGCAAATRAATTTCCTTAACCAGTTTCTCAAATGCAAAAGACAGATCTTTACGCCTCAGTATCGCACAGTTTAAGTAACTCCTCCTTAGAGAAAGCTATCATTAAATTCAAAGTATCTCTGCAAAGTGTAGCAGATGTATCTTTACCTTAAAATGTTAGCAAACCTTCAGATTTCTGAATTGGCTAATTCTGATTGTTCAAATTATGTAAGACATATGATCACTTTGCATCCATCCAATGCATTTTGTGCTTCAATGTGTTCATAGACAAATGTTCATTTTTTTTTTTCAACTTTTGTTTTCTTCCCTAAAATATCATTTGCATGAAAACTCAGGTAGTTTTATAACTACTTCTGTACATTTTATAATTTCATGCATGACATTTCCCATAAATTTTTGGTAGCCAGTGGCACTTATTTAGAAAGCTTGCTCTTTTAATATAGTTAAGCATAAGGTAGAATTAAATCATGATTAAAATGGAGGATTCCTTGGACTCTTCTTAAATAGCTCTTGTACTGCACTGAAGTTACTAGGATTTACAGTTGTAAGAATTAGAATCTATATATGTACATATATATACATGTGTCTGCATACATATATATATATGAGTTCTGAAATTTGCAGTGGTTAATACAATTAATAAAAGGATTCAAATAATGACCCTTCAATACAATATAGCTGCTTCAGTCCTATTGTGGATCTAGACACCAATGTATCTGAGATATCATTCATCAACAACAGCCTCGAAGAATCGAATATGAATACATGTACTTCTGTGAGCAAGAAAAGTTAAAAGTTAGATGTACTGCAAAACAGAAAACATACAGTAATGCAGCAAAGATAGCGAGGGAAAGAAATCCCCATATTTCTATAGGAAAATGATTTGAAACTTAACGAGGCAAGACATAAAAGAAAAACTTTTAGAATATGAACCTTGTATTAAGTATTTTTGAGTCCACAATAACAATCTGGAACATTTCTTTTTTCATTAAATATAAATTAAACTCATTAGTAATGAGAAAAATTAATACAGTGGTAAAAATCTTTTTTTTTTTTTTTCCTAAAGATTACTCTCAGATTTAAAGTTCCAAAAGTATTTTGACATAACAAAGGAAGGGAGATCTGGATAGGTTGTGTATAAGCACAGAATTCCACTAAGAGGAATGAAAAATAAGAATATGCTTGTATAAAACCAAAACATAGTAAAGCAAAGCAATGAAATGAGAGTGAATTGAAGGAAAACAGATGTATTTCTTATTATTCATTGTTTCTAGGTAACGTATTAGCTTTTTTGAGCAGGCAAAGGAACACATGTTCCAGTTAGGAGGAGGATGCAGCAAAGTCACTGAAATGTCAATTTTAGGCAGATTATAGGCAGAGAATTTCTAGTTACAGAATATAGTGGAACTACATGTAGTTCCACTTAATCCTGTTATTTTTTGACATCCAGTATTCCAGCATTCTAAAATCCATTTATTATTTTTTTTTTTTAATTTTATTTTCTCCCTCAGGTTGGTGACTTTGGCTTTATGACACTTAACAAACTGAAATAATTGAACTGAACTGAATTGAATTAAATTGAATTGAATTGAATTGAATTGAATTGAATTGAATTGAATAATTGAGTGTGAGGGCAACAGAGCCCTGGAACAGGCTGCCCAGAGAGGTTGTGGAGTCTCCTTCGCTGGAGATCTTCAAAACCCACCTGGATGTGACTGGGTGCCACGTGCTCTAGGTGTCCCTGCATGAGCAGGGGGGTTGGACTAGATGATCTCTAGAGGTCCCTTCCAACCTCAGCCATTCTGTGATTCTGTGTGATTCTGTGACACATGATTTTGTGAAACACCTTTCAAACTTCATATGCAAGCAAAAAAATGTGATCTGTGATGGTATAGTGATAATATGGTTTGAAATAGTGCTTTGGAAGAACAAATGCAAGATTATGCAAGATGAATTAAATTTTCAAATGAAATTGATGTGCTTATTAAATATACCAGTGTGAACATCTACTTAGGTAAAATAGCTTCATCTAATTCATGAGCATATAGGATCTCTCTCTSTCACTGTTTTACTGAACTGTCAAATAGGACAGATTCTTGAGTGAATCAACAGTACAGACCGTGTCTGGTAAAAGAGCTGGACTTGTGTACTACAATAGTAACCTTAGCACCCAGCTGTTTGAAACCAATATCCACACAAGCCTAAAAATGCTTAAAATTTAGAAGCAAAGTCAGACCATGAAAATCTACTGGCAAACACTGACTTTTCTTGTCTTTCTGGGGCTAGCAAGAAGACTTAGTTCAGTATCCTTCTCTTTGAAAATAAACACCAGTTTACTCCTTCATCAATGCACGTTACCTTTCTGTTTCTCTATCACTGTGCTCCAGCACAATCATCATACCCTTCTCCTCATTCATGTAGTTTTCTCATGCTAAATAAATAACAATAAAAGGTGAGATCTTCCTTTCACTTTAAGCATGGAGACCTATCTAAAAATCTACTTTATTTCTTACTTCCAGCTTTCCTAAAGAGACTTTATTTAAATAATAATAATTTAAAAAGAAAGAAAAGAAAAATGTAATCTAAGAGGCACTTTTTGTAAGTTTTCTTTAACTTAATTTTATGAATACTGTATAAACAAAGCTGTTTAGAATTTGAATGTGAATATATTTTTTCTCAAATAGCTGAAATAATAGGTGGTTACATACCCCATTTAATTTGTATATAAATATCTGATTTAACATGCAAATATTAAAATATGATAACAGATTATTTGCCTTCCAGCATTTTTCTTTTTCCTTTTTTTTTATCAATATCAAAAACACTATTTTCATGCATTACTTCATGAATACTTACGGTCGTTATGTTTTAAGCCCGTTGGAGTGTATTCAATGATGTCCAAAGGAAAGTACCCATTCAAAAGAACATAATGTTCAAGCATCTCAGCCACCATTTTCATCTCCCTTTGTAATTGTTCCGGGAGAGGGGTATCCTGGACTTATAGATCCAGGTCAGTGTTGGTGCTTCTGAATATTAATCCTCTGCACCAAAGACATTTCTTATCATGGGATTGATTTTCTTTGTGATATAGAAATTTACAGAGCTGATCACAAAAAGGAAACCTTGTGCATGAAAGTTATTGACAGTTTGTTGAAAAAAATTGCACATATGATAATTTCCAATGACCATGACATACGATCAGGATTATTTTCCTTTAATAAAAATCAGTTTATTTTCCTTCTAGAAGAAGAGTAGATAAAATGGCATGTGTATAATATAAGATGGAGAAAATCAAATTAGGCAAATWAATTCTTTTAAAAGTCAGGTATCGGAAATGACCCATCAAGAAATCACTAGCTATAACAGCAAGAAATGATGGGGAACACTTTAAAATAATGATCAGATTTAATTGATGCTGGATGAGAAACCTCCAGAAATATTCATGACATTCACAATAATATTAAATGAGTTCATCATTTCTTTTATCAAATCAGCATTAAGATGGTGAATTAGGAGTAAAAGCAATTATATGCAGTGTGATATGTCTATTCCACATTTTGTATCTATTTTGCCTTCTGCAACTTCAATCCTACAAACAGATTCTTGAGTAAATGAGTACACATTATTCCTGTGCATAATTCCATGGAATTAAATTTGCAGAAACTCAAGAATATTGTATTCATTATAAACCACTTGCAAATCAATTTTATGTCCTTATTATTTATCTTGCCTGTAATTGTAGTTCCTGCTAAAATATCTAAATTTGGAATTATCTCAATTCTTGAAGATGGAAATGACAGATGACACAATTCACAATTGTGATTAATTCACAATAAGCAAGAATTAATACAGATAGGTTGATTCCTCAGTATGACTAGGTCTGTCAGAAAAGATGTGGAAATCATTTTTCTTGCCTGGTGATTGAGCAGGTTGCCTTCCAATGGTTCCTTCCATTTTCAAGAACATGTAAATTTCTGTGGATGAGGATTCAAGATAAAGGGGATCTTCAGGTATTTGGGGCACTGCCCTAACAGAGCCTTGTCTATTTTCAATGGAGTGACAGCCACAGGCATGGGAGACAGAATTGGATCTGGGTTGGTTCCGCACAAATCCTACCCTAGGAAGAAGGTAAAAGAGGAAAAATATGTCAGGATTCACTTCAACAAAAGTTTCTTCTTTTCATGTATATAAAAAGAAGTGCAACACCTTGAATAAATCAGAATTCCATTAAAAAAAAAAAAAAATGCACAGCCAGTAACTTTCCGCAGTAAAATTTAGAAATTAATTTTTACAGAGGCATAACTTTCGCAGGTATGCCTATCATGGTTTTGTCATAACCATCCAGGCTTCTTAATAGAAAAAGTGACTATAAAAAATTGAGAAAGATAAAAATATAATTGTCCATTGGTAAAGAAAACAAATAAACAAACAAAAGAACTTTCAGGATTAAGCATCTCATTTAGGCTTATAAAACTTTGAAGAAAAGGACCAAAAGCTTTCCAGCCTAACAGAGAAGTTTACATGTTTGCCCATAATTTTTATATAAAACATAATTCTTAAAGGAATTAAAGAAAACACAAAAAAAACATAATAAACTTCATATTCTTTCCCTTCATAAAATATTAACTGGTTATAATAGTAAACGTTAAAAACAAAACAAGTAGTTATTCAATTAACAAACTGGGAAAATTTGTCCCTACAGATTTGCATACTGAACAGTTGATGGCTAAGAAGTAAATATTGAGTAAGGGAGAAATTGTAGTAAATTGCTTTCCTGCTAATTCAGAAGGTGTGATTTCATCTTACACTATTGGTTTAGTTAGAGCTATTAAAATCAGATTGCCTATAATTACCAGGCTTATGGAAACTTATTCAATTTGAGAAAGAGCGAAGAGGTTTAATAAAATGACCAGTACATCGAGATGGAGAAGAGCACAGAAAATGTGATTACAAAATTAGAACTAGAATCCATAACAACTCTTCTGTATTTAAGGATGTTACTAAAAATAGAGATATGAAAATTTTTTGAAAATCAGAAAATAAAGTCTAAAATAAAATTATATAATGTATATAATTCTTCTTTTATCCAAACTTACTGTTCAATGAAATATCTCTTTCTCAAATCATAAACATAAAATGTTGAGGTCTTGCTAGTCTGCCTTTTATTCTGATTTGCAAGCTTTCTGTCATTAGAGATCTGAACTGAGACATGAGCTTTTGTTAGTAGTTTAGTTTTGTTAGTAGTAGTTTTGTTAGGTATTCACTGCTCATTCTTCTGGGCTCACATTACAGCCTAATGGAAGGAAAAGGATTATAAAACAAGAGGACCCTTAAGATACTAAACAAATATTGCAGTTTTAGCCAACAGAAAGTTGAAAAATAAAATGGGATTACATATAAATTATATTCAGTATGTTCCAATAGTCAAGTCAAAAATGGACACTGTAGACACTGTAGCTGATATGTGACCATAATCAGATGTAAACGTAGAACTAAAGTCATTCTTTACTTAACAATCATGGTAATTTTTAGTTTGTTATCATATTGAGATTTTATGACATAAAACAAAATAGCTCTCAAATTTTGTTTTAATAAATAGCACAAACAAAAAAAAAAACCCTCTGATATATGGTTTCATCTTTTATTAATTAAAAATAAAAATGGATCTAATGAAAATCATATTTTMTATACAAGTTAGGGCATTAAATTTCAGTTTCATCAGTATTCTTTTAAGGCTTCCCTGCAAATTTCTATCTCGTATTCTCTTTGTACTAATCAATCTACTACTGAAATTCCAATCAGTGCTGCAATTTAAAAGATAGATTCAGATTAACATGATTCCAGCCCATCTGTCCTGGTTGAAATAAATTGAACATAATATCATTCCAAATGCAAAACTGTCTTAACATAATACTTTATTTAAGGATTAAAATCAGAAAATCCACATTTTCACACAAAACATCTCTAAGGAGATAATGTTAACATCTCATCTTACAAGAGGGTACACTCTTCCTGTATTTTCCATTCTTCCAATAGACAGAAATGGATACATTCCCAAATTAATACCAGTGCAGAAATTTTCATTAATTCCTTCTAGTATTATATAAAAATCTAGTATTTGTTTCAAGAACTGGGTTTTTTTTTCAAATGCTAACTGTACCTTTGATATTGTGCTAAGGAAAGTAATAATTTTCCACTTGTAAGTTTAACAGGTCTTTCAGGTAGGTAACCTACCCGAAAAAAACCTTAGCATTTTTTTCAGGTAGGTAACTACGCTGAGTTTTGTACTTCAGCTCATGTAACAGATAGTCAGATAGACAGCATGCAATACAGATACAATAGATACAACAAATCTAAATCTAAAAAAATCTAAAAAAAAAATAGATTAAAAAAAAATAGATACAACAAAACAGCCACAAGCTGAGGCACCAAAAGTTCCACAGGAACTTAAGGAAACATTTCTTGGCAGTGAGGGTGACAGAGCACTGGAACAGGCTGCCCAGAGAGGTTGTGGACTCTCCTCCTTTGGAGATCTTTAAAACCCACTTGGATGCAGCACTGTGCCATGTGCTCTAGGTGAGCCTGCGTGAGCAGGGGGGTTGGACTAGATGACCTCTGAGGTCCCTTCCAACCTTAAGAATGATTCTATGAAACAGACAGTGCATGCAATAGACAGTCAATACAACATCTGACTGAGCTTAGGATATATTTAATTATGCAGTCACAAGCGTCTATTGGTGTTCAATATTCCCCAAGATGTTCTAGTCCTCGGGACTAATTTCCGTGAGGCTGGAATATTTTACAGAGGATTTATGGGATATCTTCTGGTTTAACACGCTTAGGTCATTGGTGCTAGTGACTCTCTCAAATGGTTCTATGTGCTTGGTGGAATAAGGACCTTTGAAAGCATTTCAGCTGCTCTCAACAGCTACCTGTGTCCCCTTCACTGTGGATAGTTATTACCATTTTAGAAAATTCTAGAAAATTTGATCCTGATACCTGCATATGTTTATAAAAGAAAATAATATAAGATTGCCAGACCGCAAATAAGATCAGGGAGAGATGCATATTCTTGTGCAGCAGCAAATGGAAGTTAGGCAGGATAGACTAATGCGTCACAAATGACTTTGGATATCTTACCCTAGGCAAGTGAATCAAACTCTTGTTGACTGATGAAGTTTAGGTTACACTGAATGTGTTGAATAAATTGAATCTTCTCTCTTCCTACACTCACCAAATTATAATACAGGAATGTTTCAGGCTCTTCTGAAGCCAATGTATCTACTACTGTGTAGGAATAAATACTAACTAGTGTAAATTTCATAGCATAAATATAAACTAATATCTACTTCAATGCAAGTTCAAAGTGGCAATTTCATAAAAAGTAATAAAAATAAATAAAAATTTATTTTCTTATGCACAGTGAGACCACACAACATTCAATGGGACCATCACCACAAAGACTGAACAACAAAAATGGCATGTTTTGCGTAAAACGAGATTAGACAGATAAGTGTGGGCAGTTGCAGGATTTTGTGAATGATTTGGTAGTAGAAGTTTTACTCTGAAGCAAAAATAATAGATCCAGATCTGTCTTCAACAGAAAATTTTGTGACTTTATGTTTGTTTGGACTAACACTGCATTTTTAATTTCATGGAAACTTTGATACAAATGATGTGCAAGCTAGCAGCAACTACCAATAACAATTTGAATTAACAGGCCAAAAAGACCAAGAATAAAGCCAAAATATTGTCATTATTATTTGCAGTTTCTTTTTACTTGTTTCAATAAAGATATTGTCAAATATCTTTAATTATTAAAAAAAAACAACTTCAATTTATAAAGTTATATTGGTAATTCCTTGCAAATAGAACTTCAGATGCCAAGGAAAAAATATAACAAAAAAATTGTATTTATATTTAAATTTGATGTTTAAAGCAGAGCCAATTAAGATGTTTTGATCTATTATATTTTTGTATCTAATTGGTAACCACTCCATATGGTCATAAGCAGATTGCATTCTATTCTGATTCAATCATAATCAAAGAGAGGGAAAAACTGAGGGAGAACTCAGAGAGAAAAAAAAAATCATAGAATCATAGAATCCTTAAGGTTAGAAGGGACCTTTAGAGATCATCTAGTCCAAGCACATGCAGGGTCACCTAGATCATGTGGCATAGGACTGTGTCCAAGTGGGTGAATATCCCTAGAGAAGGAGACTCCACAACCTCCCTGGGCACCATGTTCCAGTGCTCTGTCACCCTCACTGTCAAGAATTTTTTTCCTAAGTTCCTGTGGAACTTTTGGTGCTTCAATTTATGGTTGTTTCCTCTAGTCCAATYGCTGGCCACCACTGAAAAGAGGCTGTCCCCATCCTCTTCACTCCCTCCCTTGAGGTATTTATACACACTGATCAGGTCCCCCCTCAGCCTTCTCTTCTCCAGGCTGAACAGGCCCAACTCTCTCAGCCTTTGCTCATAGGGCAGATGTTCCAGGTCCCTGATGACCCTCATAGTCCTGTGCTGGACTCTCTCCAGCAGCTCCACATCATTCTTGCACTGTAAAGCCCAGAACTGGACACAGTGCTCCAGATGTGGCCTTACCAGAGCTGAGTAGAGGAGGACGATCACTTCTCTCAACCTGCTGGAGACTCTTTTTGTAATATATCCCAGGATCCCATTGGTCTTCTTGGCCATGAGGGCACACTGCTGCCTCATGGTGAACTTGTCATCCACCATAAATCCCAGGTCCTTCTCTACAGAGCTGCTCTCCAGAAAGATAGTCCTCAACCTGTACTGATGTCTGAGGTTATTACTCATAGTTAAACAATTAGCTTTTAAGGGATTGAGCTAGAGCAAAGGGAAGAMGAAAAGGAATCTTAAAGCTTTCTCTTTAAGCTAGAGAAAAGGAAGAAAAAGAAGGTTACTAAGAGGTAACCAAGGGGATAATTCTTTCAAAATACAGTGGTGAATTGCGTTACCAGGAATCTTTTGTGCCTTTGAAAATTTTCTTCATAAGATTCAAGGGTAAAGATTTGTTTAAGATAATGGAAGACAATGGCATCTCATTTATATTCATGGCATGGAAAACTACTATTGCAGGCAGTGGAAGAGCCATTGCTTATACTTTTAGGGTGGATTAAGCACAACACTAGAAAATGTGCTCTTTGAAATAATCCTATATTGGCAGGAAGATGTGCTGTAATTATGTAGTATGTGTGCCTGTGTCTGATGGAGAGGATATCCTTCATGTTCCAAATGACGAAGCTCCCCAATTTCTTCCCTCTTCCTAATGTTTACTCAATTTTAATTACTAAAACTTGGCTTTATGTCAGTCCTTATCAGGGGACCTACACAGCAGAAATTCAATCTCTTGACAAAAAGGCCAAGAATCTTCCCTTCATCCTCAAATATGTTTTGTAATTCTGAAATTTTGCTTCATTAGTTCTTTTGCATCAGTTGGCCAGGATGAACTGTTCATGCAGGTATTTATGAGTATCTCAGGCCATTGAAAAAAAAAAAAAAAAAAAAAAAAAAAAAAAAAAAAAAAAGACTCTTGTTTCCAGTATAAATATCAGGAAATTCCATCATATTTTACTTTTCTGCTAAGCCTGTGACACCTATGGTGAAATTCCATTGAAAAGTCTGCAGAACTATTGTTCTATATTCTATATATATTGTTCTATTGTTTCTATTGAAAAAAGAAATTCCCAGGACTTACTTTGGACCTGGAAAGTTCTTGAGGAGCCAAGGTACATAGTTAGCATGAATTTACTACCAAAGATGGTGTCAGGATGGATCTAAAGGATTTTTAAGGAATCTATAATTCACTTTATAGACAAGCTCTTGTCTGACATTGTATATGTCCTTTGTCATAAACGAGAAAACAATCTTAAACCTCAATATAAAATGAGGCATTCTTTCTTGCCAGTGTCTGCAAATAACACAGCTCATATCCTAACTTCAAATTCATCAGTTTTCAGGAAAAAATTCTTTTGAAAAAATGATCTGGTCTTTGTGACCATAGTTCTACTGAAATTATATATCTCCAGCCTTGATATTTAAAATGAGGACTCTAACAAAGAAAAATCTCATTTGGAGAAATAGATAGTTAAGTAACATATTTGATCTTGACATTATTTTTATACTTTTATATTCAGATATTTATCATCTTATAATTTATAAAGGATTCTCAAATTTAAGATTTTTATTTACACTGAAAGTAGTGCTATTTCTCTTTTCTTTCTTGTAAGAAATGAAATGGTGTTTAGAGAGAAAAAGCATTTCTTTTAAGATAAGTTTATAATAAAAATTTGTGACAAATGAGAACATAACTCTTGCTCAACACAGATAGAGGGTATCAGTGCAGAACAAATTTGAAACCAATCACTGAGAAATTTCTAATCAAACACTAGATAAACAGACCTCTGCCACAGTTTTCCATCTGTTAATTCACTTAAAAGCTAGTTTACTTTTCTGCTATTAGACCAACAAAATAAATGCTACTTGTATTTGAAATATATTGCCAGTCCTTTAGCAGCAATAGCAATGCTAAGGTCAAATGGCACAGGGCAAAACATTGTACCTGTTAGCAATGATCTGTATTTCTCATCTATAGTAGAGTTCTGAAGTTTTACAGTGTCCTGAAATTTACCTCCATGATAAGTGTTGGACATGGGATGCTCCACTGAGACTATCCTTATGGCAAGCACCAGAATACATGGCAAAATTTACCTTGTTTCTTGTTTCAATTTAATACAAACAGAGGCTGCATATCGTTGCCTGGAGGCAAATAATTAAATTCCATGACACTTCCATGGTATTTCAAGATGTTTGCTAGCCTAAATGTGCTTTTTTAACTAGGTTAAAGTTTCCATTCGCAATCTTACATGATTTAATGCAGAGGGTTTTTTTCCACATGCTACCTATAATACAATTACTCTGTAATTGGAATATAATACAGTGATCTACTTTGGACATGATCAAGAGAAAAGTCTGCTTTCAGGAACTTTTGCAGCTTACCAAACTGTAAAGAGTTTTTACTATATGTAAAAATATTAACTAGAATAACTTTTAGTAATAGATTATTATAAACTTATCGAGTTCTATTTTAAACTTAATGCACTATTATCTTACTAACTTTTTAATGTTCATAGAATCATAGAATCATTAAGGTTGGAAGGGACACTTAGAGATCATCTAGTCCAACTGCCTGCACTTGCAGGGTCACCTGGAGCATGTTAAAAATTTTCATGTTTATTAAACAATGACTGAATGTGATCCACTGCCCCCTTCCCCTACATCAAAACAATTTAAAAAATTTACTGAGCATTACTGAAATATACTGAGCATTACATACTGCTCACAATGGATGTATTTTTCTTTTTTTTCAGAATACCTCAGGACATTTAATATAAGGTAAATTTTCCAAAATGATTTACTAAATCAATCATTCATTAACTGAACTATTTTTTTTTTTGATTTAATGAGCTTTATGGTTATTTCTTAATTGATATAACAAGAAAAAGGACAGAGAAAGCCAAGAGGCCAAGAATAGCATAATCTGGGGGAAGGTTCTATACAGGAAGAGATAAAACCAATAAGGAAGCTACATCTCAGAGATAGGTACCCAGGAAGGGATTTTGTCAATGTCTACAGGCCATATAAAACCAGAGGCATAGTGCAATTATTATGCATCTTCTCCAAAAAATCTGACAGCACACTACGAAGAGAAATATTTTAAAACAAAAGCCTTTACTCAAAGCATCATAATTCAAATATGGGACTCATTTTTATAAAGCATTTTGAATACAAAAATAAGAATAAGCCCCAAAAGGGGAAAGATTTATGAGGAACAGCTCTGTTGCTATCACTAAATCAGTAGCCCTGACCACTGATTACCAAAATGATGCACTAGGGAAGATTATTCCTTCTATAAGGGATATATAACATTTCTTATACAGCACTCCAGACACTCACTTCTGGTCACCATTGCCTTTTTAACACCGGACTATTACCTTTTTAACAACAAAAAATATCTGACCAAAACAACCAAAATCTGACTCATTAAAGCAGTTCTCTCATTCTTATAAAAAAAATCAGTGAAAGCAGAACTAATAAGTGTTCTATATTTTATTCAAATAGAGACATATCTTGCATGCATCAGTCTTTTCAGTGGATTTTTTTTTCCAAAGAGCGCGTACATGTCGTGTGTATGTAAAAAAACAAAAGAAAACAGAAAACATCCTTCATAGCAGAGCTCCTATACTTTCACACTTTCTACTCCCATACTTTCATACTTTTTTATTACTTTTTTGGTAACATTGCAATAATGTAGAATATTTTCATCAATCTTGTATCTTCCTACATCTAACACACTTGTGGGTACAAATGCATACCTTCACCAACATACTCATTCATCCATAATTTATACTTCTGAAAAAAAAAAGATGAATAAAGTTATAAAAACTTTAAATGAGAGCAATACAATGTTTATGCTAAATTATAGCTCGCCATGAGTTTCCATGTCCAAATTGCAAACCAGTAACATCAGAAGGGATGTTATGGAAATTCAAGTGGATTTTTAGCACAAAGAGTATGCCCAATGCCTCTGTAAACAGTTTTTGTGTACTGTTAATAAGATACATAGAAACCTTCCTCTGCTAAAGCCAATAAAATGCAATGATAGATATTATTGATTTGCAGTTCCACTCACTAGCACATCTTGCTTTGTAGGCATCTGGGCAATCCTGTGTATCTGTGGACGTCATGATTTTCACCTTTTTCGTGCCCAGGGCAAAACAGAGAATTAGAATGTCACTTTACTTAATCTTCACCCTATGCCTTGTTGCTTCTGCTATTACAGTTCTCATCATTAGTTTTTCTAAGTAACCTAAATAAGTAGATAGAGGCAACAACCGAATTGGAAGAAAAAAAGAGTTACTTCTTCATTCAGTATTTTAATTAAAAAAAAAAAAAAAATCTAGTTCAATTCCCGAGAACTGCAAAGAGGATGCAGGAAAACTGGAGCAATTTCAAGGGAGTTAGAGCATTATTTACCAGGAAGCTAATAGAGTCAGCGCAGACAGAAACAGCTTCCAAATGTGACCAGTGAGGCAAGTCAGACCTTAAATAACAATTGTGCCTTACTGCAGGAAGAGTTTCCAATTCTAAATACGACCAGTGAGACAAGTTAGATCTTAAACAACTCATGTGCTGAGATGATCAATCTATGTTTAAAGAAAGCTTGTTTATAAAGCTCATTGTGACAGAATTAATTGTGGTAGCAGTAGCCTATAACTCTAACTCTAATAACACTTTACAGTAAAATGCTACATGCAGTTTTAAACAGATCTCACGTTTTCCAAAGCCTAAAAGGCTTAGCCTTTTTCCACCTGTTCTGAAAGCAAGCAATATTTGACTTCTCATTAGTTAGTGTTACTTGTTCCCCCCATATTTCTARAGAACTCACCTCTAGAGAATTTGAGAACTTACACATTCAGCAGTCAGGACAGAGTAAACAATCTTCTCTCTCTGCTGCCTACTCACTCACTTGCCTCCTTTAATAACAAACTCGGGAGCAAGCAAATTAAATTTTTCTATCATGTGTCAGAATGATACAAGTATACTTGCACTCGGGGCAAGGCAATTTATATTATTGAAAATAATCTCACAGCCATTACATTAATGTTACAAGACACAGATGTGTACATACAAGTTGTATACAAGATGTTTAGGAAAAGAAAATATTTCTGTGAATTTGCAGAGTAACATAAACTGTGTCTGCGAAACTGCAGATACAGTTTTCTACTGTCATGTTAAAAAACACCATAATATATTCTTGTCACCCAAACCTTCAGTTCAAGTCTATTGTAAAAAGTACAACACATTATATGTGTATAATGTAATATATACCATTACATTATATACTGTTTCTTTTTTTTTTGCAGTACATTTCTGAAATATTGCTTTAATAAACTGGAGCTTTTCTTAAGCAATCTGAAGATGAATAAAGTAATGATAGAAGCAAGAATTATGCTGAACAATAGACATTTAAAAGATTTCCCGTTCCTGTATCCTCTAATTMCATGTAATAAATAGCAATGAACTCACTAATATGATGGAAATAAATATGTTTGTATTATATTTTTGAAAAAAAAAGTCTTTTTTATAAGATATGACATAGTGTTGGTAATGATTATGATAGTAACAATAAATGGCTATGATAATAAATATTTTTAATATCCTTTCTGAATATCTCCTGTAGCAATGACAGTTATAGAAACTTCTGAATTGCAAACTATTGGAAAGAGACAGAAAATATTTTATTAATATATAAATGTGTGGTCACATGACACACAGAAAACCTCCACAAGTTGCCTTATTGCTGAGAATCATATTACTTGTATTAACTGCATACAAATATTGCTCCCTTACACCTTTCAGGGTGCCAGTGAGGAAAGAAAAGTTATAAGGACATTGCAGGGCTGTAGTCTGCCAAGAAGCATTGGGAATATCAGTAATGAAACATAAATAAATGAAGATTTTACTAGTATATAAAATACTAATAAGTGTAAAGATCAGATTTTTGTTGTGCTCATATCTCTCAAAGAGAAAAAGGAAACTTTTTCAGAAATAACARTATAAGAATAATGCACATTTCTACTGACATAGAAGGCTAATAAGGTTCAAAAGAAAGTAAGTTATTTTCTGCAACTCAGAACAGAATGAAACTTAGCTGCTGAAAATAGAACATTGACATATGCTTATTAGGTCATTTATTTTCTTCTATATAGTTTCTTCATTTAGTTTCTTCTATATAATCTACTTAGTTTCTTATAAAAAAATCTCTTTTTTTTCAATTTACAGTAAAAGCATCTGCTTGGAACAGTTAATTTAAACTAATAAAAATATACAAATTATTTGGTGACAGGATTGCTTTTTTATATATTTTGATTTACGTGCCTATCTTCCTACATTCTTTTTTATACTGTTAATAAGGTCACCTCTCCTGAAATGTGTTATTGCACTGTAAAACAAATCCTAAAGACACTTGTAACAAAATAGCACAACRCACTTTTTGTTTCATTTTGTTCTTTCAGAAGAACAAGGCTGAAGGTATAATATACCATGGTATACATGGAAATACTTACCTGTTGCTCTTTTGGTACTTAATTGAAAATAAAAAGAACTTTTCTAAACAAAAGAGAGAACCCAGTCTTGCTTGCCCTTCTCTAGATATGAGTGAGGCTGTTTTGTCTATCTGCATTTTAAAAGACCAAGTACAGATGAGGTTTACCTTTACTTGCTCTTCAACCCTTGAGTACATTTATACCAGTATTTTAGCAGAGAACAGAGCTACAAATGGAACAGCTCCAAAAGAGACCTGCAATTGGTTGTGTTTTCCAGCTGTTAGGGGAATGGAATCCTTCTCTGAGTTACTTGTGTTTTGTAAGTATTTTTCTTTTTCTAAACTATTAATTACTATTTTCTGTGTGTGYTTATGCTACTTACTTCTTGAGTAGAAATAGTAATTAACTTTTATAACTTAATTGTATCCCTACATTAGCTGTTCATTTCTTACTCGTAGCTAAGAAAGCATTTTTTTTCTCTGTATCTTTGAGAAGTGTGCTAATGGCCTCATTACTTTATCCCACACCATCTGAGGATGCTAGGGTTATTGATTTTCCTAACAAATTTGGCTACAGCTAAATCTTAATGTTAATACTGCTGTTATACTGTAATACGGTTACACTTAACATGAAAATAGTGCACACTGAGTTACAGTTTGGCTAAGCMTCTCCAACTAAAACAGTGCTACTTCTTTTTCCTTAGGAAGACAAAAAAGCATACGGACAAGATACAGTTATGCTGTCTTCTTGTGAGACCTTCTTGTGAGACGGTGAGATCGCTCCTTCTCTTGCAATGAGCTGCAGCATCAATGTTTGGTTTTCAATATTATCAAATGTAATAAAGAAAGAAAAAATCTATCTTTTACCTTTCTTTTTTTACACTGTTTTATTACTTAAAACGAGAGTTTGTTGTGAGGGGGTATTTTGAAGACTGGTAAATTAGAACAGTGCTATACTTAAAAAAAATTTTACTTGACTGACATACATCAATAATGCATTTCMTGATAATGGCTCTTTCTTTCACCTTATCAATCTATTTTACTACATATTCAATGCAGTTAGTCCTTAACAATCATATCCCAATAAWGTACAATTTCTAGTCATTGGCTGAAATAATTAAATATCCTGACAGGACTGACTTTGCTCAAAAATGACTCCTGTTCCAACGGTTCCCACCCTGTTCAATCTGTCTGATTTGCTGACTGATCTTTTCAACAACAAAACTGAATTTTCAGCCCAGTATGATTAACTGACCAGAACAAGTCCAAGCTTTCCACTGCAGTTGGTGAACTAAAGTGCTTGACAGCTAGGCAGTATGTACAACAAAAAATGAAGTGCTACATAAGGGGGCAGGACTACATCAGAATGGCATCTTTCCAGCAAAGTGGATTGGATCCTGGAAATCCCTTCATTTTGTGAGAAAATATCAGGAAATAGATCACATCATAAGTAGAGATATACATTCCTTGTATCAAAGAACATTTAGTAAACAATGCAGATGCCAACGCTAGAAAATACATTATCTATGGTGAAATCTCTCATGAAAGAGAAGAAAGAATCCTATACTGTAGTTTATTAAGATAGGATAATTCACTTTCATAACTAACACTCTTGAATCACCATTTTGCAAAATGCTGTTGTATAACTTCTCTTAAACAAGCTATTCTTGCCAAGATAAATACATATAATTGACCACTTTCAAAACAGATGTTAGAGCAATAGACATCTCACGCAAAGATTTTTTTGAAGAACGTGATAAAAATATAGCAATAATAAGAATTTGCCTTGCATGTTAAAATATTTCTTTAATTGACAGTTTAATGCAGATGGTTTATCATGTATTTACACACTACATCATCTTACTGAGTTGGCATATGGTGAATAAATTCCAACTGATGTATGCCCAAGGAACTTCCACAGCTGTTGCAAAGATCATCAGATCTGAGAAAGTAACACACAAATGTAGATATGACTAAAATAAATGTGCAAACAAATTTTAGAACTGGATAGTGAGCATTTTTTTTTTCTCTGTATATTTCTCACCTATACTGTAAGAGTAGTAGGAGGAGGAGAACTCTGAATACCTATTTCAAAAGAAAGAAATTTTTTATTCTGCAACATGGACATGTCTAACTCTAAATGATCATAAAATAAGCATAAGAATTCTCTAAAGTATCATTAAAGCAWGATTTTTTTCATTAAAAATAAAATGTTACTGCTGTATATTTGCTTTAAAAAAACAAAATGTAATCTTTTTCAGTAACTTCAGTTTTTGAGGGAATTTTAGTTTCAAAGAAAAAAAATGATTGCCTCAAAACTGCAGAAGCTTTGAATAGTATGCTTGTTGTTCAAAGTCTTTATGGCTAGCTGTGGAATGGAATGATAGACAAGATTGACAATTTTTTTCTCTGAACAATTATGTTACTCTGGAACAGCTAAAGAATAAGCAATTCCATTGGCATCACTATCATTTTATAACATCATTGTGCTAATTCAGATGAGATATGTTTTTCATTGTACAACGTTACTGTATTAAAAATATATTTCTCATTCACACAAATAAGAGGATGCATAGATAGCAAAAGTTCTTGCATTTAAGCTGACATACTTGAATGGTAAATCTCTGATTCCTCCTTTTCACTACTTTGCTGAACCAGGAGGATTTGAAAGAAGACCTATTGATGAGTAGATTGAAAGCAGGACAGCAATAAACCTCAAGTCTTCATATCCTTCCTTTCTTCCGTCTCAGTTGGGCAAACTCTCTAGATTCTTCCTGTATTGAGTTTTTGATGAGAAAACAAGAATTCGCGGAGAAGGCTGTGGATCCTCCTAAACTAACCAATATTCAGTGCAGTGAGTCGTAATATTATCTAATGATTAATTTATAATGAAAAAGAATTCTTTACCTTGTTTTGCATCTCTCAGTTACTGTTTGTCCAAATCATGTATTTGAATAGTTTATCAATTTCCTTCTGTCATAAATATTGATTTCTACCATCTACCATCCAGTAGGACTATCGCAGAATGACAGAATCACAGAATCACAGAATGTTTAAGGTTGGAAGGGACCTCTAGAGATAATCTAGTCCAACCTCCCTGCTCAAGCAGGGACACCTAGAGCATGTGTCACAGGGTGGCATCCAGGTGGRTTTTGAAGATCTCCAGAGAAGGTAAGTTACCTTATACAAGGCCCCATCATCCCTACATTCTCCCCTCAGATACTTACACATATTGATTAAATCTCCTCTCAGTCTTCTCTTCTCCAGGCTAAACAGGCCCAGTTCACTTAGTCTTTCCTCATAAGATAAATGTTCCAGTCCTTTAATCATCTTTGTCACTCTACACTGGACCCTCTCTAGAAGTTCCACATCCCTCTATCGCTCATGTCTAATAAAACAAAAAATATATCTGGCCTGAAAGACTGTTGTACTGTCTCTTTGTAATGCCTTGGAAACCATGGAAGTTCAGAAAACATTATTCTCTCTTCTACAATCTTAAGTCTAAACTTTGAGTTTCAGATATTGCTTGGCCTGATTATTATGCAAAAATATACCTTCTAGTTCTTTGCCAAAATAGTTCTTCTATCATGAATCCTATGCATAGAAAAGTAATTACTAATTACCTAATMATCAGTTAATATCTTTCAAATCATAGTTCATGGTGAGGGATACTCCCTGTAGGGGTCTGTTTATGCAATGTTCAACTTAAGTAAATTGCCTGTGAGTACTTCTACTGTTATCCACATCTTCTTTCTTCATTTCATCAAAATCAAAAGACAAGAAATCACGGCCCCGACACAAACTCCATAAGGGCATTGCTTAGTTAGTAAACCACAGTTTCTGTCTTCATCTCTTGAAGAAAAAAAGAAACTGGGAGAAAAGAGGTGATTTTCTGAACTTCTGATCAACTTCATTACATTATTCAGCTTTTGCAATGAAAGATATTACATTACATAATGTTTGGAAGTTGCTGTCATATTGTGTAATGTATTAATGTATTAATGTTTCTAAAACCTACACTTCTTTACTTCTTCTATAACTTTCTAAACCATCTGAGAGAGGAATCTCTTCACAGTCCTCCACAGCTAACACTAAATCAATAAATAATAACAAAAAATCTTTTTTTTTCTTTGTCTTGCTTTTTCCTTTTTTTTTTATTTAGTGCTTCACTTTATATTGCAAAACTTAAATTCAGGTTCTTTGTCACAAAAACCCTATCGATAGGCAAAAGTACAATTTTTTGCCTTTTTTTTTTCATAATACTTTTCAGTTGGGTGTTATCTAATATTAAAACTATCATCCTGAAGGAATTCTATCAGCATTTTGAAAACTGCTAAAATTGCTGCCTATTCATAGTTATAGATTTAAATATAAGTCTCCCCAAAACACTGTTATTCTCGAGATTATCATAGAGATGGAATCATAATTAAATCTTCTTTCATATTTTGGCATGCAAATCCTACACTAGAAAAATGAGCCCAATATTTGAATTTGTATTTTTTTTTGATAATCAGAACATCTTTCAGGTCATCAGCATATGGGATATATATTAGAAAAATATATGTAATTATAGCCATTTTAAATAATCCATTTGACCAAATGAGAGTGATGTTAGTTTTTCTTTTTAAATCAGATATTCAGTGAATCCAGTTTCCTGAGTCTCCTTGTCCTACTCTTCATTCCTTTATATTATAGTAATGGCTTGATTTGGAGCTACTGTCAATATTAGAACCTTCACTTTATTATGACATAAAATATTTGAGCTCTAGGAACTATTAAATCTACACTAATGAAAGTAGACCTGGAATCCTGAACAAAAATAATTAGTATTATTTTAAACTTATGTTCATATAGATTGTTTTTAGGAATGGAAATGCCAAGAAATTAAATATTTCAGCTTTTCTTTGCCACAGTACAAACCTTTCATTTAGAATTTGAAACTGGAAATATTAAGTACTGATATAGTACTGTGCCATATATTAGCTCTACCTTGAGCTAGATCTAGTATTGGATCTTATTCCTTCTTTACCCTCCCTTCCCTCTCTTAGTGAATTCAGAGAGTTTTGCATTAGTCTCCTAACGGGTAACAAAGGCTTCTTTTTCCATGTGTTAGTTAGTTAGTTCTCTGTCTTTATGGTGACTCAGGACACAGCTGTGTAGCTGTTGTTCTGTTCTCTCTCTTCTTCCTCTACTCATTTCCTCCTTCTAAGGACAAAATGCCTATTTACCATAACACCACCTCAAGCAGACATGGGCTCAAAGCAATCCAGGAACAATCCTGAGTTAAATGTGAACATTTTCTTAGACTTTTATCCATGTTCCTGTATGATTCATCTTCTCTTTGAGTATAAGGCATTTACAGTACATATTAGCTGTGTCCTGTATTTCTTAAGTTTGTCAAATATAAATCTAGAGAAATATTCTTGTTGGCATTTCTCTTCTACACAGTTCCCCAGAACTACAACAAAGTGATTTTTAATATTAAAACCAAAATATATGCATATATATATTTGTTATGTTATTCAATCACAGACGTATTGTTGCAAAATAAGTAATGTTTRCAAAATAAGTAATAATTGTGTTAACTCCACTCCTTTATATCCTTTATATCCTGAAAATGTAAATGTAATAAAAGTACTAAGCAACAATAAAAACAAAACCCCAGAGACATTTAATACTAAAGTGAAACTGTGGTAAAATGGAACAAAAAACAACAATAACTTTTAGGGAATCTAAATATTAAAAGTTTACCTGTTAAAATAGATTTACTTATGTTGATAAGTATGGAATTCAAAAGACCTTAGACAAATAATTAAAGATAAAGTGTCAAAAACAATCATTTCCAATACCAAATCACTTGAGGAATCAATGGACAAAATGTGACTCTAAATTGCACATTAGAGAATGTCAGTCTTGTTTCTCATGATCACAGACTATCCAAATTGAAATAGAGTGTAAGAATTATCTGGAAATCCTCTGTCACTCTGTCATAGGTCTATTCATCAGAAATACTCAAAATGCGGAATATCCTGCAATTATCTTACTATATAAAATATTSCTAAGTTGGCACAAACTTAGCACTAAATTTTATGTGAAAGTTCAGATCAGTATTAAGTTTAAAAACGAAAAATTAACTTGACTTTCAGTAATTTTAAAATAAGACTTTTTTTCTGAGAATACTAAAATAAAATTTATCAGTATATCGTGATTTTGCTGCTTTTATAACAATACATAACATTAATAAGTAATATTAAATGAGAATTCAATGAAACACTATTTTAACATTTTTTTCATTTTCCACATAATTTTTCCTGTTGCTGGCATATGCCCCTGTTGAAGTTTATTCAACAAGCTCTGCTGAAAATAGACCTATTATTTTACTGTTTTACTGCTGTCCACACTGGTGCAACATTAATTCAACAGAGAAGGAAAGCCTAATTTACAGAGAATAAGCTATTTCTTCATTGTGCTCAATGGAGTGAATCATCAGTAGCAGTCAACCCTGAGGAGATTCAAAGCTGGATCAAGACTGACTAATGAGAMAATGAGAGGAATATGGCTCCCATCCTCAGTAATTAATCAATGAAAAGCTCCATGCCAGAGTTTTGAATAACAGAGTTGCTACTGTATTTGCAAAGTCTAGTTTTCTAGATCTTGTTTTTGATACACATTATAAATCACTCATATGTTGCAAATCCATTTGTGCTATTATATTCTCTATAGTATGCAAAAAAAAATCCATTAAAAAAATTTGTTTTGTTTTGTTTTTAGTTTGTGCTGCATTACTTGTAGCATTTCATAACTTCAGACATGCCGATCACAATGGGTCACAGTACAGCATTACTCCAGGTACAGGCTTGAACTAACACTGTTACCTTCCTTAAGTACTTTGAATACCTACCAAATTCAGATTTATGTTGTTTCTGGCAGTAACCTAGCAGGTTGATGTGCTGCTATGTCACTTATTGCTTTTCTTAATACTAAGTAAATCTTGACAAATACTGCACAAAGGTGGAGTGTCCCTACACTGTGCTTGCAGTCAATCTATTGACCTCAAAATGTACTGAAAATATTGAAGTGTAATGTACAGTCAGCCTGCAGACTCTGGGAATTTGTAGCATATAGGGAATATGAAATTTTCTGCATATACACACTAAACCTGAGATGAGTCTTATAATATCACTCTTTCTGAAATCCCATTTAAATCATTGATCAGACTAGAAGATCACAGAAACCCAGAATGGTTGATGTTGGAAGAGATCTCGAGATCTCGAGAGACCATCTAGTCCAAGCAGAGACACCTAGAGCATATAACATGGGTTTGCATCCAGGTGAGTTTTGAAAATCTCCAGAGAAGGAGACTCCACAACCTCTCTGGGCAGCCTGTTCCAGAGTTCTTTTACTCTCACATTAAAAAAATTCTTCTTCACATTATTTTGTTTTAAATGTGATAGGACACATTATCCTTTCTCCTATCACTGGGGAGAAAATAGCCATCCAGATGTGATAAAACAGAATAATGGATGTGGATCCAGAAAGCAGCATTAGAGCCATCTGAACTATATAAGAACTCAATTCTACCTAAGCATCTGAGTAATGATTCAGTTCAACAATCCTAAAAAATAGACCATCAAAGAAAGAGCTGTTACTACTACAAGAATAGCTGCAAGATACCTATGCAGGAAGTAATATAAATTTCCTTTAGTGTAATCATCTCAATAGAGACATTCACTTATTGTAACATGATTTCATTACATTAATGAGGTTTGTATTCATTTTCTTCACAGAAACAGCTAACACAATGATTAAGTGTGAGTCATCTACTTCCCATGCAATTATCCCTGGATAAGAATTCTGTAATGTATATGATCCTAATACTTTGCTACCTTGCATAATTCATAGTATATCAATTATTTATGTGGAATAATCTGAAGCAAAGTTTTCGAGATGAAAGAAGAAAAATGGAATCAAATTTCTGGAAAAAGTCTATAGACAAATGAAAAAATATTTAAAGAGTTAGCACTGGCTTGAAACTAAACTAAGAGTAAATTCAGTACATTTGTTTTTAGAAATTTCTGTTATTCTAATAGATATTTATAGATAGATATTAGATTGATATTGATAGAATAGATATTCAATAGAAGCTTCACATAGCCCATACATTCAACCACCATGGGTCTCTTCATGTCCACTCTAAGGACATTAATAATAATAAAACAGAAAATAAATGTTTCAGTGTGCATTGACTTGAGTGCATCTAAATGGAACAAAGAGCATTCTAGCAGATTATTAAGGGTTATAAAGGCGAATGCTAGAGCAAACCATGGTATAATGTGTTACTCCACTTGACAATGCACAGCAACATGCAGAAAACTGTCAGGGGATTTCTATGGGTAATTGACAATTGACAGTTGAACATGGAAGACACTCATATGTTACCTATTTGTAATAGGCATAGAAATCCTATCTATGCAAAGTCATAAGTGCATTACCAATAACCACAGAACAGTTCTCTGTTACATGTCATATCTGTCTGGTTCATAGAAAGTTCTTCCATCGGTTTAACACTTTTCTCCTTCACCAGTTTTGTAAAAGTTAATATGAGAGACAAGTACAGTCAAAAGTTCTAGGGATTTCTGTATCTTGTCATGGACAAGCTTATCACATTCTGTAATAATAAAGTGTAATGCCTACACGTCAGTCTGAGCTTTTTCTCYTTCATCAAACAAAAGTGCATTCTGAGCTCCTTGGGGAATTCTTCTGTTTGCTGTTATGCTTCCAGATCAACACATCATTTTAGGTCAGGTTTACTGTCAGCTGGAAATACAATACAGAAACACCCTGAGGACTTACTCCCTTATGCAATGGACTTAAATGATCCAGTGCTTTGCAATAAGTATGGTATAAGTGCTCTGGTTTGTCTGCCAAGAGAGTATCCAAAGGACAAATTCAAAGCTTTTCTATGTCAAAATCTTATGCTTGCACTAAAGCCATCATTAGAACAAATGCAGTGTTAGAATATTTCTTGCCCATGGCCAGAAGAAAATCTGTAAGTTTATTTAGAGTTTTCTGTTTTTCCATTTCCTGTTATATGGGATAAAGGACAAGAGATCTTTTGTTGAACTGGAAACATCAAAGAATTTCTGGAATGAATTTTTCCCTTATAACTTATATATACTTTATATAATTTATATTTTAAGCAATATATGCAAACTTTTAAAATTTATCTTGTAAATGCATGTACAAAATTAGGTGAGTTTGAAAGAACTGAATGCTACTTCTAACAAGGTCATATTCCAACAAAAMAGAAAAACAAACAAAAGAGTTTGCAAAACAGTTGTTTAAATACAATTTATACAATTAAATACAATAAAMAAATTAATTTTTTAAATACAAATAGACATTGTCAAAATATTTTTGCAAAATGTTGAGTGAGTCCTACCAGAGAGATAATAAAATGACACTACACTCAGATGTAATCGCATCAAAATACTGGGCACAAGGCTCAATAACAGGAACCCAAGGCTAGTAAAATCCAGGGAGGTAGAGTATACCTGACAGTTGCTGATCTTCTAACTGAATTCAAGCAGCAGTGTTTTAGGATTGTGTGTATCTAATACACCACCTTGCAAAAGCATTCCTTTTAAAACGGAAATATCCTATACCTGTCAATCAAAGACCTATTTCTTCATGCTTTCAAATCATTTCACATGCATTACAGGACAGAAAGAAAAAAAAAATTAAATTAAAAATGTTTATAATAGAGSTGATTATGCACAGTTCCACACATATTTATTAATTTCTACGTGGATTCAAAGATTTTAAAGGTACTTAAAGATACCATCATATCTCAGAGAAAGAGATGTTTTATTGTATCTGTTGCTCAGCCTGTTTCTGGCACTACAATATTTGTTATTGTTGTATGTGAATATTGCAGATGAATAAGGAATAAAATTCTGTCCTTTTATTACTATATTACGTAAGTGGGATACATGTTCAAACTGAATGAAGATCAGAAGAACATGAAACATGAAATATAAGCAAGAACTCTTTATTGATTTTTTCCATAGTTATAATTAGATTGATGGAAAATAATTCTTCTCAGTGAAAAATCTAAAGCAAAGAAAACTGCAAAGGAAAAATTGTGAAAAATGTCCACTCAGAAAAACATATTAGTCATTAATATTTATCCAACAATAAGGATCCTGAGACATCTAAACAAATAAACTATACAGTTTCTTAACTTTTTAATTTCTAATATGATAAGCACTTAATAAGTCTTTAATAAGTACTTGATAAATCTAGATCTTAACTGTTTCACTCTTTTTCTAAATTTATGTATTTGGTGATTTCTCTAGGTCATTTCCTTCTTTTTGAACGTGTTTAATTAATTAACTTGCATTATTTAGGTATTACTGGAATAATAATTTTATTTTGCAAATAAATAATATACAGAAATATTATTCAAAAATAGGGAAGGGAAAAGATTTGATACGGACTATAGTGAATTAGGCATAGTTATAGGGTACATTATCATGTCAATATCAAGATATGCTGAAAGCATGCATAGAGAGAAACAGTCCTACTTAATGCTCCTAGACACTTGAGATGTGGTGTATTTTTCAGCTTTCTCGTAAGAGTGCAATGTTTTTCTGCTGTGGTAGAAGCCATGACCTTGCCTACTCCACAAGTTCCCAATCAATCTATTCTAAGGTAGAAACATTTCTATTGCATATGTTTTGTTCCCAGGAGTGTGGGTTTTTCTTAAGAAAGTTTTAAAATGGGTTACTCAGTTTTGCTGTGTATCAGTGGAATCACACAGATCTAAGGCATAATTTAGCTCTTAAATTTTAAGTGATTCTGTTTTCTGTGCTTTTGGCAAGACTCTGAAAGAGCATCTCTCTGATTTATTTTTTCTATTGTTATTGTTATTTATTCCATGGAAGAAGAAAGGGTGATTTTTTTTCTATATATATATGGAGAGAACACTCTCAGCAAAGGAAAAATAATTTATAAAATGTTGGCCAAAACAGGTAGATTTTATCAGAGAATCACATCTCTGTTAATTTGTTATTACAAATCTTTGTAACTTGTTGCTATCACTGCAGAAGAAGTGTTATATTACTTTTTATTTATCAGAAGTTTTGCCTTGCATATTGTTTAGGAATATCAGATGGACTGGGGTTTATACTAAGCATTGTAAAAATAACCTACTTTAAAAAAATTTGCAAACTAACTGATAAGATGTAACAGATAGAGAAGATAAATATGGATAATGATAAGTACTATAGAAATCATTTMTTGTAATTTTGCTTGTGCTTCATTTTTAATAGGTTCTTCTGTTTACTTTCCTTTTAGTTTTCTGCTGTGAAGGACTTCTGTTACAGTAATGTTACTATGACCACAAGATGGGATACTGAGGTTTGAATATCAGCCATGAAAAATACTCAAAGTTGGTGAGGAGTTAAGCAAATAGATTTAATAAAGGACTTAATCTCCAAGCTGCACAGGGAGCCCCATGCAGAAGGATTGTTGATGGAAGGTTGCTGGAGGCACCAGTTGGATGTGTAGGTTGGACATGAAGGSAAGACGCAACTTGTTGAAACCTAAAGGCCTCTTAAATCTACTACAACCATATAACTATTTCCTTATTTAGCTGTGCCAAGCCTGATCAGCTACTCTGTGAGACGCAGCTGTAAGAGTATCTTACAGCTATGTACATAATATCAATATTTTATGAAACGAGAACCTTCTTTGTTCTTTCATCCTTGCTAGTCTGCATATTCCTGGATGATCAAACACAAAAGCATATTCTACAAGCAGTATCTGAGAACTACAGCTTGCACGAACATTAGCAGGGGCTACATGTAACTAACTCCTTCCACAAGGTTCATGTTATCTAATTTAATCTGCTGTTTTAGTTACATTTCCCTTGTGAATGTAGCATTTTTGGATATGAACAAAGGGAGAAAAACAATTTATGGATTGAGCTGGAAACAGAAAGTGCATCGTAGAATTTATTCAGAAGTAATCTTTTGTGCTGTCTCATCATTGTGCTCATTATTTTTTGAATTAATATTGAGAACAGAAATTTTGAGATGAAGTTTCATCATTTTTAAGTTGTATTGGAAAAAACTTTTGTATGGTGTCAGCTGCCAGCACTGGAAGCTTCTCTCCCCCTCCCATCGTGTTTTTTTTTTTTTTTTTAGCTTTCTGAAGAGGCACTTGTCTTTTTAAAGCAACACAATATGGGAGATCATTATAAAATGAAGCATTCAAGTTTTGATGATCTGTTTCCTCTTAATTGACAACTGTGAAAAGCTGTAGTAGTGCAGCTGTTGTACTCTAACTCTGCTGCTACCTTCCAGAAAAAGAAATCATTCCATGGTTTCCTCCATGCTTGCTAAGTAGTTTTCTGGGGACACAACTGGGAAAAAGGCTGCGGGCACATCTTCTTTCAACTTTCTCTAAATAACATTTGAATCAAGGGGAAAAATGGATGATTCATGAAGCTGAGAATCTCAACTAATGCTTCTTCCGCGCTGTGGATGGAGCAGTTTTGCTATAAAGGAGCATTTCTTATTGCAATAGATTGCAGTACTAATAGATAAATGATTAATTTAATTAAATAATGTCTGTTTATCTAATAGAAAATTAATAGCTGAGGCACTCCTGAAAACTATAGTATGTTTATGTTGGTTTGCATCAGTATTCAGTTTAATTTGTACATACAAGTTTCCAGCACTTAATTAAATTTTACAGACCGTGTGTAATGTATTTATTTGGGCCAACTCCATGCAATTATTTTTTTTTTTTCGTTTTACAAAGAAGTAACTCCCATGTCTTTATCACACAAATCACATAGCAAATTTATTCTGCTGCTGTTGGAAGAGAATAATGAAGATCAAATGCAACTTTTGAATGAATAAGGTAATCAATCAGAGAGAATTTATCAGGTAGCTTCTTAATAAAGGTTCATATTTTGAGTTCATGAAAAGTATTGATAGGAAATCCTATAATTTCCTATCATTTCAAACATAAAACTCTATCCAACTCATATAATGCATTATGTCCTATTTGCCTTTTGAGGTTCTGCAACATTTGTTTTTATTTCTTAAAATAAACCTTCTTAAAAGTCTTATTCATAAAAGYAAAATTTCCAGATGTGCCTGAGTACAAAGAGATGTTAGTACGACATGGGAAGTCTGTAGAAATTCTCACAGAAGAATTGAATACCCGCCTTCTATATCCTACTATTCTGATTCAGTGTCAAGTTTACAGGACACAGAAAGCATATTTATGAAATCATAAGCTATTCAATAGCTGATTATTTTAGGAGGTGAAATGAAGGGAGAAAAAACCTTCAGCAATGAGATAAAAGAATGACAGAATTAAAAATGTGGAACAGATGAGGGGCGCTGTCAGTAAGATGAGAAATCTACTGAATGTAAAAAAAAAAAAAAAAAAAAAAAGGACACTAGAGCTTTTAGGATTTCCTTATAGCTAGTTACTACATAAGCTATCCAACAATAGAGATATATATTTTCTAAGAGAAAAAAATGCCTATTTCTTTTTCTTTTCTATTATTACTGTACAAACCTATCAGCTACTTTACTGAAAGTCCTATCACAGAAGAAATAAAGTTTTGCTTTGTTTGAACATATATTTTCACCCATGGAACTCAATCAAAAATGAATCTATTATGATGAGCAAAAACTTCACAGTAAAGAGGAGAGCTGGACTCCTTCAAGCCATTGTGCCACAAAACAGAAAAGAATTATCAACCACAGTGACGGCATAGTTCAGAATTATCCACCTCTTCATTTGTCAGAATTGATCTCTGTTAGAAAAATGAGGCTTAACATTAACTAAGGAAGATATAGGGTAATTAATTTCKTCCCCTTTCTGTCTGCCAGTGTGTGTACATTTGGTCATGAATGTCCAAATCAAAAAATCTAAGTAGATCTAATGCAGTGTGCTAGCATTTTTCAGTTAAATAAAATGAATAGACAAGGAAATAATGATAATACAAATCGGAAAAGTCAAAGTCAAATTTTAATATATATCTAATGGCCATGATTTGTCACATTTTCATGAGCTGCACTATTCTAAGCACCTATCATTTTAAGAGGTTTAAAGAGAAGCAATTTAGCCTTTCATTCTGCATTGGCAACTTCTCAATCCTTGAGATACATTAAATTTAAATAAAGGGTGAAAGTTAAAAAGATAATTAAGCACCTACAAGTTATGTGAAATCTAGCAGACAGAAGAAAATTCACTCAGACTAGTGGACTGAAGAAAACGAAACACAATCCATTAGTAAGATGGCTTGAACTGAGATGGTCAAGCTACAGGAAGTGGTTTTTCTTGCTGCATAGGTCAGCAAGAAGACCCAAAGCAGCCGTGTTTAATTAGGAGGAGGTAAGAGACAGAAGGCTTGAAACTTATCTCAGAACATACTGTTTTTGCAATTCTGAATTTACTCTGAAAAAGAGCTTTATCTTCTATACTATGAACTGAAAGGAGACCGGGCATCCAAACCATAAATCTTTAGAGCCTATGATACTATGGCTGTGAAATTCTGCAGTACAGAGGAGCAATTCTCCTCCCTCTGAACCTGACTGACGAGTGTTTGCACCCTTTGTAGGTAGTGAACTCAGCCATCATGTGGGTCAGAAAACAGAAGAGTCTAGTAATATTCTTTTGKACTGCAAAAGAATGGACAGATGCAAAAAAAAGGGAAAATAATATCAATAAACAATATGTGGATATTAATGACATGCACWTTTTATATGCATATAATACATATATGCATATAAATGTATTATATATGCATATAAACATATATATGCATATAAAATGCATATGTATTATTGAAAGTAGCTTTCTGGGTGTCCCATTACTTTACAAGCTACAGCCTGATTTTAAGCTCACTGAAAACAGGTAGAAAATTATTTTGAACTTCAGCACGCTTTAGGACAGCCTATGCTCTTTTTCATACCACATAATGTCTCTGGCTCCTGGATATTTGCTGAAGAAGAGTCCTGTTATCCTGTAAAATACCCAGCACATGGAAAACTTTTATTTACTGATTAATATCTCTTTAATCTAAGACTACACTTTCTGTAATTAGAAGAAATGGCTTGTTGAAAAGGAGATAGCATTTATTTGAACAGTTCGAAAATAAAAGCAGTTATTTATAGTTTCAAAGTCCACCTGGGAAGTATACAATTATGTAGGTATATTTGGTGTTATGAAGTGACATAACTACAGAGTCACTAATGGAAAATTTACTAAAGGGAAGAAATACAAATTCCTTAACACTAAAATGTTCTAGGTTTACCTCTTATTTTTGATCCTTCTGATATTGCCATCTTAATCCACTTTAATGTCTATTTGTTCATATTATTCTTCTAGACTCTTAACAGTCCTTTTGGTAATGCTATCTTCTAGAGAAGAATCATGTAAGTTGCTCTATTTACAAAAAAAAAAAAAAAAAAGTAAAAAAGCACTGGATTTTTTGTCTTTTAACTAGCTTCATTTCACTGACAGATTCATTCTGAAAGGCTTTGGTGTAATGTGCAGAGTCACAATAGATGTAATGTGCAGAGTCAATAGAACAAGATAGAAATACCAATACTAATAGAAATATTATTTTAACTGTACTCTTAAATAGTAAGAATAATGAATGATTCTTCATTCTGATAACCAAATCTACATGCTGGCACATTGRCATTCATGCACATCAGTATTAGCAATCCCACTTTTGATATTTTTTTCTGCTTAATAGCTTCTGCCACTCATTTCTTCTGGGATTATATGACATATGTCTTAGGTACCCACTGATTCAACACTTACTAGACAAATTAATAAAACCTTCAAGGTACAAACCAATGTGAAGAAATCACATGAAAATAAAATCTGAATGTAAGGTCCTTGAAGTAAATTAAAAAAATAAAAAATAAAAATGTAGAGGCTAGAAAACAACTGTCAACAGCAATAGAGTTGAGCTCTTGAACATTTATTGTTGTTATTCTGAGAATAAAAATGAATAAACATCTCAAAACTTTTACTCAAAAAGTTAAAGAAATGAGATTGTAAAGAGAGAGAGACTCATAATTTTTATAAAAGGTAGAAAAGATAGGAGGATATACTACCAAATACAGAGTTTTAAGTAGGTTTCTTTATTTCCATTTTTCATTTTTTTCTCTCATTTTTCTGTCTTTTGGCAATCCTTGCTGAATCTGAAAGGACCATCTTCATGGAAACATGACTTTTTATTTAAAGAAAATATGATCTTTTATTGAAAAAAAATTATGTGAAATAGAGGGGAATGCAAATAGACTAATAACCTGCAATAACTCATCTAAACATATAGAACAACACAGACTACATGTTCTTTGGTAGAATGCTGATTTTCCATTCCTGTTCCATTTTAAAATATTTTAAAATAGTTTTATGGAAGTTTTAATTGTGATATTCTTTGTAAAATAAGTTATCTTCAGCATTAATTAAATTACATATGGACAAAGATTATTAATCAGGTTTACTCAAATTTACAACTGAATCCTCAAGAAAGTATTTACACTTAGTCTAATATTATCTTTGGTTCATTCATTTATAATCATACATAATGTTTTGAAAATATATCTGCCACAAGTCTTTTTTATGAAAAAAATGCAATGTGGCCCACTGCTCTTGCTTTTTTCTGTTTGTTTATTCTTTTTGTTTTGTTTTGTTTTCCCAGTAGTAATATTTATAGCAGTTCACTCTGTATTTTCATATGGTAAGTACTGGCACAGTTTCTCTTGAACGATTTAAAAGTTCTCATGTCAAGCATTCATAGTTAAGATATCTGGTAATTACATTTCCCTGAGTAACCTAGACTGAGCCTTCTATATATGTCTGCAAAAAAATCTAAAATGTCAGAATAGTGCTCTAAGAACGGGCTGTATGCCCATTTACTGAACAAAAGAGAGAAATATAAAACTGGATGACTGTCCAAGAAACAACTGCCACGAATTCCCTGCTGACATTGAGGCAAAATTTCAATAAAAAAATGCAGTAAAATGTTAATTAAATACAAAATGAAGAGCCAAAGTAGTATCAATTGAATGAATGAACTATTATCTGAGCAACAGCCTCAGCTTTTGCCTCATTTTGGGTGATTATAAAGAGCTTCTATGTTTCATTAAAGTGCTGCCATATGAACAATTRTTTTATAGTTTGGGGACTTTTGTAGACTGGAAATCATGGAACTGGATTATCTGTCTATGATCAAACTCTCATAAACAGTTCAAAATGTTAGCTTAATCTATCCAGTTGAAACAGATGTATATCTTTCTTTTTTATCTCTTCTCAGATCATTTTTTCCTATTCTTCCTCCTTTTTTCTGATGTAAGAAACGGTGTATACAGTATCAGGTACCAGGGTGTTTTAAGCATGTAAAAACTGACCCAAAACAGCACTGAGTTGGGTCTGAGTCTGCCTGCAGATGTTTACTGACACATACAAAAGACTATTTTGAGTATGTATCTACTGTGATTCTTTCATCTCTATCACGTATTTCTGCTGAAGCCAAGGTCTGTTAGACAAGGTGCTTATTTAAAAAAAAAAAAAAAAATGTTTTAAAAATTCTTACTTGCAATACAGCTGAAACTTGGTTTTGATTCATTTTTCATGAAGCCTGTYAATCAAGGTTACAAAATTGTTGTTTACAGTTGTTGTTTACAGTTTTATAGAAGGCCCTAATAATGATAGTGCCATTACACTGGCAGTTTGTTTTCCAGAGCAATACTGCTCTGTTGAGATTGACTCTAATTTAAATTTTTAAAATAAAAATCGTTATGAAAATATATAACATACTATTTAATATTACAAATACACTTTATCTTTTCAAAATGAAAGGTTAATTTTTTAAAGAATATAAAGGGGATGCACAGAAAACTTGATTCTGCTGTTATATTTGTGTGGATCAGGAGAAACATAGCTGAATACAAAGAAATTATACAAGATTATCCAGGCTTCAAACATCTGATATTTTAGCCTGATTGCCTTTTAGTGTGCAAGTCAAATGATTTAACCAGACATATTTGGCCAAGAATATTTGCAAGAAATATTCTTTTTTATATATAAATTAATTATTTTATTATTTATTTATAATTAAATTACAAAGAAATCAATTGACTTTAAGTACATTATAAAGAAAACTTTTTATAAGAAAAGGTTTTTTTTATTGTGAAGGCGAAGGAGCACTGAAACAGTCATAGAGAGTGTTTGCAGAATCTCTGTCCTCATGGTTCAGGGCAATCTTTTCTAGGTGATTCAACTAGAGAAGGGGGACTGAACAGGATGATCTTTAAAGGTCCCTTATAACCTCAGCCGTTCTATGATCTGTAATATTTTTCAGGGACAGAGTGAATAAAAATATGGTTGTATACTTCCAAAAATATTTTAGGATAGAATTTAGAAGACCTTTAAGCATCATAATAATTTGAAATATATGTGTGTGTATATATATTATGTATATATATCTTATCTCCCTTGAGGAAGATTAAAAAAAAATCCATTACAAAATTTCTGTCTATGGTATAATATTTGTGTTCAGAAAAATAGTTATAACTGAGCCAATGCCTTGTAAGGATAATGACAATAACAAACATAACACTGGTATTGCTACAGGGAAAAAAAAAAAAAAGACATAAACAAAAAGCCCTCTAAAGTTAAAAATATACTCTCTAAAGCTTAAGATTTTTTGATGTCRGATTCTTTAGAGCAGGAGCTTTTGTGTTAGTTTTGTGGTGTTGTATCTCTATTTTTTWAAAAGTGAGCTCATCTGATTTTTACATAATTTAGACTTAATACAATTCTGGCTACTGCTAATATTAAAAGTATCTTTTTACAAGTGTAGTGAGCAAATTGATTAAATATCCAATTTAGTATGCCCTTTACTGTAAATCTTATCTGCTTCACTATATATAAATATAAATATATATATATATATATTTCCTTTCTCTGATTGCTATCATCTCTGCTCTAATTGAGAACTACAAAATAGAGCAGCAAAGATTACAAGAGCAAGTGCAGGGCAATCAGCAAGCTATCTCCCTGCCAGAATGTCCCCTTGAAATACAAACACAAAAAATCATGTGTGGTAGAGAAAGGTGAAGAAAGATGGTTATGTCATCCTTCACTTTTCAGTCTGAGCACAGAGAAAGTGAAGTGAAAAATAAGTATACTGGAAAAACAGGCAGAAGAAAAATAGAATCATAGAATCATAGAATGTTTAAGGTTGGAATGGACCTTAGAGGTCATCTAGTCCAACCCCCCTGCTCACGCAGAGTCATCTAGAATGTGAATGGGTCACCTGGACCCTAGGTCACCTAGGTCTAGACCCAGGGTCACCTAGAATGTCACCTAGAATAAAATGGATGTTAAGTATAACTGTCCCTCAACTGAAAGAGTAGAAAAGTAGATAAAAAGAGAAAATATGCAAAAAAAAAAAAAAAAAAAAGACTTGAAAAGTGGATAAAAAAGAAAAATATGCAAAATCTACTTATTGCTCAACAGTCTTGGTATCATGATTTTTTTTCAGATAACTTGCACAATGTTTACTGAAATGACTTGAAATCAGAGGGAGAGATAAAAATAATTGACTTAATGATTAAACAGTGTTATGCATATGTTGTTCTGTTCTTTCACTCTTTTGAATATGTGAAACAAAAAAAATGTGTAGGAAAGTGTGGGCTATATTTTGTTACAGTAACAACTAAGCATAACATACCTAGTTATATACATTTTTACAGAGTGTGAGTTAGTGAATATTCATAATTTCAGATAACAGTTATGTGCAAAGTCTGTAACATAAGAACTCTGCCAAATAATAGTAATGAGAATGTGTGAAATGGTAAAGTCAATCTAATTAGGAAAGAAAACAAAAGGATTTCAAAAATTTATCAAGGTGACAGCAAGTCAGAACTTTATTTTCCTGCTAACAGAGAACCTATTTTCTGTAACTCCATGAAGAATTTGAGTGAGCTGTTCACTGCTGGATATTTTGTAATACATAATGAGTTTTGTTTTGCTGACTCTGTTGACTGAGCCCATGGCATAATTAGAGATTTTTTTTTCTGCTGACTGAKAGAAGAAAGTAGTATCTGCAATCAAAAGCTCTAAAGCAGAAGTTTAATCTGTACTCATGCAGAGATCAGCTACAAAAATGATGGAGTGTATGGTTACTAAGTAATGAAGTTTTACAGACACAACCTTCACAATGGCATATGATACATTTAACTACACAAAAAGATGTATCAGAGAAAGACCTGGGGAAATCTCAAAGTWTTGCTATTCCCCTTCAGCCTAGCAAAAAAATCTTGCTGAAATAAGCCTCAGTGTACAGCACTCATCAACCTGTCACAGTGAACCTGAGGAGTACCAGAGTTGGAGTGAGGGACTGATGCAGTAAATTCTTGATGTAATGAAATGTCAATATGATAAAAAGTTGAAGGCTAATTATAAATATAAAGACTTGCTGAAAGTTGATTTAATGCTGGTATACTGGTCATGCAAATGTGCAAAACTACAGAAAGAGTGCTGGGCTGTGCTACATTTCCAGATCATCTTCTATTCAGCTCCTATGTCATAACAGGAGAAAAAATTGAGTACAACTTTATCTTTCTCTATGAATTTTACTTACTATTGAACTAACATAATGAATATAACATAGTTTCTGTTCTTATCAAAATAATCTTCTTAAATGGACCAGCTTAGGCAGATGTRGAAACTTTTTAATAAATGCAAGGAATATGTCCCCTTAAATACTGCCTTCACAAACAGCATCCCATAATGAAAATATTGCATTTTAGCAAATATGCACACAAGCAAAGATCAAAATTGATTTTTTTTTCTATTCTAGAATCACACATATACACAAACTCCTCAGATATGCAAGTCTGAGACAGATGTGTAGTCAAAGGGCATTTTCAAGGGCAAGGTATATTTGAAACTTTTCTTCCCTAAGATAAGCTACCTTTCTTCCCCTAAATCTGGCTCTGTGCACATGCTGGAGACTGTGGATAACTACCAAAATTTACCTCAAACCTGATCTCACTTAGCCCCTTAAAATAGAGTATTGATTTTTGYTATTCCTATTTCTACTGCACTTTGTTTATCACATCTGCCATTTTTCTATGGTCTTTACTTACTATTAGTTTCTCTTTTTATTTCTCTTTGCCTTATCCTGTACTTATCCTTCCCATAACAAAATATTATCCTTCCTCTTGTCTCTTCTTTCTTTTTACTTTGTAGACACCCTCTCCTTCAGTTTAAATATAGAGCTGAACTTGTCCATTGATAAAATTCAGTTCAAAATGGAAGATATCTAAATCTAATATGAATTGAATATTTACTTTTGCAGTATAGAAAATGGAGAAAAATTCAATCAATTGGATAAGGAGAGTTTTTCAGCCAACTGCCAGGACTCTCTAGAATCTGTTAACAGTATTGACTAGATTGTCAGTAGATGAAATGGGTGCTTAGACATCTACTGTGCATGTAATCATCTTTATATGGACATCTAAAATAGGATACCTTAGTCTAAAGTGAAAACCTACTCAATTTGCATGCTTGTTTATTACTTGTTTTTCCCTGACATCCTATTAAATTAAAGGTGTAATAAAAAGGCATAATTTAATAGCTAATTTTACATGATATTCCATCACTGAACTCCTGACTATGAATAATTTTACAAAAGCTGGTGAGTGGAGGTCCTGTGCCTTTTGACAAATTTTAGCCCCTCAGGGTTCAGCTGGATGGCCTTAGTTAGTAATAGCAGACCTTGGTAAAATTGTGTCATGGGCCCATATAAATTCTAAGTAGCTCTGGTATCTGTTTTCTRTTTCTGAATATATGCCAGATCAGAAACAGTTTTACGTTGTTACTTATAAAATATGCCATATTCTATGGCATATGCCAGATCAGAAAGAGTTTTAATTTGTTACTTATAAAAAATTCCTCTCTTTAGCAAATCATACGTGAAATCTGGAATACTTTGATGGCCAGTTAAATGCCTGATCAATCTCCTGGTGAGTCTGATTAAAAACTTGTCTTTGGACTTCTATTCAGGAAACAGCTTGTACATTGTGGAATGACTCTAAATTATTGTATGAAAATATTAAAAAAATATGTAAGCAAAATAGTAATCTCAGAAAAGTAGGATAGGATGATATCCTGCTTTCAAACACAAGTTTTGATCAGCTGAGAGAGAATAACTTCCAGTAACATCTCAGCACAGAGGGAATATTCTTTCCAGATACCAATGGGATAAGAGCTCAAAATATTTTCCTCTTATTACAACATCAGTCACACTTCTATAAAGTTAATGRAAAATCTGATAATTCTATCCCACATATCCCAAGAATGACCCCAAAAGTCATATATTCCAGGGTGTAAACAATCCATTGAGTCCTGGCTACCTGAAAAATTTACTGCAGCATACAAAGCATTTTAAAGCAATGACAGTGTAAGCAGATTATTAGCAAAGCCAAAAGTGTAGATGAGATAATGTATTCTAAATAATATCTAGAAGAGAAAAACGTCCAGATTTGGAAGAAAAAYGCTCAAAGCCTCTTTTCACTCGTGCGCTGTGTGGCCTTCATAGAGGCTCTTCTATTCCTTAGGTAATGTTTTGCGGGAGCTTTACTCAGAGCTGCAATTAAAGGAGAATTTTACATTTGTTTAAAAGCATTAATTTCCTGTTTGTTTTCTACTTATGACATCTTAGCTCATTACTCCTTAACACATACTGACTCTGTATGACTCTTGTATGATACACAACACAGTGCCATTCACATTATGCCATTACAATATGCAGTATATCCATTCTCTAAATAGGCCTTTAGAATGGGAGAGAAGGATGAACTAGATTAATTCTTGGGAAATCATATTTCCTATTTTTGCCAATTTGAGGAATTTGAAGAAAGTGAAAATCATTTTAGTCTCATATTTAGAAACTTTATGCATTAGATTTATGCATTTATGCTCAGGATTAGGATTGCCTTTAAAATAAAATTATCATACATTTCCCAGAATTTGTGGCTTGCAATGCTTTTATGGTATCATTTAGTGAACATAAATTGAACGTTATTATTCTTGCAAAATTATGCTTTTGTAAGATGTGTCTTTCTAGCTTTGTAAGAGCTAGAAGCAGACAGGCAGATAACAGCTGAATCATGTTTAATGCTCAAGATYCTATGAGGATCTCATTGTTTGCATATATTAAGTCAAATCCTAAGGGGAATAGTTTAGTATTGCATGCCTGTGTAATGAAGGAATGGAGAGTTATCAGTTACTGTGTATCATTCTTCCTCTATTTCATAAAACAGACTAAATTTAAACTAGTCTAATTAATATGCAGAAACAAAGAATAAACCTACTTATCTTCAAGAAATAAATAATTCCCTTTGCTTCATCTAGCAATGTCAGAGTCTTACCTTCAACTGGCAAAGAAATATATAAACATACCTATTCCATGAACAGCAGGAGCTCTGAATGTATCTCTGGTTTTGCTTTTCTATACGATCATGTACTGCCTKGAATATAAATTAGCATGCAGTGTTTTACATGACCTGGTGCAATGTATAGGCACTCTGGTGAAAAAGTGTCTTTTGTCAGTCTTAACAATAACTTTCCATATTTTAGTCAAACTTTGCAAAAATCTTCATATTTCTTAAGTGTGCTTCTTTGTAAAAGTCAAAAAAAAAAAAAGAAAAAGAAAATGCAACCTATGACTTTGCTTTATAGACAAAATATTCATTTTGATTTACTTCTGTTGTTTTTGAAGCCGTATTTGATTAAGCATACCTAATACTTTAAGAAATGTCATAATTAATCCTCCAGAAAATGAATCTAAAAATCAGATAAAAATGTAGTTTCTTATGAGTAATGTGCCATGTCCACCATGATTTTACAACTATTTTGTGCTTTTTGTCAATGAAAATTAAAAACCAATGAATAGTTAATGGAGCTTTTTTTTCCCTCTTCAAAATGCATATAGTTATGTGAAAAATTCCCTTTTATTCAGATGACAGCACACATGGTTTCCTAAGGAAAAGTATATACTACTGTCAAATGTAATTTATCTGAGACTTCAGGATACTCTAAAAGTAACTAAGCACCAAGCTTCAGAAAATTGACTATGCCATTGATTAGGTGCTGCTGTGAGGTTTGGCAAGCAGAGCAGACCATTAAAAATTACTGGATATGTCCCAAGAAACTGCTGGGTGTGATAAATGGCAGTGTGAAAAACCCGCAAAAGTTAAAGACAGTGCTGTGTGGGATTTCACRTGTGGTTAATAGGGAACTAGATGAGAAACAGCTGAACCTCACAAATAGTTGGAAGGGAGCACTTGGGACTTTTTGAAGAGCATAATTTTATAAGGCCACCTGTAATATCATCAATAAGTAACTCTGGTGACCTTGGTAACCACATCATATACAACTGAGATTAACTAGTAAATCTCAATATTCTCATACTCAAATTTGAGTAAGGAAGTTGGAAAATTAGGGCTAAGGGAGAAAACTAATTTTGAAATTTAATTGTGAGGAGACTGAGGCAGGGACAGGCAGCTATAAAGGAAGCAGAGAAAGATCAGAAAATGGGAAAGGGAATCATAAAGTATGSAAAATGTTGTCAGGGTTTTGCAGGGATATCTGTCAGGCTGCCCTGCTCTTGGCCATCACAGCTGGAGTGGGATACTAATCCAAATCTGCTTTTGTGATTAGGAGGACCCAAAGAATATGASCAGTAAGTGACATGAGTATATCCAGAACAGTTAGATGAACACGTTCTACATTCTAGTATTAGTGAGTCAGTTCCCATTTGCAGTATCAACATCAGCTTCCCATTGTTTTGTAGTATCTGGTGGGATTGACAGAATTTTCTTCAAGACTCATAACACAATGCACTACCAACTTCATGCATAACACGTTCATTGTGATGTTTTCTGAGAAGCACATGACCACTAGCCCTAAGAGATGACCATCTTGGAAATACTCTGCCTCTTGGAAGTCTCCTTGTGGCTACCTACCAGTTGTTTTTGAAGCACAGGATTGAAGCACTGCTAAGTGTGTCATCAGAGTTTCTCCTGCTTTGATCCTCCTTCAGCTTGTCACGTTAGGAGACAATTTCTATCCAGAGTAGGCATTGTGTAAGCGTTGCACTGATTCTTCTTAACTGGAGTTTGTATTTGTGGATGTTCTGTATGTATTGGATGCTTTTGCCCCTAGGATATTAAGTTTAACTTAACTCCTTTTGATTTCAGCTCCCCTTAATATTTACAAGGGTTCAGAACTCTGAGATTTGACCCCTCTGGTAATTTAAAAAAAAAAAAAAAAAAACACTCCTAAAAGTTGCAAATAAAATGCAGATAATTATTCCAAGAAAGAATACGAGGTAGTGTGTTTCACTACATAATATACTGGAAGAGGCAATTTGTGTCTTTGTACTATTCAAAAAGCTACAGCAAACCTCTACATTGCTGCTACATTATTGAGTGAATAGGCAAAAAACTGTTCAAATGAAAATGGTACAGGCATTGAATAGAAGGAAAATGCTATCTAGGGCTTTGGCACCAAGATCTGAGAGTGAGTTGGTGAGAAGGAATCCCAGAATTAACCATCTGTAGATCACTTAGCAGTTTAGGCCTCCCTCACACATCACATACATGGCATACAAAGACTTTTGCCAAAGGCTGAGGTATAAAGGGATCTATCATCGGGTAGGAATATTTCTACAGAGGTTAGCAGCCCTGAAAATCACAAGAGTTATTAGGAATTAATAGGAAGGAAGGAAGGCAGGCAGGAAGGCAGGCAGGCAGGAAGGAAGGAAGGAAGGAAGGAAGAAAGGAAGGAAGGAAGGAAGGGAAGAAAAAGAATTTTTAACTTCAAAGAGGCTTTGCTTTTTTCTTCTGTTTAGAACACCTATTAGATGTTGGTTATTTTTAACAATATTTTCATGTAAGTATATTTGAATAAATAATCTTTTTTTTCATTTTGTATTGTTCTGACAAAGAAAGATTTTTTATAACTAAATATTTCATGCATTGTATTAAGGTTCTGTTCTTTAAATACTCTTCTCCAAGCACATTTCAAGAACTGATTAATAGACAATGGTTTTATCTACCTAAAAATTCTAGCTTTCCTTATTTCCTATATTCAGTTGGAACACACAAAGTGAAATCTTAAGGTTCTAAATACAAGAGAATATCTTTCCAGAAATAAGATTAGTGGAACTCGACTGAGCTGGGGAAAAAAAAAATCAAGGATATATTTTAACATATTTATTTCTCTACCCTTCTTGACTGTGTAAATATAGTAATGTGGATAGTATGTGGGTATTACTAATGATAACAATGGGTTAAAAAAATAGATAATTGTCTATCTTACTCTTATTATGAAAGAGTAAAAAGCTTTATTCACATAACCATTCAGGAAAAGCTGCTTGTTCATTTCTAAAAAGTTAAAAGCCAAAAAATAAAAATAAAATTTAGGATGAAWATTGTGTATTATTTCAAAGCCATTCCTAAGCACTTCTGATTTTATTCATATGATTATATTCTATTTTGAACAGTACAGCATATCACTGTACAATTATTCTAGCAGTTTAAAGATGACAGTTTAAGAATTCCAAAAATTTAGGGTATTGAGATAAGATCATATATATTCTTGCTTGCTGGCACATAATAAACCTCATCATTACTAARTCTAATAATCTGCACTGCCATTTCTGACATTCACAAGTACAATAATTTGGGAATGTTTTCTGTTTACTTCGTATCCCAAATGTAAATTGCTGTTGATTGATCACTGGAAGTATTCTGCTTCTATAACATGAATAGAAATCTGTGGGGTTTGACATTTTTATTTCTTTCTATCTTTCTTTCCCTTTTTTTTTAGCCAATCAATGCAGTGCTAATGGAAAAAAAGAAAAAGTGCATTTGGCATTTTTCTTTGGAATTTTCAGCTTTCAGATAAGTACTAGAAGGAACTACTGGATACTCAATTTATGATTCTTCTGCCTTTCAAGTCATCTAATATATTTGATAACAATCTATCAGAGGGTTTAGATATATTTGACCTGGCTTAGTGTAAAAGAAGAGATCAGCAGGTTCCTAACCACAAGTTCCAGATCCTGAATGTTTACTGTAATCTCTGCATGAGATTTTGGCTTTCATTTGKTTTGAGCAGAGTAAGGTTCTTTGGGATAGCTTTATTATAAGCCTCTTTCCAGGATACCATTGAAAGGTACACCACAGGACCCTAGTGCTTAAAAACACTAAAAAAAACCTTCTAATTCGGTGGCAGTGAGAATCCAATTTAGTTTACTATTCGTTGTTAAGATTTACTGAATTGTCTAGAGAGACTAGCTCAGCATGATCAGCAAAGATGAAAAGGTATTACACCTCATTTCACCAATTTATGTTGCTTTGTCTCATTTCGTCAAAATATTTTCTTAGCTCTAGTCTGTGAAAAAACAATACAAAACTTTCATTTTGTATTCATTCTGTATTTGAATATTTTGCTTTAAATAAGTTATTTTTCTCTAGTTCCTTCTTTTGTATTTTTATTATAGTTATTTTCTCATATTGCTTTATTCATCTAGCCTTTATTCCTTTCTGGTTTTTTTTTTGTTACTTTCTTTCTGTTAAACTCTGTTAATTTGTAGTACTCTTATGCATAAAGTTTGATTTCCTGCTTTGGTTTTTTCTGTCTTTCCTTATGTTGCTTTTATCGTTTTACCTGCCACATGCAAAAGGATTATAGAAACATTTCTGCCTTCTGTTTAGCAATATTTCTAGTTAGCCAAGCCCAAGTTCACTGCTTTGCCTTGTAATTAGGTGTGCTTTGACACTTTGTCATCAGGTAATCCAAGACCTCAATATGTCATTCCCAGTTTCTCGATTCTTCCATGCCTGACCTGTGATCCAGTGTGTAGATTTTCATGCACTAGGTGAGCAAATAGTTTATTAATGTACCCAAGATTTGTGATATGAAGACCACAAAAAATAAGTCAACCATATCTACCTATAATGTATAAGGATGTGCCATTGATTTACGTTAGAGAWATAGACCATAGTCGAGGGAAATTTTGTGGCCATTCATAAAATCAATGTCTATACATTGCACTAATGCTAGCAAATGACATTCAGCAAGGGAAAATTGTCTTCTGCCATTATGTGTCAAAAGACTTTGAAATCTTAACATCTGAGCCATACACAATATGCATATTGATTTGTGAAGGAAAGTAAGAGCTCATCTTACTTCACATGTTCCTGTTTACACAGACTTCTGTATTATAAAGCTAGAATACAACCCATGAGTATGCCTTCTCTCATTAGCCAAATTACTATAATTTTCATTTCAAAACTGTAATAACAAATTTACTATGAGAAAGCAATTAGGAAAGAATGTGAATAGAAAGATACAGGAATCTCTGTACTTTACATTTCATGTCTCCTGAAATTGCATACAAAGTTATGAGAAAATATGCACTAACTTTTAGAAATGAAATGATAAAATAAAAATAAAGCCACAGTGATTAAAAAGTGAATAATTTCCTTTCAAAAAAACCAATAGTGACACTTTCTGACCTTTCCAACTGTCATACTCACTAAAACCACTACTTTTGAACACTCATAAGTTCATAATTAAGGTTCAGAACAAAACATTTAAATCTTTTCTGATAAAACACAGTTGACCTGTCATGCTCATTTGTACTGCATTTACCAGAGCAGCCTATGATTGATCCATGGCATAATTCTTGACCTGCCTAGTACAGATAATGGAAAATCTAATAAAGTTTACTTTATTAGTACTTTAACTTGAACTTAATTTTTTTACTTTAGTTAAGTACTAAGCATACCTTCATGTCTTTGAGATTGCTATTCTGTGTGCTAGAATCATATCTTCTTTCTTTGACATCATAGATCCACTTTTGTATCTTCTAACTGCTGAGCATTCATATGACAAGCAGACACCCCACATGTAACACTGCTAACACAAACCGCCACACACAGCTGAAGTGAGTTTTTCTTTTTTTTTTTTTTTTTTTCCAAGTGTGTATTCTTATTTTCCATTTAATTACAAGCATGATTTTCAGGTAAAGGCAATCATTCCCATCAGTTTTGATTTTTTTTTCTCAGCTCACCTCACAGCACAATCACAGCCCTACCAAAAAATTCAATTCATTTTAACATTTCAACATGCTTATTCAGAGCATTCTGGTACAATTTGAATGCTTGYGGATAACTCTTGCAAGATGAGAGTTACACAGAAACAGAACTCTGAATTTCTAGGTGTTATTTGAATATTAATGAACAATTTAGAAAAATCCAGCCTAACACTACTAATAACTAAAAGGATTGATAAAATATATCACTCTCCCCTTCTTCTCAATAATTTTCTTCTCACATAAGATTTGGATTTTCTTTTTTTTGTAATAGAAACACTTTTGGGGATTATGATGAAGAGGAGAGTGAAGAGAGACTCTCCTTTAACCATAGAAGTCCTGCGMATCTAAGAGAAAGCAAGTTTGAATTTTGCTTTTGCTTTTTCATCATCAATTTCTAAGCAAGTAGTCTTAAGTCTATATCTTAGCTTATTCCTAAGACATTRCCATGTTTCCCAAAACAGGAACTGCCTGAAAGATAAATAAATTTTTCTCTGMCATTTGGTTTTAATTAGGGTGTGTTGTAAATATGAAGTGTTGGTTTTTGAGACTGTGATTATAGTCAATGTTTCTGCCACTGTGCAAATCCATTAGCAACATCTACCAGCAGTGGACAAACCCAACATGACATGGTAGTTTTGACTAATTCTTGTTTATTGTAATTTATAAATCAGCGTGCAGTCTTGCTTTTCTTTCATATTCTTTCTATTTCCCCAAAGGCATATCTTCTAACATGACCTTTTGCATGTATTCCTTCCCATTCTTTTATGAATTTTGAATGAATTTAAAAATATTATTTTTAACAGCAATGTCTACTCATGCTGTCAGCTAGTTTTGATTTTTTTTTCAATATTTTTGGACACTGCTGCTTTCTTTGTAATCTTTTTATTCTTTTATAATTGGTAGAAAAAAAGAATGATATTTATCTGGAGCTCTCATGTACTATCTTTCATTTACAACATTTATTTGTCTGATCATCATGTTGCTCTTAACTTTATTCTTTAATCTTTCCTTATACCAGACAAACTATATCTCCCACACTTGATTGCTTCTGATTAAAGTTTGTTCTTCAGTTTCTTTAAACCCTTCTTGACATTTATTTAACTAATTTGCATTTATTATTTGATGACATGCATGATTTTCTAGGTGCACGTTAACTTTAAATTTTTCATCTCYTTTTTGGCATGAATATATATAATTTATTTGAACTCATGCTTTACAAACTCACTCTGTTTAAATAGGGTGTAGGGGGAATGAAGCAAGTGCTGAAAGTTTTGGATGAAATCAGATAATGATAAATGAAGGGAATGCACAATATTACGCTTTGTGCAAATCAAATCAAAATTAAATATTATTTAGTATATAATTCCCCCTTGTACACATTGCTCAAGGAAGCAACTGTGTGCTGTGTCAACAAATTTACAGATTAATTTATTCCTAAAACTGAATGTGACACCTTTTTACTTCCAGGGTAGTTGAAACCTTCTCTTTTGCCTCATGATAATTAATCTCTGCAGACTCATCTTCAGCATATCATTCTTACCCTCATCTATATCTCCCTGCCTTTCTCAAAACATCTTCTGAGAAAGGAGATATCATTACAGAAATCATCCTCCCAAGAAGACTATTTATCGCCTAATAAATACCAGTTTTTAGATGAGAAACTCTTTCATTAAGTTATTGAGTATTTCTTGTGGGCCAACATTTCCCTTTTTTTTTTTTTTTTTTTCCTGAACAAATGCCACCTTTATGAGACAATAACTATTTTCAACTTTCCACTAATACAGTCTATGAACAATAGTTAATGCACAGTTTGGCTTTCTATAACCAAACACAACGCTATGTCCTAGGTTATCATTTATTTACATAATTATGAAAATTGAAGGAAAAAAAAACAATATTGAGGAAAAAACAGCTTTGGAGAATTTATCTTTTAGAGTTAATATATCACCATGACGTCTGGTTTACATTTAAGCTTTAGATGTGCTTCCTCATGACTTCAAAATATTTTGTTCTGTAGGAGTATTCTGTCTCTACACTTTGCAAACAGTTTGCCACATGGCTTTGGACTCAAAAAATGTGCCAGTGTAGGATGACTGTGGAAAGGAGGTGTTACAATTCTCACTACTATCTAACTTCAATAAGCAACTGTATTATGCTGGAGTCTTTATGGTTGTGAAATGCTGCTATGCTCATATCATATAATTTTATAATCGTATAATAAACCAAGAATATTAATATTTCTGTGATGAAGTAATATTGTAAAGTCAGAGGCACAAGCTGTGAGTCACAGAGTATCATCAGCAGAGTACTAGAACCTGTTCCAACACAATAAAATTTGAATTTTGAATGCTAAATTCTGAAAAACACTTATTTTAGGAAAATATTTCAATACCTCCACCTACACACTGAGCATATTTGAGACTTCAGTTTCTTTTTTTTTTTGATTTTGTGGTAACATTAATTTTTTGACCATTTTATGTCAAAGAACAATTGTATGACAGTCTGCTTGAAGGTGTTTGAAGGAGTTTCTCTCTATCTTAAGCATCAGGAACTTCTAAAAGCTAGGTGTTGAAGTGTTTGCTGTAAGGCTAAACCCTCATGAGACTCTTACCTAATATATCTTCAGAATTCTTTGCATGTCTCTAGGTTGATTCTGCGGCCTCAATCTATCCTGAATGAAAGGATCTGGGACAATGGTCTTTTCTTTAAAAAATACCTTTTCCACTCTATTATTAGTTATAGATGAAAGCTATCCAAACTGGACACAGGCCATATTTTTGCCTTAAGGTAAATATTTCTCAAGTGCTTAAAGCAAACACACAGGTCAGATTTATAGAAATCTGTTTGGAAGACAAAGGAGATCTGAGCGACTTTATTGCCTGTAGAGTATAACTATGACAGGTTTATACATACTCCAAAGAGCTACTTTTGAACTTACTTAAATTGTATCCAAATATTAAAAACTAAAAACAAAACAAAACACAAAAATCCATGTGAGGATAGTAGAAAAAAATATCATTCTTGAGAAATATGAGATCAGTAATTGCATGACAAAAGAAAGAGGAAGAGGAAGAGAGAATGAATGGAAAGAGTTCAGCATGGATAACTGTAGGAAAAAGAAAAGAAAAGAAAAGAAAAGAAAAGAAAAAAAAGCCAACAAAAGAATCACAAAATAAGAGATAAAAAGATAAGTTTCATGAAGAATGTTAGTCAAGCAAAAGTATCAGAGAAAGACACTAGTGTTTCTCAGACCTATCCCAAACAGAAGATGAAAAGAAAATAGAGAAAAATACAACAAAACAAGAGTCATCCAAGACAAAGACAAAGGAAATAGGTACTGGAATTTATGGCATTAACTTCAGCCATTATGGAAGAAGCGCTATCCATTCCCTTATACAATTTCGTGATTTATTTTGCATGGGGATACTGAGACACTGGAATCTAATTTAACTATTGATGTCTGAAAACAGAAAAATCTGTGAAATTTGAGAGTTATGGGATGTTGTTTCACAATATCCTGTTGGGATAGCTACATTGCATTTAGCTATTCTATCTAATCATTAGAAAAAGAAAGAGCAGGGAGGTAGGGACTCTCTGACAAATATTGAAAATAGAGTTATTGTCCAAAATAGAATTTTTTTAGAGTTTTTTTCTCTCTGTGCTGACGAAAGATGGATCTAGGGAAGAGCAATCAGGGCTTCAGTTTCATTCAGTCCATTCATTTTGAATTCAACTAATGATGGTAATGATTTTTTTTCCTACAAGTAGATTATTCCTTCTATTTCCTATCTTCTTATAAATATTTTTTCCTCAAATTTTCTGAGTCAGGTCACCACCTGCCTTCCCTAGAATTCCATTATCACCTCTATTCTTACTTTTGTCTCCCTTTACCTTACTGCATAATATATTTCTCCTTTTTCTTACTAACCCTGAGTGAGTTTGTTATTCATGATTACATTAAATCATTTAGGCTTCAGAAGGATGGATGTAAGGAATCTGAAAGTCATAGGCATATTTAAAGTGTGGAGTCATACATGTTATACTATATAGATATTATATAGTATAACACTTCCCTTTATGCTTGCAGGGTGGAATTTGATGTATTCTGGTTTAGTAGGATTTTAATTGAATATTTCCAATGAAAACACAGTGTCTTCAAAAAATGTCATATTCYGAGTGAGTAACACACTCAGAGTATCCATTTTATCTTTTTAAATTAATCCATTTTATTGTGGAATAGTTCCACTGAACTATAAAAATACTGAACTCTAAAAAATCTAATCCATTATTCAAACTGGATTAAAAAAATTATCTTTCGTAAATTGTAACAATCTCACTTTAGAAAGTAACAAAGATTAAGGTAAAAGAGAATTCAGTTATATTTAAAAAGGTTTTCACTTCAACAGTGAAGACAGTTATGAATTATGGTTATGATTACAGCTTTAGGAGGTCTTTTTTTGGTAGTAGTTTTCTTTTTTTCAAAAAACATATTTAAGTAGATAGTAGACAGTTGGAGTCCTGCAGCAAACTTAAATCTCATGTTTTTCATTGACCTTTTTTATTATCTTACTTGATAGCAGAACTTATATAGCTTGATCAAATTTCTTCATTACTATAATCTTGAAAACAGTGAAGTATGAAACAAGAAATATTTAACAGCTTTCTCTTTGCATTCTTCTGTTTTTTGCCAGCTTCAGTAGAAATATACTTTTCATATTGTTTTTCCCCACATTGTGTCCTACATTTGTGTACTTCACCAGTTTATGGTGTGCCGGAACATTAAAATGTTATTTTCTGCTTTCTACTGAACTTTTTTTTAAGATAGAAATTTGATATGTACAAATTTTATTTGAATCAACATATCCTAGAATTCTTAATTGACCTGGCAGTCTAGAGGACCAATATTACTTTGTTAGGTACATACTCAATATTTTTCAAGTATTTCAGGCATAATTTATTTGCAGTGGTACCACTTGCAATATTAGAGCAAAGAATATCATTTCACATATTATCCATTCTCTGACCCATATTAGCAAGTGTTTTAGATGGTAGCTATTGATTAACTATATTAGGTTTTTCATTTTTAAGTTTCCCTCTCTAAGATATTTAGTATGTTACATCTTATACTAACATGAGCATCATTTTGTGAACATTTATAACCAACCTTAATTTTACTGATGGGTATTATGTCACTAAATTCAGTAAATTTGTTCAAGCTTTAAAAATCACTCACTGTTTCCATTTATCTTTAGCCACAACCTAACAAGCTCACTGTAGCTGTAGCTATGTGTCCTTTATATGATTTTGTTTAACACCTCCACTTAGCAGTCTTGATACCTGATTAGGTTCTTGTATCCTTGTATCCTGCTGAATAGAACATTTTTTCAAATGTGATTCTCACCCAAAATGCAATGTTTAGAGCACTACATAACCTAACTACACAATATTATAACAATCTTATAGTAATTCAAATAAATAAATAATTTATGCAAATCTACACATGGAGACTTTTCTTATCTATGTACTGAGTTGCGTTTCATCATGTGTATATAAAATAAACCATAAAAGTGGTGGATCTCTTAACAAGGATGAAATTTTCCAGTCTGACTAATATATATATGTCCTTAAATCTTGATCTTCTCCTTAGGAGAAATGAATATTAGGCTAGAAAACATTTAATTCTGACTTTTTTTAGAATCCTTATTTTTGGCTTTGAAAGCAATGAAATGTTTTGCTTTATTTCTTTTTGTTTTCCTACCAAAATTCTGTGAATTCATTATTAAGATTCTCAGGAAGTTATAGTAGTTATCCCTAGTGGAATTCAATTGTGAACAACTTCAAAATGCAAAGTGTGACTTTGATCAGTCACAGTGATTTTTGAGGTATTGAAGCCTTAACTTTTTTTTTTTTTTTTTTTTTTTCTGGTCCAGTTTTCAATGACCAAATTCAAGGAAGTAATAACTGATAGTAATAACAAGCCACACATATTTATCAAACAATAATTGGACACTTACATTAGGCACTGAAAGACAGAAGGTGAAGAACAAGAGATGAGAAAAAGATATGATATAAGATAGTAGGACATCATATGTACAATTTGAGTCAATTGTATAAATTTTGAGCAACAGATCAGGCAAGGATCAGGCAAGGGATCACCAGTATCTCTTGCATGATTTTGCTTAAGGAGTAAAAATGAGTGGCACATTACATGGCTCATCACATTTTATTATATTTACACCTTTTAGATTGTTTCTCCATTTGAAGAATCAACCACAATAGCATGGCAAATATAAAGTTCTGAAGCAAAATTAATCCTCATATTAATTACTTTCCAATTTATAATTTGTCCAATTTATAATTTGACAAATTTGTCAAATTTGTCCATTTATCTAACTGCATATGAGACAGTTGACTAGGCACAGATGTTCTGAGCACATGCTTTTATGTATTATATTATTGTTCAAGATATTGTTCATGATATTTATGTATCATAGTATTGTTTCAAGATATTTCTATACATATTTTTAGTCTTATGTACGACTACATTATGAAATGTAGTTTCTTTATGATTTTTCACTGACTGAACAACCTTAAAAAATTTCTCTCCCTGATTACTTTCAGAGTTTTAAAATCTAGGAGTATCCAGTCTTTCAGAAAGATGGATTTATGAGCCACAGATATTTAGTGGCTCAACTTCAGCTAATCTGTCTGAGGGACTGGGCTTTTAACTACATTTGGATTTTTGGAAGATCATAAGTTACTTATTTAACTGACTTTTGAATTGACTGGGGTTTGCTGATGGTTGACTTAMAATGAAAACCATTTAAAATATCTTTAGCAGGAAAATATTTTGGGGAATATCACCATGAATTCACATACTATTCACTGGGAGGCCAGGGGAATCCACACTTTTAACTGCCAATAKTACACATCATAGGTGAATTATATTCTCAGCAGAATACCACAGGATCTAAATTATATTGTAGAAAGGAAGCTGTTCAGTTAGTAAGGTCTTTGTGCCAGATTAGAAGCAATAGCTAGACATCATTCATTTCAACTAAAATAAAATAATTTTCAGTTATGTTGAATAAAATTTGGTGCTCACCAGGCCAATCTTCCATGTAGAATTCACAATGTCTGATATTCATGGATCTCTTGCCCAGAATATACACTAGGATGTGTTTCTTAATCTTCATGTTACATAAGAATAAATCTTAATCAGAAATTCAGCTTACAAGAATTAATTCCATTGTCAAGTTTGGCAAGATAAAAGTAATTAAAAATATTGACTAAACTGGAACTGCATCCATCTTTCTGGGGTTTTATGGTATTTTCATCATAGTATCTGCATCTGCAGTATTTTATGAGTAGATATATAAAGACTCTCTTTATTTCTTCATTAAGTTTCTGCCACCATGATTTTCCCTTTGCTAGCTTAATTATTGCTTAAAAAAAAATCTTCATTTTTCTTTTGGTACTTCTATTTAGTGTTCTTATATTTGCATTGCCTTTTATAATATTTCAGAAATAGTATACCTGAACAATAGTACCTATAATTTCTGTACTATGTAAAACTAGAATGCTGTCACATGGAGAACTATCATATGCTTACCAGTTTTATTCATGCTTCTTATAATATTTAAGGTTAGAGTTCTCTTTTGAACTACTGCAAGTGTATTTCAAAAATGTTTTCCCCGTGACAGTGGATCATCAGATAGGAAATCTGTGTGGACACTTTTACACTTTAGATTCCTGCTCTATTTTCATAACTAGGGCACAAAAAAAAAAAAGGAAAAAAGAAGTATAAATCCAAGTACTTCATATTTTAATTTGTTCTCTAAAACTTCCAGAAATCTGCTTCATAAATCAGTTCACTGTACTCAAAAAAAAATATACAGATTTCTATATCATGGCAGCTCAGAAAGAAAGTAAAGATTTTAACTCAACTTTTGAATTTATTTGGCAGCCTGCTGGAAGATAATCAATCTCTAAAGTAACTTCCAAGGCATTGCAGGTGATTTTCATTTGATTTAAATAAGGAACCCTTATCTAGTGTTACTGCAATATCTAGGAAAAACTATGAGAATATGTTCATAAGGGTATGCAAAATTTATGTAAARGATCTCTATAAACTAAATCCAAATCTTCAAATGCCATTGTTTACAACAAACAAACAAACAACAGAAAAATAGCTCCAGAAATAGTTACCTTAAGCTAATTAGATCACCTGAAGGCCTAGTCCTGTGCATTCAGTGCAAGGCTCCTAATTGAAAAATAAGAGAACCACGGCAGTAGAGCTCTGTCTGACCTATATCTAATGGGGTTACAGGTTGGAGGCATCATCCTGTCTCAAGTCCTTTTCACTGAAGAAGCAAGAACATATTATTCTATCTAGAATTTAACATACATTTATCTCTTCCCCAAAGAACTGAATTAGAGAGACAAGTCTCCTTTTGTTTTCAAGAAAAATGTGAGTCTCCTGCAAATCTTATAACAGCATGTGAGATATGTGAGATAACTTATACGCTCAAAAATGGTGAAAAAGGCAAGGATGTGTTCATAGATTATTTTCAAGGACATTTTTTACCTTAATGAGATTTATCTCAGAAAAGAGCATTTTGATATTATTAGTAAGAGCTCACAAGCTTTGTGATGAAAGTTTCAAGATTTCTCAAGAGCTGTGTTGGCTTGACCTAATTTTAGCTGTGATAGAAACTATCTAGTGTTCAGAAGTTATTACCTGAATTTGTTTTTGCTTTAGTCTATCTCTGTGCCAATTTGAAGTATAAAACTTATAGTCAATTAGTAAACTGGTAACGAATAGTTATATTGTGTAGAGTAAACTATTTATGATCCTAGAATGAAAATGYAGCAAAAGAATGCAGGCTGAGACAAACTCATATCACAGCGGTCATTTACTGATCCCCACAGGAGTGTGACCTTGTGAAGCAGATGRTAACCCTTTTAGAAATAATAAAATACACATCAAACAGTATAGTTTCCACTTCTTTGAGTGCACCATCACCAAAGTTTTCATCCTTATGGTGTTGCGATTTGATAGGTGAAAGAGGAGGCAAATTTGGTAAGAGATGAATCCCCTTGCATTCCAGACAATCCTCAAAGGTTAGAGGGACCGGGGGTGGCTGGACTCATCTCTTACTAGGGACAACGAATACTGTGCCAGCTATACGCCTGACTCTGGCAGTATAGGATTTACCAACAGTCTACTGACCATCGGTCCAATCACCTTCAAGACAAATGGTCGGGTTCACAAATAACCCAAATTATTCAAATGCAACATTTAGAAAACAGGTTTTGAATGTCAGCATAGGAAATTCTCTACAGTGTGGGGTTCTCAGCTAGTGCCTAATGTACAAATGCACAATTATCACTCACTGAGAAGATGGGAGAGGGCTCTCAATCTTGAGGAGTCTCCTCAGGTGGTGTCCTGACTGGAGGTGGCCTGTCACTGATCCAGAAGTTACKATGGAGTCCCTCCCTCCCTCTCTCTCTCTCTTTCTTCCTTCCTTCCTAGTTTTTCCCAGTTCTTACCACCACTTAGTTCACCTTTTATATATTTTCTTTTACATCCAGATGGAGCTTGAGTGAGTCTAGTCATATGAACTTTTGTTATTAATCTAGAGAGCATGCTCAGTGAGGAGTGGTTGTGTATTGGTATTACAATGGRATTAGTAGGAGAAGAAGCCAGAGCAAAGTTTAGCAAATGGAATTGATCTGCCTTGGCCTATCAGCTATGTGGCACCACCAGGTTGGCACCTCTGCAGGGAGTACAATAGAGTTTGGCTGCCRTGTCTTCGCTCCACCCTCCATTCACTCTTATTATATAGGCTAGAAGGGCTGATTGTGTTGCCTAGGGAGAAGTGAATTCCACCACCCTGGAATTGGTAACTCAAGCAAGCCTCTGCAATGCCAGAACTTCTGTCAGGCTCCATCATTCTCCCAGTCCTCACTCTTCTCCAGCAATTCTTTCACACGTTAGGAAGGCAGAGACTCTTCCTCTAAAGAACTGAGCCTGAGAATGTCATTGAATATTGTCTGGTTCTAATCTGAACTTCTTTTTCCCTGCACACTTCTATTAAGAATGTCTGTCTCATACTGCTATAGGATTTACTGTGCTCCCGTTCAAGAAAGTTACTACAAACACAGAAAAAAGATTAAGGAAATGCTCTATTTCATATTGATCTGAAGAAACAGACATTCTCTCTTTTAGACTCATTAAACAGTAATTCAGATTTCAATGTAGGCCTGAAGCCAGAACCTTAAGGCAAGAAGGTTCTGTGAGATTATTTTTCTCTATCACTGTTAATACATGCTGTTATAATTTAAATTCTGCTGTTTCTGTGGTACTTTTGCCAGTGACTGTACTCCTTTTCCAATCATAGCTTGAACTATGAATTAATATCTGGTTAAACTTCCCCTGAATCTAGGTCTATGAAGAAATATCATGCTTCACATGCAATTTTACCATTTCAGAGGATGAAATATGTGATAGACAAAATTACAGTCACTGCAGCTGGAGAATATGAGAGCAGAAATTCAGCTTACAGCTGTTAAACAATGAAGTCATAGGGTATTTTGAGGGTATTCAAACTGAGCTATTCAGGAGTTTTTATTTATTGTAAGAAAAATTCAATCCCAGTGTAGTGGAATCTAGAAAGGTTATTCAGAACTCTGAAGACTATCCAAAAGTCAGGTCATTGTTCTTTTATATCATAAATGTACATTCATAGTATACATGGAAATTCAGTAATCAATCCAGCCAGCCTTTAGAAATAGCTTTTGAGATATTCTAGAAGAAATCTTCTGAGTTAAAAGACTTTTAAAGCATTTAATCATGAAAATATGTAACATATATTTTCTTCTACGTTAAGACAAAACACACGAAAAGGCATCTTAATGCAATCACAAGAGTAAGGTCAACTTGTTCTATTTTATACTTACTTTTTAAAAAAATTCCTTTATGATGCAAGTTATGGTATGTTCTTTCTCCTGGTTGCATTAATAAAAGGCTTGTTTACAAAACTGAGTTGCTCATCCTCCATAGATACAACATGTCCAGTGAGAGTTAAATGCATAACAGAGATACAAGAAGCAATGTGAACACATACAAGAAGCAACTAGAATATTTCAGTGACTATCAGCAACCTAGATCTCCGTCTTAGTAGACCTAGAAGAACAGATGAAGCACCTTAAGAAAAGAATATTTTGGGGGGGTAATTTGTCAGGAAGCACAATTTTCTGCAAAAAGCAAGCATTTGGAAGGTGTCTATATGTAAAGCTAGAGGTGTGTCTCTTGATGTATTTATATTCTGTATGATGGATACAAGATGGTCCTACATGCAAGATGTTCCAAAATATATCTCATGTATTTCTCATGATAGGACAATAAAATTTTGTTAAAGGRTTGTTCATTCATAAAGTGAACAATTTCCTTTCTTCCTTTCTGTGTCACTTTCTCTTATCTTCTCTTTTATGACCAGATATTTGAACTTTTGTATACTATATAATCATCCCCCATCTTGATGATGGTTTAGTCCTAATCTTCAAGTTTCTTTTATATAATCATTTTCTTAAAAAATAAAAATAAAAGCCTCTCAATCTCTGTAACTATATAAACAGAATCTTTCCACTTGTTTCTAAGAGGGCATTTTCCAGCATTTTACATGATATATTTTTATTTCACTTTTACTTATCTGATTTTTCTGACATGACCAGAAAATAAAAAACTATTCTATTTTTGAAAAACATTAATTTTTGAGATGCTTTATTCCAATGCAAAAATGAAACACTGCAGAAGTACCCATGCTCCATGACAAAATATAAAAGAGGATTAGCTGAAAACAGCCTACAGATCATTTTCAAAATGACACCCTTGGGGATGAATCTGAGAGAGATTTAAACATTCGTTTCCCACATGCCAAATTCCTCAACTCCTGGCTGATCTGGGGATTATCACTGTTTACTTCCTTCTTCATCTTTAAAAACAAGAAAACATACCTTCTAATGCAGGGATTGTGTTCCAACAGTGTCTTTTTACAAGACCAAATCAGGTGAATCAGTAGGAAGACTACAAGTAACCTTAATGAGCTTTGGCTCAAATTCTTAGACCAAGAGATCATTAAAGATCTGTCAGCACATATATGTCTGTCATCATATATTGTTCCATCGCATTATGCAATTCTGATCCTGACTGAGAAACCTACATGCTCCAGCAACATAAGAAATGAATAATGCAGCCACAAACGGGATGCATAAAAGGAATTTAAACACGAAAGTTAGGCATAAAGAACTGAGAGATTTATAGAACTGATAGGTTTTTTTTGAATGCAGATATCAAGAAATATCCTGAATGTTTAAAGATTACACTGAAATGCAAGTCATATTATGTTACTAGAACTACATAAAGGAAATTTGAGTTCAGTTTCCTTATAGGTAATTCTATCATATATACCCTTCATACTTAGCAAGCCAAAACTAGGACTGCTTCCTTTCTTATTTGATTATACACATTTCTTTTAAATTTATTCCATTCCATGGTTAGAATATCAAGTTTTGATGACAGAAGAAGCACTTACACATTGTTGTCTCTCAGGAGGACATATTAGCATTCATTTTGAATCACAGATCTTACTTCTTTTTCAAAGCTGGCCCCAGAATAGCTGAACTTATTTTCAAATATGGTTGCTAGAGGACTAGGTAGCTCACTTATTGTGCTGAGATACGTCTTTTTTTTTTTCTCTTTGGTCTATATAAGCATTTTCTGGTGTATTAAATCAGTTATCTGAGACTATATCAAAGAATCATTAACTTACAGAAATGCTGGTGTTTAGGAGATCTACCTAAATATCTACTTCTGTATATATGCAYACAAAAAATGACTTCTGTACAAGTGGAAAAAGATACTTTTTTTTAAGCCTGCAGTATTGCATACATATATGAATTTGATCAAATCCAACTAAAAGTGTTATAATTCAAGCTAATGATTTTTTTGCATACTTCCTYGAGAAAATTTTAAAGGGATTCAGGTTCTAATGGAAGTGCTGACAGAGCCCTATGAAAAAGCATAATTATTTAAAATATTTTAAGCAAATACCTTTAATCAACAGCTGAATGGTACCATGCTGTGCTAAATAATGAGAATAATGATAAATAATGATAATGAGAAGACTGATTGCAATTCCCTAATTAACTTACTTTTTTCCCTTCTGTAAATTTCTCTACTTTTACATATTTTCTTAATATGACAATTATTATCTTCTTATATCAGTATTTTTATGTTATAGCTGTTAACCATATCGACCATTTTGTGTCTATTGTAGATGCGGTAGTTCTCCAAAAGCAAGGAAATCAAAACAATACTCCGTCAATGCTGTCAGGTGGATATTCAAAAGCCATGTCAAAGATATTTTATGAACCTTAAATCCAGGAGTACATATAGAGTTTTAAAGATGAAGTGTTAAATTTCATTCTATTTTTTTCCAATAAATAGTTTTTGGCTCTTTTGGCCAATTTTACTGATTATCTAAAAAAAAATAGAAACTAGAAACTAGACTTTCATGTCTTCTTAAAAGGTATTATTCTATTCCTGTAAAAATAGAGGAGGACAGATAGGGAGGAAGGACTGACTCGCTCAAATCTTTTTATTATATTTTTTCTTTAATTATAGCATTATATGGTATCAATTATAAGTCAATAATGAAATGCATGAATAATCCAAATGTATAGGCTTGAATAAATTTTAATAATCTTTTGCATCAAAAATGTGTGTGTATGTGTGTATATATATATATATAAATAATAGAATTCAGTATGAATGTATGTTCAGAATTCTGCAATTTAACCTTAGTGTCATATGTTTACCGTATTATAGTTTAGAAAATATGTATAATCATGATCTTGAAGTTGTACTCTGGCCTCTTCAGTTGCAGTTCGACTGATACTGGCATTTTAGCTGTCTTTTGTCTAGAACTGCACAGGCAAATATATATTGTTAATTTCAGTATTTCCAAACTGTACCAGCTATTCATTGTATAAAACTACATGAGGAGGATCTAATTGTGCCCTCAGTTCAATTCATCAGCCATCCTGTCATCACAGATCAAGATCCTCAGTCACCTGGGTATTTAATTAATTACTTAGCATGATCCTATTAAAGCACAACCTGCACTACTTGCATCTTTGTCTGCGTCCTTTGCAAACCTATAAGGGCTCAAATAAAGCATTAACCTCTCATGGCAATATCAAATGTACCTAGACTCTGGCATCATTCTACAGTTTAGGTGAAGTTTTGGATTTCTGAAGTCATGGTCACAGAACAAGCCTTCCCCTTCCTGGTCTCTGAGACAATGCTCATTTGGTCTCTGAGACAATTTGCTTTATTGGTAAGAAGATCTACATAGCTAAAATTCYATTCCATATTTCCGAAACCCTTATATAGACCTGAATTTCAATTTCCTGTGTTTTTGGTTAATATCAAAACCATAAGGTTACTGACATATGTAAATAGGTTTCTGATGAACTGCTTAAACAATTAAGCATTTATTGGCCTAGTAAAAAGTCAGACAAACAATCCAGTGATCTGAGAATTAGGAAATTGAGATTAAAGACTCCTACAAGGAAGTTTGTGACAACACATCCAAAATGTGCTAACCAACAGGCTATTCAATATTCTCACATCTAAGCTGCTGTACTTACTTCTAGGACATTAGGTGTAGTTCAGTATCTGATACAGGAGTGCCTTTCTAGGTTAAAAAGACAGCAGCTGACACAGCAGCACAGAGAAAATATAGTGGTCCCACCATYCTTTGCCTTTCAATCCCACCTAACTCAACTGTTTTTCTATTGGGCTGAATTTTGAAGGTACATTCTCTAAGGCCTTGCACATTTTATTTTGAAAGTATCCTCAGTCAAGGGCTAAGCAACATTCAATTTCATGCGAGAATTTTGATGATGCTCTGAGCATACGCCAGATCCAGCTTATACTCTGCCAGCCTAGACTTGTCTTCACCTCTTAACCATGATGTTTGCTTTGCTTTTTTTTGTTTGTTTGTTTTTACATTGTTTTGTTGTGTCCCTTTTTTTTTTTTTTTTTTTTTTTTTTTTAACCTTGAACAAGAATTGTGCCTAAGAAGGATTTTGCCTTTGGTGTTTACTTTTCAAAACCATTAGACTTCTTCAGTGAAGACACACTATTTAAAACCACTGAGTGTCTCTCATGACTGTACTAATTCTAGTAAGATTACTGTGACTGCAGTAAGAACAACTTCTTTACATATTTTTGTCTTTTGAGTTCACTGCTGAAAAATCAAAGTTATTCTACAAGCCTTGTACTGAACACATCTTGATTCATATAGCATTATACTATGAACAATATTTTCCAGAAATATTTTCAGCTAGTCAGTAACAAAGTGCAATAATTATAATGGTTTTTAGCCACCTTGCAGACAAATGTTCCAATATGATAAGAAAACTCTATTAACCCAGGTAAAAGTAAATATGAACTATAAAAAAATCTCAGATATGTAGCTATAAAAAACTCATGTATGCTTAAAATATAATAGTTTTAATACAAAATATTTTTTCATTTTCAGTAGGAGATAATGCTGCATTTTTTGTTTTGCTTTCCTTTTGCTTTGTTTTATTTCCCTTTTGCCTTATTTGTGTGTGTGTATAGTAGAGTGTAAGAAAATGAAAATGCAATTTACAAAAYATATCAAATCAGGCAAGTATTAAATTGATTAATATTTTTAAATTAATAATGCAAACTTCACAGAGATCCACAAATAGCATCGGTCCTTCTCTCATAATCTGCAATTATTAATCAGAATATGCTAGAAAAACTAACAAATGTATTTACAGCCACAATCAGCACCCTAATTCACTCATTATCAGGAACTGAAAATGAAAAGTGACAAAGAAAAATTTCTGTGTTACATAATGTTCACTGTTAATAACACTCTACTAATTATACAATAAGCRTACACCTTTTATGAATAATCCAACAGTAGTTCAGAACTTTCTATTTATATACCCTTATCATATAAGCAGTTTGGCATCCAGTTTCCCAAACTTCAAAGCAAGGTTTTCTAGCTGTCCCTTTCGGTATTTCCTTTGATTGGTATTATGTAGTCTGTGATGGTCTTTATAGACATCTGCTTAGCAAAAAGAGAAATGATCCTGAGACAGACATTTTTTGCTATTTTTTTTTTCCACCACTGATAAAAATGACATTGATGTTACTGAAGTATARTCTGACCAGGACTTCTTAAGTTACAGGAAAACATTTTTACCTTTCTTTAACCCACTCATGTGAATAGATTATAAATACTCTTCCGATGGTATAGCCCAACATGCTCTTTTTTAGGGTAACATTTCAATTATATCTAAATTCAACAGAAATAAAGCCCTGAAACTGGTCTAGTTCATGTCTGCTTTTGCACAGACGATCAGTGTCATTCTTTTATGTGCTTTAACAACACCTTCTCTTTTGTCAGGGAAAGAGTAGTGGGAGTGGAGSGGGGAAGGGAGTGACACAATGCACTTTATAGTCAAATGAATCAATGCCATTCAACACTTCAAGAAATAGTGTTATTACTTACTTCAAGAAATAAATTTTATTGATATGCACAATGGTTTAATGAGATTCTTTGGCAAGGTCACTCATTATTTACTGCATGAGGTACAAGATATACACAGAATTACCAAGAAGACACTCCCCTTGAGTCACAGGTTTCAGATTGGACCCCCTCACTTTCCAAACTCCTCCTCAGAGGAGCCTAGATGTGGCTGGATCCAATCCTAGCCCCAGGGTCAGTGGTTAATGACTAAAGAATTTTGGACACAGTTACGTCAGTAAAGTTTACAGGTTCAGAGAGTGTGTTATAGTCACCACAGATCTGTCACAGCAAGGATCTCTTAACCCTGAGGAGTATCCTTGAGAGAGGTCTCTGCTCAMGGGGAGATGCTGGTGTGCGAAGAGAGCTCAATGAACTCTCAGGCTGTCCCATATTTATGGGATGATTGACTTGGAGTCATTCTTTCATTTCTGACAAATTTTGACCGATGTATGCTCAATTAGCCCTTATCTTCCCATCAGAATACAGCCATCAGGACTGTTATTGGTGGTTACTGTCTGAATGGGGAAAGACATCAGGGAGGCAGCTTTCGGAATCAGATAATATCACTGGGGATGAACACTTGAATAGTGCTACCTGTGAAAAGTCAGGCTGAGCTGGAGAAGGAGCACACTCRCCACACCAACAGGTGTGCTTCTAGCTAAACTCTTGCCACTTCCAAAGCCAAACTACAAGAGAATAAGTTRATCTTGATTCATCAGGTTACCTACACTCTTATCTGCAGTGCTTCATACCTTTGCAAGCTAGCTGCCAGYTGAATGTTCCTTTGATGTCTCTCACGTGGATAAAATGATGATTATCTGCATGCAAAGGGAGCAGGGTCCAGGCAATGCTCTGAACATGTATGGTCCTATATTGCTTATTCAGGATCTTGCACAAAAAATTATCCTCCTCCTTATTCCCATTCCTCACTCCCTCTCAGGGTATTTTACTTCTCCCTCCTCCCCATATTGCTCTGTTTACTTCCAGCTGAATATAACTAACCTGCCTATAATAGATACCTTTTCTGCTTATTCATGATTTATTATGAAAAATGAGTCTATTTAGGTAGCCCCAAAAAAGATGTTGTTATAATGCAATTCTTTTTAAAAATCTGTAAACCTGAAATCTTTATTTTTTTTTTATGTGAGTCACACAAGCTCCATCATTTCTTGAACTATGAGGTAACTAGTGTCACCATRCAGTATGATGACAAATCCCTGGGTCTTCATCCTCTTCTTTATGTGGTCTCCTAGGATTCCTTTGTATTCTTTTTAAATCACTTACATTCATATCTTTTTTGTTTTTCCACCTTGTAGTTAGTATTAAAGATTTTTGATTTTGTTTAAGTCTTCTTCTTTTCCCTGAAGACATTCAAAACTCATCTGGACATCATCCTGTGCAATATGCTTGTGCAGGAGGGTTGAACTAGATGATCTCCAAAAGTCCCTTCCAAATCCAATCATTCTGTGATTCCATAATTCTTATTCTTCTGTGTCAAAGCAAATTTTCAACATTAGGTTAATTTTAAGTGTTAGTAAGTGTTGTTATCTSAAAATAAGAGGACCGTGTATTTGACTTCTGTAAAGATATTCTTATTTTATTTGACAAGTAGGGTTGTAGGGATAATTAGTATCTGTAAGCCTTTGCCCTTCCTGTTTAYAATAAAACACCAACTCCCAGTTTAGAAAAATCCATTAGTTAAGAGTTTTATTACAGGCAGAATCAATCACTTTTCTGATAGCACTACATGATACATGCCATTTTGTCTTGTGTTTGTAGACTGTAAGTCTGCATTTTGAGTTAACAAGAATTGTCACAGTGTAAGTGATGTACTATGAACTGTCATCTTTTTACTGCTACTACTGTATGTCAGTGTAGCACCTTTCTCATTTAGTACTTATTCAGAGTTGATAGTAGGTATCTTTATCTGAAATAAACCTTAGAAATGTTATAAAGAGATCACTCCCAGATTCATAAAGGCTGTAATTTTCTGACCATTCTTTCAGTACTTTCAAAATAAATTTGAGAAATACAGAATTAGGAAATAGCTGCATGTTTTAGCCTCTAGACATCCATTTAAATTCACATAAACTATATTTTGATAGTTCTATGTAATTGTGGGGGTTTTTTTCAGCAGAAGATAGCCCAAGGTGTGTGTGTTGTAAAATCCAGATAATTTTTGTGCTTAAAGATATGCGGACACCTAAGTTTTCATCAAAAAGGTAAGCAACTGAGGAAGTTTTTAATGTGCCCTGACTGACACTACTTTGAAAGACAGTCACTCTTGTAGCCTCTCACATGTATTTTTAGTAGGATTCAGTAATTAGATCCTGTCAAATGTAAGTTTTTTTGTGTTTGTTTGGCTTGCTATGCATACAAAGATCATGTCTTTATATATTATTAAATTCACTTCAATTTGTTTTTTTCAAATGAATCTTTAGTGAATAAGCAGTCCTGAGAACAGAGACTAGATTGAAAAATGCCTTACTCAAGGAAATCTGGGGRGTAGGTCATGCTCTTACTCTCACATACCAAACCAGGAATGTTGAGCTCTTAGTTTTACAGTGACAGTTTAAAGGAAACTTCAGTCTGTTTTACATTTTGCTTACAAAAGCACATTTCTCAAAACTCTCTGTTTCATTTATTTTTCATATTTTTAGATACCAGGTTACTCATAAAAAAAGATGGATAACAGCATCATGACCATGTTCACTGAAATGACAGATGGTCTAATGCCCCCTATCCAAAGAGGTGACTTAGAAGCAGAAGCTCAAGACATTTGAGTCGCATTTAAGTTTCTATGAAGAAACAGGGCCATACTCTTTGTTTTCTATTTCTAGATGACTGGTTTAGATTTTCCATGGCTGACTAAGGTGAATCTTAGTCACAAGTGCCTCAAATTTCCSAAGGATTGTATAGGAAGCTTAGGAATGAGATGCAAGTTGTAGACCAAAGTTAGAATAATTATACATAGGTTGCACTGATATGATATCATAAATAAATAGGAAGTGAGTTTCTGACTAATGTATGTCCCTTGACACTCTTTTAATAATCAACACAACTCTAGAATAGTTAGCAACTATATCTGATGTTGTATAGAAGAATACTAGTTTTACATTTTTATACAGTTTCCATAACAACCACAGCATAAGGTAATCTATGAATAAGTTATATTTCATTGCCGTCTAGTATTACATCCAAGAGCGCACTGAAAAGAACTTTCATATTTCATCCATATGTTTCATATTTCATCCATATATGTTTAATCCATTAAATGAACTGAAGAAGAGATGTTKTTTCTATTGAATGGCATGTCTGATAAATGTCCATTTAGGCAAGCAGGCACCTAAGCTGCTTTCAGTAAATGTAAACATCTAACAATCTGTTACTGAGTGCACTAAGACTGCCATAATGTTGGYTGAGCAGACCATCATGGCCATGCAGCAACCAAACTTCAACTTCACAACTTTTTTTTTTTTTTGTGTACTGTGCTGGAATTTGCTTTTATAGTAATCTGTTAGTCATTTTAAAAACTTATGTTTTTGAACAACTCTTTTGGAATAAAAAGGGCCTCATAGTATAGTTTTTGTGGAATATATAATATTTTTCAAGATTGGATCTTGAATTATGTGTATTTCTTTGACAGAAAAATGTTTGTGTCCTAACTGCAGATGAAATCWGTTATCTGTTGCCATCTATCCACTACCTTTGTATCTTTTATTAAACTGTCTCATTTTTCTAAACTGAAAGATGAATTTTTTAAAATGATTTACAGTATGCCTATCATTTTTCCATATGCATATTATTTTCTTATTTCTATTATATTCTTGCAGCTGAGCTGGTCTTGCAATCTATATAAATGCCTTTCATTTCCTGAATGAAGACATGTCTTCCTCTCTTTGCTGTAATCAAAATTAAAAAATAAAAAAAATAAAACTGTAGCATTAAGAGGTGTTATGAACATGAAAGAGGCAATTGTTCTACCTTCAGTCTGACATCTCTTCTCATAAAGTGAATAAACGGCTTTTAGTAATGAGATTTACCAGGAGGGCAGCCTTGGAAATATTGTTATCTGTATTAGAGCCAGTTCAGTCTGACTCTACTGTTTCTGACTCTAGGTGACACATGGCATTATTGAAGGGTTTTATAACTGTCAAAATTATCACTCCCACATTTTTAGTCTAATGCAATCTGTGCATAACTGTCAGTACACTGTAGTTAATAAAGTTACAGTTCTTGCTGCTGGCCATTATTAGATATTTTTTTCTACACATCAGGTTTGATCTTTGAAAATTATGCTAGCTCCTCATCAAAAGCAGGCTGAATGGTGATCCTTTTTGTTCATGTTCATCATGAACTCCAATGGGACAGGGAGAGACCAAGAGACCTGAGAGTTTGCCTTGTTCAGGCATGCAGCTGTTGCTTCCCCAAATTTCAAGATCATCCAGGAACAAGGTTGCATATGTACCCTTAAACACACACGTAGATCTACACACATAAAACTCAGACATATCAGCCTTCAACAGAACCCTCATTTAACTACTTAAACTCACATAAAATGTGTGTAGAGCCCAGTCTCCTTCTCCTTCCCCAACTATTATAGACTGAAGCCGAATAGTGAAAGCACATATGCCCTCACCAACTAATCTCACAAATACTCCCGTACTTGTAGATCCCTCAAATATAAGCATGGGCTCTCAGTCTAGCCAATGTTCATGCATCAACTCTCCTGCTCCAGTTACCGGCACCACAAATGCATGAACGAAGATCACTCAGGTCTGACTCCAGTTGCTAATGCTAAATTACTTCACTGCGGTCTAGTTGCTGGCACACAGTCCGATTTTTCCCAACATCTGACTCCATTTGTTAACATCTATTTCTATCATCCCACTCCTCCCTCCCTGCCAAGTTGCATGAATATTTTCTTTTTATTCTTCTGTATTTCAACTTTAACTATAATGAGCCAGTTAGATGTACTTTAGATACATTGAATTCTTTAGATGAAAAATATATATTAGGATATGTAATTCCTCCTACCTTTTGACTTAGGAATCCAGCCATGAGACTTCAGTTAAATGAACATAATCCACTCTAAAGTCTTCTTATGGAAATCAGCTGATTTAAGGGGCAGGTTTTACAACTCTTCAGAGAAGATTATGAGCAGTCATGCTTCATTGCACATGGAGGGGAAAGCCACCAGCACCTTCCCAAGTATGTGATAGAACAACACACAAGAGTAAGAATTTATCTAATCAGAAGTCCATTGGAATTGGACCATGCAAGAGAATTTGATAATTTTTGGTGGTCATTTTGCATTGACTGTAACTAAATATATCCCAGTTTATACAGTAATTCAGTCTGCTGAGTTGGTCATTGACATGAAAGATGAAACCTTTTGGAAGAATCAGTTTCACAAGCAGCCCTTGACAGCTAAGAGTCATTCTCTGAAGAGATTCTTCACAGCTGAAAACATAGTAGTATACTCCTTACACCACAGTAATGTGACAGTAATTACAGGACAGTAGTATTCTTCATTACAGTACTTACAGCAACAGTAAAAAATAATTAACATACATCTAATATTTCATTTTTTACATTATCATAGCAAACATTTTTTGAAGCTTTACATATTGGGGGGATTAGCCTTTTTTTTTTTTTTTTTTTTTTAGTCTTGGTTTATACTCTCTAGAAATAGATTATACCAATTTCTTATATTATTCAGCTAGTTATCTTTTTTAGGTACATTTATTTTTTATTTATATAGACAGGTAAAATTTTTGAAACCATATTTCAAATGAGTATGTATTGCCCTTGTGTCCTTTTATAGCTTATAGGCATTTTATCGTAAAATAAATAAGTAAATGAAATACAGATAATATGTTTGACAAAYAGGACTGAAGACAAAGTGGTTCATTCTGGTACTTTTCAAATTACAGTAAAGCTGCAGAGAGCACAAAGATAACCATTCTAAATTTAGCCCATTAATCACTGTCCTATATCAAGATTTCATACATTAACACCTGTAGTCCTGTGGCATGATCCCACAAGTTATAAAATCTGTGTACATTTGAGAGGTTTTCAGAATAGCAAAGTGTAGTTGTGCTTAAAATCCTGTTTGATTTTTAATTTTTATTTGTATCCTAAAAGCAGTCTTCCTACATTTTTCTCCAGCTGAGCTGAAACTAGATTCAAGTTCTGCTCTCCTATCTATCGTCTTTTATTCATCCAGCTCTTACTGGTTTAAGTGAGAGAAATGTTTGTGTGTGAATATCTGTGTGGACTAATGTGTATGAGCAACATTTTATATGAGAAGTTTTCACTGTTTTTATCCCCTCAGGATTTTTCAGTGTGTTAATCAGAACTTTTACSTTTTCATTCATTGTGGAGAATAAGAAAACAATAGAAAGGATCATTGATTCACTTTTCAGCTCTCATGCTGATGCTGCAGTACATTTTAGAGGAAAGTTTTCAAAAGTGTTGTCATTAAAACTTTCTTGTCATTTAGAACTTTCATATTCCAGAGCTACAGAGCTTTAGATCAAGGGGAAGGAATATCACAAAACATCACTTTTTTTTTTTTTTTCTGTAAATCTAATGTGCAATACAGAGCACTGTGTATACATCTTCAGTTCTTTGATAATTACTGTCTAGTTTTTTATTCATTTGTCTCTTGTCACGATACTTTCTTTTTTTAGCTACTGATATAYTGCTGTCTTATTTACAAAACAAGAAAATGAGGTACATTTGTCAGAGTTTTAGCTTTCAAGGATCATTACAAGTATTTATGTCTTCAAATGGATATTTTTCATGTATTCCCTTTTAGGCTTCTTATCAGAATACTTACTATCCTTTGCCTCATATTATTCRTCTAATCTGGAAGGTTTAGCTGTTCTCTGCCAACCCCGCACCTCAAAATACTCATATCTGTGCTCATTCTYGTCTAATATTCAAATGTGTTAGTACTCAGGGGAAGTCTCTGATTCCATTCATAAATATGTTCATTCTTAGCTAAGACATGTATCTTACTTGAAGGACATGAGCCAAACATGGGTTTCAGTTGGCACAAGGTTTCCAAGATAACTGGAAAAATGAGACTGAAGTCACAAAACTTTGGGTTTTCACATGATAAATATCAAAATGAACTATAATATTTCAAAAGATAATTATTATTGTGACCACACCAATAGCCCAAGGAAATCACATTTCATTAGGTAAATTAATTGCATCTTCCCTTTCCTGTCACTGTCTCTCTTTCATGAGGCAACTTGATAAAAAAGAGAGGGCAGAAGGTAGACTGGGAGAATTTTTCTAGCTAATGTTCTTTTCACCAGCCCTATCAGAGAAAGTATTACATCTGCTGATCATTTACTGTTCAATATCTATGAATGTCTGAACTGCATAAGCAATATGCACTTGCAAAAACATTCTGATGTGTAGCAGTTCACCAGAAGACCTCTGAAAGAGTAGTTCCCATCATGTGATAAAGACAGCAGTTGGTGTGAAACCCTTACAAACTCAGATGAAATATTTATAGTGCCAAAAGATATATATGATATATAGTCAAAAAGATYGGTCCTGACAAATCCAAGTATAAATAATTGAATAGTAGAATTACAGATGCCCAATACTTCAARTGTTTTACTTGGAAAGTATGGAATAAACTCATTCCCACTGACCATTATTGTTTTTTTTAATATATATTTTATGTTCTACAATTGACCTTACAATAACTCTAAAGGCTATATGCATATGTGTCCAGAGCAATAGCAGTTGTGGACAAAACTACTAAGTGTTGATAAATGAGGGACATTATTTTAATTAGCTAAATAATTGTTCTTTCTGCTTTAATTTATGGTAAGGTTGATTTTACTGCATTTTCTCAATTTGCAGGAGATAAGGATAGATTTTACTTGCTTTGTGAATTAAAATGGTCACATGCTTTAAAAAATTTAATTCAGTTTTAAGAGTTATTTTCATAGGCATGCATGGATTAAGTATAAAAAATTATGTATACATCATCATAAAAACAAAATTTATTGGCCCTGCCCTGAGGCAACTGCTGGGGAGCAGCTGAAGAGTGCTTCTTTGGCAGAGAAGAAGAGCTTAGAGCCAAGGAGAGGCAAACCAGGAGCCCTGGAGGGCAGTTTGCCTCTTGGTGGCTGGACACCTCGGAGGAGATGATGGCCAGGCCGCAGGCAAGGTCGTGACCAGGGTCAGCCTCAGCCCTGGGAATGCCAGACAAGTGATGAGGCACGTCCTATGTCAAGCCAGAAAAYTAGTTCAGTGAAACAAGGTCAAGAAAAGCCAAGCATAAGGCCAGGCGCAACACATCCGCATTTAAAATCCAGTGGGTGACTATGGTCCTTGCCTGAACTGTGCTGCAGATGTGAGGTGCTTGGCTGACACTTCCAGATCCTGTCTCATCTTCTCCTTTATAATAAGGCAATACATACTGCTCTTTCACCAGAATTTATTTCCGAAAATAAGCTCCTTGTTGTTTTTTGAGTTAATAGTACTACTGTTCCAAAGCACTAACATCCTCCCTCCCCTCCCCGCAAAAAGACATTATGTACTACAAGAAGCCAGGGAACAGAAACTTCGTTTTTACTCCTTATAAATGTGGCCCCACATCAAGTGACAGCCATACTTAGTCTTGAAGAAGTTCTCTCCATCTGTCTGCTGCCCAATGAATCTTTAATCTCTTTCTGTGAACCACTAAATGTTTAATTTAATTTTAAGATACATGTTTCATCTGCAGCTAGTGAATGTTTAATATAGGAATAGTCCTCCTGACAGCAACTACAGCTCAGGAATCCTGCTTTCTTCCTCTTGAGTCCTTAAGGTGAGTGCCTTAGCCTCAAGGTGACCCCACAGTAAGAATATTTTGTGGGGTCCTAGAAGGTATGGGTATGAATTTCCTCAGGAGCCAGAGGGATTTAAAATCATATAAATCAATTGCTGAGTGAGTGTTCTAGCCAAGCTATTACATCAAATGGAGTTGCTATCTCCATTTTTGATATATTGTAAAAGAAAGTACTGTCCACAATTAGACTTTGGGAACAGGCTAATTCTGTCTCATATGCTGAGAGTGTTTTACGAGTGTCTGTCAGCTGGAGCTCTGGAGAGGTTTCTCATAGAAACAAGTTGTTGATATAAAGGAACACACAAATATATTACTTCTGCATCTTGAAAGAGAATAAAGCAGAGTAAATAATTGTTCTGGGTGAAAGAAGATTTTAAACTACGCAAAGGAAAACTTTGCAGAAGTATCTGTCTTCTCTTGATTTGTTTTCCCTCAGGTTAGTTAGTTGATGATTCATGTGATTACTGTTACTTCTCTTCCCTCCACCCCATGCAACTATTAAGAAAATGAAGGATCTCACATATAATAATCAGAGTAATCTCTGTGAGATCTCTCCTATTCTAAAATGTTAATCAAATATATKATTTGATTAAATAAGATGTCAATGAGACATGACAGCAGCTACTTGTTTGATTGCCTTGGGCAGAACAAAAAGTTTTTAACTGTTGGTCTAATATTCTGAATTTTGCAAGCTCTTAGTAGTGACAGACATTTCCTTCAAATGCTGTACTAGTTAAGCTGCTTATTTTCTCTTCTTTTACAGTATGTCTAGTCGATTTTTAAAAAAATTATTTAACAAAGAGATGAGGATGAGAAATGTGTTAGTTGACTGGGCACTGGGCATTCAAAATACAAGAAATAACAAATCAGATTTTCAAGACAGCTTAATATTTGATGTATCATGTTTCCTTGTAGATAGTGCTAGGCAGTGCTCAGTTCTTACCATCAGTAGCAACTTTGTGTCACTTACAATCCTCATGGAAGCAATAGACATTGTAATTATGGATTGATTATCCTGATCAGAAAATGGTTTAAAGGGAACATGTGTTCATTGAATTAACTTACACTGTGAATCCAGAAAAATGTTTTCTGCATTGCAAAGTCCCCATTCTAGTTTCTAAAGGCAGTGAAATATATAAACAATCTTTTGTCACTCATCTCCAGATTTTTTGCTTTCAGTTATTGATATATCCATTCACTTTCCAGCAGTATTTCATTTTAAAGGGACAATTTAGTCTAACTTTCCTCTTAATATTCTGTAGAAAAGAGGAATAAAAAATAAATCTAAAGGTAATATATTGGCAACCCTAGATTATTACAAAGTTGTCTTTATTGAATCTTAGGAATACTTACAACTATATTTCTAAATGTGAGGCTGAGACTATATTTCACATTCTGTTTGTTATTAATAAAATGTCCAGTTTCATTGGTTTATAGTTAATGTCTGATCAGTGATAGGCATTGAAATTGTTGAAAAGAACATTACAAGTCCAGATATAATTGCTAAATTTGGAATGTTTTTACTCAGACTAGAAATTAGTCTTTTTTAAATTTTGCTTCTTAGTATATAAAATTTGAAAGACATGGGTTTCAAATAGATTTTTCTAATTATAAAACATATGGGAGGAATATTTAATGTTAATGCCCATTAACAGAAGAAAACCTACTGTGCTGTGCCAATTAACTGGAGTTTCTTGGGCAGAAATACTTGCTTTCATGTTAAAAGATTTAGAGATATGTTTACAGATGTTATATAAAGTTTTATATATGTGACCTAAAATGACCTAAGATACATAAAAGCACATTTATCACTGCTCAAAGTGAAAACTTTTGAAAGATTTCTAAAACAGCATTAATGAAAACAATTTTCTGGTGATTTAGCTCTCTAATGTCTTTATTTATATTCAAGATCTCTGACTGGAAGGTGTTTACTTACTTCTCACATCACGATTTCAATTAATGGGTTAGAACTTTGTTTAACTGTGAGGTGATTAAAAGGGTTTGTTTCTTTTGTGCAGATAATTTGCAAACATCTTTCATATAAGTAAGTGTAATCATAAATACAATACTTTTATACTGTATGAATAATGAAATGTTTTATGTACTAATGTAGTAAATGTGCTAATGTAATGAATCAGATGATGCAATTGAAGCAACTTAGTATACTTAGTGAAGCAACTTACTTTACTTATACTTATTGAAGCAACTTACTATAYTTAGTATAGTATAGTAAAAAAATGAGAGTACTCTGTATGCACACACACAAAAGTGTGTGCCTTAAGAGAATATTAAAATTAAAAGTCAAACATTCAAAAGTCAAATGTTTATGTATATGAGATATATACAGTGATACATACTGTGATCAAATCAGCCTTTTTTACAAAAATAAAGAGGCTGAGCTCTCTTGGCCATTTTGTATGTGTCATATTCTCAGAGCTTCTTTCTTTGCCCTTTCTGTTACTGAAGTTATTTTTTCCTTTTGAACTGGATGAAATATTTTAATATTATCCTCATACTTTGCTGCTACTTAATGTATTTTTTAAATGGCAAAAGATTAAAAGAGCCCTTTTGGCTTTATGCTTTAACTGCAGTTTAAATTGCCATGAATTAGCAATGCTGTCAAAGAAATTACTCCTAGATATTCTTCCCCACCTTGTCTCCTCATTTTTTTGGCACTAATGTTTGTGCAGTTATGCTAGGAATTTTGTTAAGAAAATAATCCTGATTATTTGTGAGATAAATGATTTGTTTTAAGGTGGAGTGTAGGCTTGACTTGTGTTTTTGATGTTTGAAATTACTTTTATTTTTATTTTAAACTAAAATTATTAAAATTAAATTAAAATTATTTAATTTAAATTTTATTTAAATTTATATTTAAAATTTATTCTGAGATTCAATAGAATCTTTTTTGGGAAAAGCAAAGGATCATTATAGGCGGACAGACAATGACATGCAGGAGAACAGAAGCATATCTGATCTGAAAGCAGCAACATTTAACTTAAATCATTTTTAAAAAGAGTATTTTTAGTTTAAGGTTTGCAAGATGTCTGAGCCAGTCTAATAACTTGGTTTTTTCTACAAAAGGTGGTTCTTTCTATTTGCCTTCATGATTCCTGTCAAGCATCTCTTCCTTTGGTGAACTTTCCAGAACAAAAAGAAGCAGGAAAAAGTACTGATTCTACCTCTAGGAGACCAATGCATTTATACATAGCTTTTATACTGCTCACCTAGGAATTCTCACCCTTACTACTACACTTCTGGTTAATGCCCATTCTTCATAACTCAGCCTTTAAAGGCTTTTCCAGACTTACTGCTTCTCTAAATAGAGCACATACGTCTTGGAGGATGTCTAAATCCTTTGCCATGGGTCAGCAATACCACAACAAAACAAAATAGAACAGGAGACTCCAAGATTTTTGAGGATTTACTATGAAATTTAATTTAATGAATATATATTAATTTAAGAAAAAGAAACTATATCATTTGCCTTCTTTCAGTTTATTGAGTCAAATACTCAGTGCAATCTCACTCAACGCAACCTATTTTTCAAAGATTTACCCCTTTCATAATGTTATCTTAATTCTGTATGTTATGAGTAATGTTTTTTATGACATTGTCAGATGTGTGAGAAAAAATATAAATAGTGTGAGCCCAAGGACTAATCCCTGAGTGAATATAGCACAAATACAACTGTACTTTTATACTGTATGAATAATGAAATGTTTTATGTACTAATGTAGTAAATGTGCTAATGTAATGAATCAGATGATGCAATTGAAGCAACTTAGTATAGTAAAAAAATGAGAAAAAAATCATTTCCCCAAAAGAAGCTTGATGTGCCCCTCAGTGAACAAATTCCAACAAAAGCCCTTAATGGAAATCTATCAAATCTGAAATGACTTCCAGATATAGACCTCTTTCTAAAACTGATCTGCCTGATTCTTCTTAGTGTTTTACCAGCTTGCTCACATGGTCTTCAGCTCAGATTTAGGCAGTCTGGCACACCATTTTAGATCAGGGTAATCCATTCTGGTCATGTTTTTGAGGATAATATAAAACATTTTCTGAGGATAAAACTTTTCAAACAACTGAAACYTACCGTGACAGAGAATTTAATTTCTCTTCTAAGCATTAATTTTGAGATTACCTAGTCATATAACGAATCTCTCTCACTTACAATAGTGCATCAATACAGCTCAGAGAAATTTCATTTCCCTTTTTGGGAAAATATCTAACTTGGGTACTAATGCTAGCATAATTTCTCATTTACAACCTGTGTTTTTTTTTCCTTTATGAAGAATATGAATATTTTTCTAAACTTTCTAAATATTCTTATTAAGTAAATCATAAACATTTATTGTTGGAAAAATCTTTTACAATATAAACCTCCCTCACTTTGTGATTAAACAGGTGTCTCTGACATGAATGGAAAAGTATGTATTATAGAAACTTCACAGGGAAAATTTGTGATATTTACGTATTGATAGAAAATATCAGGCACCTCATTTTCTCATTACAAATTCAATATACCTATTTGTGTCATGGTAATACAATATAAAACTATTTATTGGACATTCTTAAACAGAGGAAACACCATCTGTCTTGTTAGATATAATATCCTACGAAAAAATATGCAACGAATAATTTGTAGAGATTTTATTCCTTATGACTTTGCCAAATAAGAAACATTGTTTTCTACTAGTAATATATAACATGAGAGCAGAAAGACCAAACTGTTAAAAAAAAGACATTTATGTCATAAATGTACAATTTCAAAGATTTCTGGGGAGTGTAAGTGTGAATAAACGTGATAATTTAAGCTCACAGCATTTACTGTGGCACAACAGCACTGAAATTGCATAAATATTGTAGAAAGGGAGGCAAAGGAAATAAAGTGCTGAAGATACAATTAGAAATGTGAATGTTTAGAATAAGAAGCAAAAAACTAGTGTTTTCATGGATACGGGAGGCAATGTTATTTATGACACATTGTGAAACTACAATAGATTATAATTTTGCTTGCAACTATACAATATTTATGAGAATAATTTATTTGTTTAAGATACAAACATTGAAACATGCTACCCAGGGAAGTAGTGGAATCATTGTACTTGGCAGTGTTCAAGAAATGTCTAGATGAGACAGAGACATGATTTAGTTAGGCATGGTGATGATGGATTTACAGTTGGACTTGATAATCTTGAAGATTTTTTCCAACCATTATGATTCTATGGTTCTATGACACAGGGCCTTTGACTTGTCAACAAATTATATCATCTCCATGCACAGTTGAGGTAGGACCTCTTTGCATAACAAGCATGTATCCTTAATACACATTTCATTAATCTGATAATAAAGAAGTAATTAATTTTAAGATCCATTGTGAACCCTTCACATTTCAACAAAATCTTTTCTAACTGGCACAAATATAAAGTCAGTATTAGATTTAACTTAACAAGCTATTTCTGAATTCTGTTTCTCAAGCCATAAGTTTTCACTTGCCTTCACTTACTAGAATGGAAAAGCATAATTTTTCTGCAGAAGAAATGAAATCACTCCTTGAATTCAGTATTGATCTATAATCGACAAAAGAAAGACGATTTCAAACAATGTTTTAAAAGCTAACTTTTAAATTCCTCAACATAGAAATATGCACAAGTACGTGTGTGTGTGTGTGTGTGTTTCTGTCTATAAGAGACTATTGTGGACTGTTTTGTCTCAACATTGTTGCCATATAATTTACAAATTCCTAGCCTCCTATCACTGGGAAGACTACAATATCAGCTCTAAGTGTTTATCTCCATGTAATTTACGAATTCTTGGCCTTGGCATTCTTTCTCTGGGAAGACTGAGATACGAACTCCAGGTCTTTTATTTCCATACAATTAACAACTTCTTGGCCTTGGCATCCTATCCATGGGAAGACTGGGATACTAGCTCAAGGTTTGTTATCTCTACACGATTTACGACTTTGTGGATTAGCTCAAGACCTCAACAATGTTCAGCAGATCCTGACAAGTGGCACTGGTAGTTGAGTGGGTGGGAAGAGGAGCACCAAAGCAAAAAGCTTCAAGAAAGTGGGGGAAATCTTCAAGAACTGGGACAATAAAAGGACTACGTTTTTTCTCCACTGAGGGGAGGTGCGCGCAAAGAGAGAAGCTTCTTTTCTTTCTTCTCTACTCTCTCTACCGAGGCAGAGCCAATGAAACGTAACTGGACTGGTGGTGGTGGTGGTARCTAGTCTTGCTGCATCTCTCCCTCTTTCTGCTTATCTTTCTTCTTCTTTTTGCTTTCCTTTTCTTCTTCTTCTTCTCTCTGTCCTATCGCTATTATGAAAATAGACCTTATAAGGTTGTATGGCATTTGACCTCGTTTGTGTCTTAATCGCGCTCTTGGGATTGTAGTGAAACCTCCCCCGACAGTGGATCGGGACACTGTCTATTTCTATATTTCTATTGGAGGAATGCATAATGAAGGGGGAAATAATTCTGAACATACAGCAGCTCTCTGAAATCCAGAAATATCTGTTGAATGCATTAATATGTGGAATGTGGAACTATGATGGAAGGAGTCAAGGATTAAGACTATAAATCTAGAACAACAGTGCAGATAAGATACATGATGATGCAACTTCTGAGAAGTGTGCTTTAACACAGAGTGGTTTATTTTGAATATGGCTAATCATGAACATTCGTGAAAAAATTTAATTTCCTCCTAGGTGTACATTTGTGGTGAGGTGTATTCAATTCCTTCAGGTTTTATCAGAAAGTTCTCTTTGGTATGTACCTTTGATAACCTGCAAAAAGCATATGAGTTCCTTCTACAAAATAGACTTATCTTGTAAAACTGCTCAAAGTGCTTTGATTTTGCTTGTTTCTCTCCAATGATATGTAAATGAATAGGTATTTTACTTTTTTTTTAACAAAATCAACACATACTTTTCCCTGTCATTACTTTCATAACACAGATAAGATAAACTGAAAGAATAACCTCAAAACACTAAAATATAATATAAACCTATAGAAAATGGGGTGTATAATAGTGTTCCAATATTTTCACTGAAAATATTCCCACTGRAACAAACAATTTGGATAAAATGAATACTAAGCAATAATTCTTGCAGCTGACCCTAACATCCAATATTTATTTGAACAGGGCTGAAGTGAATAGAAGAAAACTACTGAAAAATGGAATAGAGGATAGATTGTCCTTTATAATGGGCCCATAGTGAGAATTTTTCAACCTGTAAGTAATGATTTTAAACTGCATTTGCAGACTTTATGTGTTACAATCTTTTTAAATGCATTTCTCTTCACAACAAGCTGCAGCATTTGCTAGGTATAGGCATGTTATTGTACAATGTCAGATGATTTTATCAGCTATTCATGGTTCTTCACATAGCTACATCATTAAATTGTGTAGTCGTTTTAGTTAAATGGAGGTGAAAAAATGTATTCACTTCTCCTGTTCTACTCCTTAGATTTTATATTTGATTAACTCGGACAGTTAGTAAGTTCACATCTTCTAGTGCCCTTGGGAGACTTGTGAGTGTTTATATTTACAGTTGGTATTCTGTCATCCTCTCCACATTATTTGTCTGTGTTTGTTTCCAATCCTGTGAGCTGTGAGCTTAACAGGCTGCAAAATTGCAAAATGACATGTCCCAAGAGCCAAGTCAGGACTCAGTTCAAATTTGTCCATGTCAAAATCTTTAAGCGGAAAGCAGTTTGATATAYGTACAGCTTTCTATTTTAGATTATACTGTAGTGAAATGTTTGGGTTGTCACTGAATCACACTAAGCAGTTCAAAAATGTGAATAATGAGTATATTGAATTACTTATTCTTAAATCAAAATCAAAAGCATTTTTCTGTTTGAGGATGAATGAGCATGTCCTTACTGTCTTTGTCTTAAATTTTCCCTTAATGGTTATTTCCAAAAAGTTCCTTTTGACTATGCATTTTACAAATAGTGTTCATGGTCATTTCATCGAGAAATGTCTTCATAAATGACTGATTTTATTGAGTAAAAATAGTAAAAACTTTCCTAGTGTGAGTTTTTTGCGTGAATACCTATTCCTATTTTTTTATTATTATTTCAAAACTCTGAGTAACTACATTGAAAACTGTTGCATGGTTAAAAGACCTATATTTTAATTTGTTACACTTGTTTATGAAAATTAAGGATGTATCAAAGCTATGTGATAGATGACAAGTATATCTAGCCAAGAGTTTAAGTTCTGTGAGCTGATCTCAAAACCTTAGTGATAGGGATGGGCTTTTCACTTGATCAGTATGACAGGTTACATCATAGTTTTCTTAGAGTTTTAGATTGATAAAAGCTCCTCCAGCTACTGATAACTGAGAATTTGATGACATTTTTTTTCTTGATTTGTAAGAAAACTTATAACAAGGCAAAAAAAAGACCTTGTTTGATGTTTAGAAATATACTTCCAACAATCAGTGATTTGATGAAAGATTATATTATACCCAAAAAGACGACTAATATGTATTAGATGCTCTATAATAAATAAAACACAATAAAAATACTCCCTCTCATGATGATTTTTTTCCCTGTCATCTAGTAAAAAGCAGAGAAGTAGCAACATATAGCTCTTCCTTCTGACCTTACTTTTCAGCAAGAGCCATTCAACCAGGATGATAATGATAGCATAGGAAAAGAAGAATAAAATAGAGAAAAATCATAAAGCAAAAGTAGCAAATGTCAAACTGACAAGGCTTTTATGTATCACTAAGCCCACAGAGGAAAAATGTCTTGTCTTACTAAATCTGTCTCTTTTACTACAGCACATATCTCTCTAGAGCCCTGACTGCTGCTACATACTGGACTAGCAGAGCAACCCAACTGTAAATCTACCGTTAACTGAAATTGTTCTTTGCAAATGAAAATTACTTCGGATTGGAAAGAGTGATAGGTGTGCTATCAAATAATCTAATAAAATGTATTCATTTCTTTTGTTTACTAGCCAAAAKTTTCTGGGAAGTAGCTTCATAGAAAGCAAGCATAGCCCAGTCTCTAATCTTCAACTGAGAAATCAATTATAGTCACTCATTATGCAAAATATGTTGTATTTTAAGATACCTTGTCTTAGTGAGACCATCATATTATTTCATTTCCAAATATAAAATATAAAAGTATATGTAAAGTGCCACCACTCTATTATGTAAAGGTCATAGAATATAGTTTCACTGAAATATGGACTTGAATGTCGTACCCTATCAATGTAATTCCAGGTTTACAAAATTCACAGTTACACAAGTAAATATACCAGGACGTTAAATAACATCCAATTTAACATTCCATCTCATGGACTCTGTGATATTGGAAAACTAGCCTCACGGTAGCCCTTCTCTATATTCATCAAAAAGATGTTTGTACGTTCAGAGAAATATTTTGTACATTATTTCATCAGTAATATTCTCAATATGACAATATTCCAAATGTGAGCAGAAGATATATTTTTGTGGAAACAAGCTCAATGAGAATATAAACAATATCTGAAAATTGCATGGCACATTTATTTTTGTATCTAAAAAACCTACCAGACTCAGGTGTGTACTTAAATATAATGTTCTCCTGGAAACCTTTCATTCATACTGAAGCAAAAAATACACAGGAAAGTAATCTCATAAGGAGTTTGGCTGCATGTTTTCCTCTAAAATAAAACTGAATATATATTTGCAATTTCCCATAAAGCTGGTGTTGCCTAATTCTGAATATTCTGCATTCATTTATATAAGTGGAAACTGGTATGATACCTACTTAAAGCATCACATTTTGCTTTTTTTTCTCTTTTTTTAAAATGAGATTATTCACTTTGGTGGAAAAGGAGAAAGAAATCCTATAAATCTGATGGTGGAGAGGTATTAGAAACTCATCTTCCATTTCACGGAGAAATATTTTATGAGAAAGGATAATAGAATGTGTTAGATGGCCAAGCATGAGGAGAAACTTTTGTTGCTAGCTCAGTAGATGACATGTCTTAAAGCTCACTTCATATTTTATAAAAGAACTTGACCAAACAATATATCCATTTTGTCTCTTCAAAACAGAAGTGTAACTGCCTGGTGTATCTTTTTCTTCAGCATTTATGGAAGTGGAAAGGAATGCTTAAAATGAGACCTTAAGAAAAACTGTACATTGTCTTTGAACTTTTGGGTCTTCTCTGGTCTGGTTTCTTCTTTTGCTTTTACTCTAATCCTGTTTTTTGCTCTGCGTTGCAGGATTCAAAGGCAGCCTTTCATTCAGTAAAACACAACAGAAAATCCCCAAATGTTTTTTCCTCTTTTTCATACTACTATCACATGATTCTTATTGGCATTTCATCTCCAAATAAATTTAGATGTTGACAAATAACTAGTCAAATCTCTAGACTAAACAAAATGATTTCCAGAAATGTGAATATTTCCTATCAGAACTCTCAAAAATGTCTTTAGAACCAGAGATATATTTAAATTAGTAGATAAATATGTTTTTAGATAATATATAAATCAACATCTTTTCATATAAATGTAAAAACAGAACAATGTCTGTTGTAACTATTGTTGTAACTAACCATGTCTGTTGTCACTATTGTAAAAGAATATGCACATATTCTTGAAAACATGTAGACTTCTTCTTTAATGATAAAAGAAAAGTTGACATATGGCAGTAATAGACATTTCATCTTTATTTTAAAGGAAAATGTAGTCTTTTTTTTTTTTTTTAATAGATGTATGTAGCTATTCTAACAGGTCTCTTTTATAAACTCTAGTATCAAATGTCTTCCCTTTTTCCTGTTTTTGTGAACTACTCTTTGAGTTTGAGGCTGTTGCTTATTCACTTTTTAAGAGACGTTTTGAAAATAACTCATTTACTTGGACTTTCATGTCACAACTTGCCTAAGTTTCAGGCTTTGTTCTCTTTCTAAAATAAACTGTCATGAAATAAATTCATTCTCAGTAGACCTTTATCACAGCATCAGAAATAAATTGAATCCTGCTAAATATGTATAATTGAATTAAAATTCTACAAGCTATTTTTATGAGTCAAATGCTTCATATATATCATTCCTGTTTTCTTCCCTGTTTATTCACTGGAACACACTCAGTAAACATAACTCTACTTTTACAAATATCTTTTCAAGTTTTGCCTTATGAGACAATCCATTTTTACCAGATTACCTGATAACAGGAAATTTCCTCAACTTTTTAACTTTTTTTTTCCCCTGAAACAGGGAAAAGCTCCCAAACCCCTAATGCAGTGCAATTGTCCAGAAAGTATTGTGTGTCTTTGGCTGCTACAGACTTTGGTAAAAATTGAAACAAACTATGAGGTGCTTTTACATTGACTAACTGCCGCTGAGTATAGCTATTCTGCCAGATTTCCTTTTCTATTATAGGAAGCATATTTAATTTGTCGTTCTTTTTTCAGGGAAATGTTGGTGGATAGTGTTGAGAAGTGAATCTGCGTTGTTCTGAATTCAGAGCATTTGTTTCTCTATTTACTACAGGAGAGCCCAAGGACATTAACATCTGTATGTTGAAAAGTACCTCACTAAAAATGCCCATCACTTCATATAAAAAATGGAAATTAATTTGCTTTCCTTTTTAATGTTGGTGAAAAGAAAGAAAAAAAAAACTATGAACATATTTTTGATTTAATAAAGTTCTTAAATACCCGTACATCTTCRCGGAATTAGACATGGGAGTACAGGGTTTTTTTCGCTCTTCTGAAAGAAAATTTCACCACAAAATTTTATCATGAGAATTCTCAATTAGAACTGAGAATTTTTTTCAGAAACTGACTGAATCACCACTGGCCAAACATACAGTTTAGAAATATGAAGTTTAAATAATTCTCTTAGGAAATTTAATTTGATTATTCTCTTAGAAAATTTAGCTCTTGGAAAATTTAGTTTGTAATTATTGTTAACTAATGATCATCTATATCTTTATATTCTTAACAAGTATATTCAAGAAGAATAAACTGTATATTCACCAAAAAAAGACTACAGATTTCCTCTGAAAGGGTGGATGTTGCCCTGATTCAGTCAGGAAAAGGGAGTTGGCCTGTTGGAAGGGACAGCAGATCATGTGGAATCATTCAGAACAGTGGGAACATGTACTTTGGGGTCCACATATTGTTCCTGAAAATCTTGAACAGAGAAACAGGACAGTCTCATATTCATCTTCTGACAGTACAGGAAGTAGTTTATGCCTTGCGCAGAAATAGGTGACTTAATGACATGATTTGACAAAGTAGCCATATGGTGCAATTAATCCCTGTCTACTTTGACTAGGTTAGCTATGTTGACGTTTCAGTAGTGAAATTTTACTACTGAAAATCATGTTTACCGTGTTGTTTCACATTAATTTAATTTTGCTATATTTTCATAATCTGGGAAATAGACCATAGAAAATAGACTTTTAGAAATACAGTTAGAGAGATGTTAATAATGTATATTCTCCTTCTCATCTCATTTTTATCTTGAGTAAAATATGTATTAAATCAATTTCTCTACTGAAYCTATCCAATCCATACAAGTCAAGGGACACAGGAAAAAGCCCTTTGCTCTCAAGGGCGCTAAGGGAGGAGAGTTTGAGGAACAAAATAGTCATTTGCTGATTAAAAGACATCAAGACATCCTCATTTTTCCTGAGGAACTTTTGTGTTTGTTTGTTTTGTTTGTTTTGCTTCCCACTTACTGTACCTGCCAATTCTGTTTTTGCAGGAGTCACCTAAGCACATATTTAGCAGTTATCTACTATGCTGGCCTTTACTTACTTGGGTGCTAGTCTGACACACTGTTTTCCTGTTGCTTTTGAAAAGATAGTTTTAAGATTTAGCAGAGGGATAACAGTGAGGACAGATGCTCTTTGCCATTTGGAATATATTTCAAATGTCTCAATTTTTGCAACTTTCAAGTGTTTCATTTTATAACCTTATTGCAAAAGCTGCATTAAGCCACAACTGTTGTTCAAAGTATACTTTTCTAGTGCTGTGCTGTAAGACAGYGACATTAGCCTGGGGGTAACCAAAGAGGCAGTGTTTAGTTCCTCATTCTGTTTCCTTTCTGGTATTATGTATTAGATTAACCTCTCAAAAAGTATTCTTTCAAAGGATTAAAGAGTAGAAGAAGAAATGATCAATTCAATTTGGAGAATAGAAATTTCTAAACTGTGCTATGTCTGCTGTGAATATTTGTCTTTAAGAGAGACGGAGTGGCAGGGGGAAATCAGTTGGAAACATTATGACCTCTTTCATAGTTTTTTTTTTTTTTCTGAGACGAGTACCTGTCCTGACAGGGCGCTAATCTATTCCACTGTAGACACTACATCTGTATTTTCCTGCACTGTGTAGAATATTGTTAGGCTAGGGAAACAAGACTGGTATCAAACTTACAGTTTTTGAATATCATGGTAGAATCTCTGTGGCTCTGAATATGATGAGATTTTGATTTTAGACTTTGTTTCTGTTTGTGTTTCTGTATATTGAACCATAGATAAGTGTGTCTACAGACATAACTATGGACAAGCCTGGATGGTGTATGGAAATAGGTGGATTTTCAAAGCACAATGTGTCCCATTAGACAATGCTTATTGAGACCTGATTTCTATGTTTTTACCTTTTTTTTTTTTTTTTTTTTGTGAATATGGAAAGTTTATAATAATTTTATCTACCCTTCTCAGTATTTGTAAAGCAAGTATATTATTTACTTACTGTACTTCAAAAGAATGTTGTCTACTGATTCTTTCATTCACTGATGCTTTTAAAATACTTTAAGAAATTAAAAGAAACATAGAATAAAGAAGAAAACAGCAACTCCCCTAGGTATATACTCAAATACAAGTGACCAGAGTTGACAGTGGTTAGAGATGAGCAGCTGATCTCGAGAAGTAACTCCACCTAGGAGTCTGTGGAGGGAGGGACTCAAACTCAGCAGAGTTGATTTGACTCAGTTCACCCACCTAAACTGATTTATAGACACTGATTTCTTTCATTTGCTTTAAGGCAATAGCTCTATTCCTTCAGAGAATTAAACAGTTTAATCATTACTTCAGCATGTCATGTTTGTCAGGCCTAGTCAAGGTTTTGAGATCTTTTACAGGAGCATATCTATTCCCTGAAGCTCCTACTTCTCCATTTTGTTTCCAAAAGTGGTAGATTACTTGGTAGGTTACTGGTAAAAACAAAGCAATTTTCTTTCTTTCTCTCTTTTTTTCTCTTTTCCTTTTTCCTTTTCTTTTTCTTTTCTTTCTTTTTTTTTTTCCTTTTCCTCCCCTCCACTCTGCTTCCTGTGGAATTTAGAATATCTAGTTAAGAGCTGTATATAAAGCAGGTTCCTTGGTGTGAAGAAGCCTGCTGAAGTCTTTCTATTCCCATAGCCGATATTAGCCAGCTTGTATTTACACAAGATAATCACCAGACTTCTGCTTCTTCTTTTGACTGATGACATGCTAGCAAGAAAACAGACTATTGTCAAGGTTAAAGTATGGAAATCCTCATATATTCATCATGTCATTGTTCTCATTCTTACTATGAAAGCAGCTAGCAAGAAAAGTAAATAAATGTGCAAAAAAAAATACACTAACGAAATTATACTCCTCTACAAGTATTTTAAAATTAGACTCACTCTGCACGTTGTTAGCACAGAAAATAAGGGAGATCTAAAGTGATAAATCCTTAACTCAAATAAAAGAATTATCCAGAGTTCATAACAAAACTATTCCCTGGTTTCAGCCTTTAGAACTAGAGTCTTCCTTCATGGGAGCAGATCGCTCATGCTTGCTCACAGTGATGATTTAGGTACTGACCTTAGAAGCATCTGATCTCTGTCAAGAGTAGACAGAAAACACTGAACTTAATTAGGAATAAGATTATTTTATCTTTTTAAAATATATACAGCATTTGAATCCTATTTCTAATACTAACTCAACATTTACAGTTGAGTTACTCTTAACTTCCATTTAATATGGAAGAGAAAAATTCCAAACAGTTCCAGAAGTGTTAGATTTGACTGATAGGGATGTTCTGCATTATCCTCTACATTTTTTTTTAACTTAGGGCCACATTAATATTCATAGAACATTTGTAAAATATATAATGTTTACAGCCAAATCTTTCTGAGTTCCTCTTGTGAATGGTTGTGCTGAGGATGAGCAAGAGCTATAAAGTTTTTTAATTGCCTCAGGATCCTTTGAAATAGAGTCACAAAATTAGCATTACCTACTTAACTATCCATTGCTAGAACACAATTGCTTTGGAACAGATTGCAATATTCCTCACTGGGAGATCCGTCTATAGGATGAGCAAGCAAAAAATTAACTTCAAGAGAACTGTCCACTATCCTCCAAATGACTGTTATTTATGGTGGGAAGGGATACACCCACACTGATTTTCAGCATGCAGATGGAAGATGCATAATAACTTCCAAGAATCAAGCAGTGGTGAGCAGCAGAATGGGAGTTGAGCTGCATAAATTCTGAGCAGACACTAAAACTGACACGACTTCTTCTTTCTCTTCATTAGTTTTTATCTTATAATAAAGCAGATGAAAAGAGTGATAAATGTTCAGTCACAGTTAATATCTTGTACTTGATACATCATTATTTTAAATATATAAGAGATTTTCATGAAAGCAGTTCATCATGTGGATTGCTTTTGCGCATTCCTTGTTCTTGATTTAAGCTAAGCCCTGACTTTCTAAGTGACTTTCTCTTTAAAGTCTACTGCAAGTGAAATGTTTCTGTCCTGGGTTTATGCCAGATGATGGCATTTTTCTTACATTCTTGAAAAATAAAAGAAAAGCTAAGATATGCTTTATCTTAGCAGAGCAGAATCTCAGSTCTGATAAGCCATCAACTTTAACTGGACCTTTCTTTAATGGAAGATGATGTCTATGTTTTGCGTGATTGCTGGCTCTCAGGTGCCTCACTTGTTACTTTTTTTTTTATTTGCTTGTTAGTTTGTTGTAATCCATACCTCCACATTAGCTATATTATGTAAATGATGATAATGGTGATCTTAACATTTAAATTGAGAAAAATTAAGTGTGAAATTAGAAACAGGAAATAGATGTGAACACATCAAAAAGGTGTCTATAGTAAATTTTAAGCAAGCAAAGGCAGACAGTAATATGATAAGAAAAAGAGTTAGTAACCAGAGCCATTTTTCAGACACTACCTTTCTTTTCAGTAGACATAGCAGTAGTTTAATCAGTTACCCAGCAATGTTATCACAAGACTGAAAGAAAAGAAGGAAGCAGAATAGCAGTGTGTTGGTTGAGAAAGATATCCCACTGTCTTTCATTACTTGCCTGTTTAAGTTGTTAGAAATTGTTTGGAATTGTACAATTGGTAGTTTATTTATCGAGCTAGCTTGATTCAGTGATACTGATTTTCTGACCACTGGTGTATAAACTGCAGCCCAGGAGACAAAACAGAAAGCTCTAGGTAGCCCTGAMGAGAACTATTTTCATCTACAAAAGAAGTTCCACATGATTTTGATCTTCAAAATAAATGTTAGCTACAAGCTCTTGCTGCGTATGTCATTTATAAAAAGATAGGACAGAAGTCAATTTTGTCTTCATAGAAAATATATAGAAATGCAGGTGGAAGGTCTGCAAACAATCACAATATGTAGCAAAAAGAATCTTTTAAGCTATTGTTTATGTCAAAGACATGAGTAAATAGGTGATGGTTTGAAGATTACAGAGCCTGAACAGACGTTCAGAAATCCTTGTACCAGTATTGCCATGCTACATAACCCATTTGTCTGGCATGCCAAATCAGCTGAAATGTCAAATGTGTTCAGACAGACAACTTCAATGCACGCTGAAACATGTTGGGGGCAACTATGTTTTGTGTATGTGTGTTTTTTCTCTTTTAAATATGACTAAACAATGTCTATCTTTCTTATTTCACCTTTTAGTTTGAGGACAAACACTAGAAAACGTTGGAGCAGGACAGAAATACATTATTCGAAAAGGCATAGTAGAATAAGGAAGACTTTTACCTCCCAAGGTGAAAGGCAAAAATAGAAACTTCTACAGTAAAAATAAAATGTGAGAAAAGTCCCATGGCAATGACTCAAAAAGGTCTAATTTCATTAAAGTTTACAAGCACATCCTTGACATGGACTATCTATTCTAATTCAGCTTTTTGAAAGAAAATGTTTCAGCATTGAAACAAATGTATTGAAAAAAATGTATTTTATTTCTTTAAATACACTAAATTTTAATCTGTGAGATGTCAACATACTTGCATTGGTTGACTAAGAAAGCCAAAGGACATTCTGTAAATGAAAACACTTAAAAAATATAATCCTTGAACTAGAGAGAAACAACCATCCTTCCCCTTTTCCATATTAAAATAAAATGTTGACCTTATGCTTTGCCTTGCAAAGATAAGCCTGTTAACATATGCACAGAATTTTCTTAGGCTTTATACAATATAAAAACTTTTAATTATCACTCCTTCAAGTACTTAAAAATGAATACGCTGCTTAAGAGGCTATGCATAAACATCAGTATTACTGTTACATACATACATTTCCACAAGTGTCTAAAATGAGCACAGTTTCTTTCTTTCTTGTGCTCTTCAAGGGGGAAAAAAAAAAAAAAAAGGAGTCATAATGCTGCTGTTTCGATAAGACACTGAGACTTATTTCCATAGGGCACTGAGACTCTGTAGTAGAAACTGTTTCTCCCTTTGACAGTGGGTATCATCGCCTCTGTCACTTTCATTTCCCTGACATCAGCATCTCCTGGTTTTCCCCTTAACACCGTTTTTCTTCTCATGTTCTACCCCTCCCCTTTTCCTTCTGTTGCTTAATGTGAAGAGCCCATATCAAACCCTTATTCTCAAGAAAGGAAAATTCATTTTTACTTATACTACTGAGTCACATAAAACAGGAACAATTGACTCTGGAGGAGTGTTAATATTAAGAGCTGAAATGCAGTTAAAGTAGATTGGAAATCTAGCTTCAGTAATACAACCCTCACAAAGTACATTGCAAAGTTCCGTTCTGCACTGTCCTCCTGTGCATTGACATTATGCACTATTCGGCACCCTTCACCTCATCTGTGTGTGATTTCTCAGCCATAGTTCTAATGTATTTTCTATTGATTTTGTTCTGTAAGAGGGAAGATGCTGGATGACCTCTGGTGTAAAGGGGTTACTCAGTATTGGGCTCACCTCACATCCAGGCATATTATCTTTTATTTTTAAATAATATATCTGTTAAAGCTATTTAGCCTTAAATTAAAATCAATCTTCTTAAAAATCAATCTTGTAGACTGTCTGCATAATTATCTGCATGTTTGTTTTGTGCTTGTAAATGCATATTAACTAAACTTCTAACAAAACCAATTAGTATATATTTATGAGATATTTACTTGGCACAATTAAAAAGCAGTTCAGTTTCAGARGGAGGTATGAGTCACTTTTGAAAAGGCAGCACTTAATAAGTGATGAGGCTCACTGTAATGAGAATTTTGTGCAGGGCAAAATTACTACTACTTGTTATTTTGTATTGTACTGTTTATTTTTTGTCTCCAGAAAGATGCATTTCACTCGCAGCTAAATGACTATGTTAAAAAAATGAACAGGTACTTTTGTTCTGAGATACACTTTCAGCATTCATACTGTAGTCACTGGGATTTCATTACACTATCAGGAGAAGTGATAACTAAATTAACACAAACAATAATCTCTTCAGTGCCAGTGCTGCTTTATTCTCTGCCATCATTTCCTCCTTTTTGCTGCATATCTGGAATATTTGCATCACAATTGTTGAAAGTCTCCTTGGCTCTGCAACTCTACACTGTGAGCTGAGTTGTATCAATGGCAAACCTCTCAGGTTGACAGTACTTTTTTGTATTCATACCTAATGGCTCTGTAATGCTTTGTGATCAGAGCAATGAGAAAAGATGGGTATGGAAATACTGTCTTTTGTTGTCCCCTCCCTCCCATTTGGGCTGTCTAATAATCCATGCTCCAAAATATCAGCTGAAACAAGAAAGAGTCAGCAGACTGAATACTTACTGCTCTGGGTATTATGAACATGTCTGGGAGAAGAGATGCATAGTAAAGCTTTCTCTAGGTAGCAAATTATTGAAATGCCACAAGATGAAACAGGCAAGATAAACTTATTGCTGAATATAATAATGTTCCATCTGCCAACAATGAGAGCATTTGTTATCTGCACCTTTTCCTTATACAAGGACTTTGCAGCAGCTTTGATATTGTTATTATTCTATCCTAAATACATTTTACATAAGCAATTATTAATAGCTGTTTTCTAAGAAGTAAACTTGAGCATCACAGCCATTTTATGCAAACCTGGTGAGCATATTTACATATTTATATTTATATATACATGTCTCAGGAAAACAGCATGTCACACTGCCTTTTTATAGGAGTCATATATGCTTAATATCTCTTTCWTCCCCCTTCTAAACTTCATTTTTTTCCCATTTTTCATTGTAAACTACAGTGTTATTTATACAATTTTTAATAGTGAGAATGATCACTGTCTTTATACAGTTATGTATGCATGCTAAAAAACAGTGAAAACGCATTTTACTGATTTATTAATTACTTCAAGATAATCAGAATAAATTACAAAATCTCAATTTCTATATTGTAGGTTATAGGCTCAAAACCCAGGTGAGATTTCTTTGAATGTGATTGTACTGCTGTTCAGAAATTCTAGATTAACCCACTTGACTTGGATATTATAGAATCATAGGATCATAGTATAATTTAGGTTTGAACAGATATCTGGAGATTATTTAGTCCAAACTCCCGCTCAAAGCAGGGTCTAATGAATTCAGGTTGCTCAGGGCCATATTCAAGCAAGTGTCAGGTAACTCCAAGGGTGGAGATTCCCCAACTTCTGTGTGAAAACTGTTCCAGTATTTTGCTATCTTTATGGCCCTCTGAGTTTTGCGGCATCTCTCCACTGCACTTGCTCTTTCTTGTGCTGATGAGCTCAAAACTGGGCACAGTCCCCCAGTTGCAGTGTCACAGGCGTGAAAACTGAAATAATCTTAATATCTTCATGCACCAACAGGACTTTTCTCAGCATCTGTTCCATGATGCACTACATTATCAACAATGTCTCTATCAGTCTGGGTTATAGAATCATGGAAACATTATGACYGGAAAAGACCTTCAATATCATCGAGTCCAACCATAAACCCATTACCATCATGCCTGCTAATCCATGTCACTAAATGCCTCGTCTACACATTTCTAGAACACTGCCAGGGACAGTGACTTCACCACTTCCCTGGGCAGTGTGTCCAATGCTTGACTAGTCTTTCCATGCACATTATTTTCCTAAAAAAATCTTTTATCTTCTCTGTGTGAAAATTACTTCTGTGTGTGCAAAAGAAAAAAGTATAATTGGTGTTGCTGCTGGTTTCTCCACATTTACAACTACATGCATTCCCGTGAAAAAGGAAAAGGCAACTCAACTACTTTTTGAAAGAGTTTGGGCAAATGATACTCTAACTCTGTTAGTGATAGTCATTTTTTTTTCTAACTGGTAGCCATATGTTAGTAGACTTCCTGTTTTGCTCTTTATGGTTTAACAATTTAGCAGAACAAAACAGCTTATGTTTCACAGTTTTTGTGTGCAACTGAGACAATATAATCAAATATGTTTAATTGAGTTGATATTCATGTGTTGAGGCTTTTATCTTTTTCTTTAGATAAGTATTAAAATTATTGTATTCTCATCTGCAAACCTGATGATAGAATATCTGAATGTCTTCTATAGGAGAGGAAACTTCATCATAGCAACAAGGCTACTTCTGTATTTCTCCCACATAAACTTCAAASGACTAGAAAAAAAAAATTAATGGGCATCTGTTGACACTAATTCTGTGGACGTGAGTGGATACAAATGTAAATCACTTTTTCTAAAGAAATACTACTGTGATTTTTATTTTAACTCAATTGATTTAATTTCCTTCTGAAAAGATATTCACAATAGCTTTTACAAAATAGATATATAACAAGTAGATTGGTGTTTACATCTGAAATTGGTAAAACTATATGAACAAAACTGCAAAAAGTGTTAGGCAATTTGCACACCATGCTACTTATTGTGAAAATGTGCTACCTAAAAAAATATATGGGTTACATTACATCTGATTGACTGACAGAGCAGGATTAAGGTCTAGGATACAAAGTTTTCAAAAGAATACAAGTCTAATTTGAGCTGAGGAAAGTAGCCCAAGTGTGAAGGTACAATGCTTTCGTAACTGAAAGACTGACTTTTTTTGTACAAATTCCCATGAAAGCTGCATGTGGCATCACGCTCAGGTTTTTGCACATCCATTCTGCATACATATACAGAGGTGATATGACATTGACAGGTGCCTTTTCCTGTGGGATATAGTGTTATTCTATGAGCCTGGCATCCCATAAAGGTCTGTGGATGGTTTGAAAAATAGATAAGGAAATAATCCACCCTAGTGTCATGTTATTTATAAGTCCCACCTCTGGGGAGTTATTAAAGTTAAGTCCGCCTGACAATTTAAGCCTATCTTCACTTAGCTTAGTCAATGGTTTCAGAAAACAGAACTGTAGAAATGAAATACTGTGACTCCTTCTCCTTCTAATCATCCATCCTCCCAAAGTATTTGGTCTTTTTCTCAACAGAAAACAGGACAGACAGAATAATAACTATTTTAATTTCTCCTTCTTCTACCCTAAGAGGAAAGTTTTCTAAGAAAATCAGTTATTAGACCATGATGGCCTTCAGAAAGTATTCTGGAAAGTCTGCAGCAGCGGCATATTTCCCAGCTTTCCCTGATCACCCTCAAATGCATGTACATTATTGCACAAAGGAAAAGCAAAAATATACTGGAGATGGTGTGGATTAGCTGGTGTCAGACCAGAGATGTCAGACCCAAAAGAGCCAATCAAACTTAAAAAAAAAAAAAAAAAAGAAGAAGCTAGAAGACTGAGTCACATAAAGTTGAATAAAAATAGATGCTGTGGAGGTAGAATTGTGCATTTACATTTCTCTGTTAATGAACTTTGAAATGAAGTTCTTTAGCTTCTCTACTTCTGGTATTATTTTTTTTTTCTAAGGCCCAAATGAATTTGTCTCATATCTCATAGAGATCTCATGATCTCTAACCTTTTCACTCTCTGAAATACAATTCTCTTTCTTGAATGCTAAATTGGAGAGCAACTCAGGATTTGAAGAGACTATTTAGAGCTTTAGCTCTGATTATCAGACAAGTGCAAATATCAATGAATGAGAAGAAGGAAAATATGAAAAATTCAGATGAGTGGGTCACAAGAGTAGTTATATTGTCTATGTGCTTACCAGTTACCACATGTAGGGGAAGGTATTTTTGCTTCATATTAGAAGAAAATATTAGCTCTACCCTGTATTTTATTTCATTTTCCCATGTTTAATATTTAGGTCTTATGATTTCTACTCATAATTATTTTATGTATATTACTGTGAATATTTTTCTAAAAGTCATAAATGGGGAAGAAGCAGAATATTTGCAAGGAAAAAATAAAATGCAACCTTAAGATTAATTATTCTTATGAAATATCCCATCTACTTTACTAGACTGGCACATTATGAGTGCTTTCAAATCAAAAAAAACCTTGATCACTTACGATTGCGACTTCCTAGCAAATTTGAGATATAATCATATGTGATGATTTGTTACCTTTTATGGCATATTTTCCTTCATTTTTATGAAATGTACTTAAGTGTAAAGAATAGCAAAAATGCAAAATGTAATGTTAAGAGAGTTTCATAAAACAAGATTTCAGGTTTTGTTGAATGGGCTGAATAATGTTATACATGAATATTCCAGCTACTAATTTTAACATTTTGATGAAAAAYAATTTCTGGCAGACATTATGAAGTAATGTACTAAAGAGTTTTCTTAATTTATCTAATTCTTAAGATTTACTAGGAAGGTATAATTTTAAATGGACTAAGTGCATGTTTTTTAAACCCTTCTATAGAAAATAATTTATCCAAATAAAAATTTCTAAAATGTCCAGAATCTTACAAAATTGTTTGTGGTATAGTTCTGTTCTTTTATTATGTTATTCATAAAGCTAATAAGTCATTGTTTTACTGTTAGTTCTTTTGATTTTATAATTTTATAACCATATGCAGTATTTCACTGGAAAAATCTAATTAGGAAAATGTTTATACTCTCAGATAGGAACAAGCATTTTTCAAATAAATTGACCAATTTGCTTTAGGCATAAGAAAGTAAATTGATTCTTAAATATATATTCTCTGTTCAGCTCCTCCAAAAAACACTTCATCCATGTTCTACACATGCTGAAAATATACCAACAAAAACAATGTGCTTGTATAGAGCTGTAGCCATCAGCTGTCTGACAACAGGTCTAACTTGGTAATACGAGAAATGATTTCCAGGGGTAGTTACACACCTCCTTCTACAGAAATGCTTCTGTGTGTTTTCCCTAAGCATATTTCATATTACCTCAGGATATGACAAAAATAAAGAACTGGATTAATCTTCTAAATCCAGTTTCACAAATAATAATAAAAAATTATCTTTAAACAAGAATAAATAGCAGTATGAATTATAATATCTAAATATGAACCCTGGGGGAAAAATGACTTAAAATAGAGCATACAGATAATATTAATACTTTAAACCACAAGTTGATATCTAGGTATTTATACATTGAATTCCTGCTGAGGTACATGTCAGTATTTTCACCTGCCATAAGTCTTGTACAATGCCAGTTAAAAAGGCATCAGTACTATCATTATCATATTGTATTTAGGGTGGAAAGCCTAAAATACCAGGTTCGTCTTTTTTTTTCCTGACAATTCTTTGAATACCAAAAAAAAAAAAAAAAAAAAAATTCAAAGACACAACAATTCAAGGTGGTAAATTAACTATGGTATATAAGAAGCAGATTTGCTCATAGTCAAAGCAGATCTGCAAGACCATGTGACTCATGTTTTTAGCTTACAAAAGAGAGCCAGTTTGGCTCAAATTTGACTTTAAATCTATGGAAGATTCAATTCTTTTCAACAAGAAAAGAAGAAGAAAATCCAAATAAAAATCCAAATATTTAACAGCATATGCTTCAGTTGCCAGTTTCAAATTTCATTTCCCACTCAAAATATAGACTAAAGTGATCCTCATTCTTCCCATACCTCACCATGGTGTGCTTGGATATGTGGGCAAATTTTCAGATTTATTTGTTTCAAGATGCTTGCAAGTTTTTACTTTCTTTCCTGGAAATATTTGAGTTGTTAACAAGTATTTCAGTAGGTGCAAATACAGATGCTTTAACAGACTGCAGATAGGTCTGTTGAAAGAACAGAGGCAAACTGTTGCCTCTTGTTGCCTCTTGCTTCAAACAAAGTGTTTGAAGCACTTTGTGTAGGCAGATAGGTGAATTTGTAGCGATAAAGTGAAATGCCCAGGTGAATTAGCTGAGCATGGTCTTGACTTTCAAATCTTTGCAGCCATTCCACAGTCCTAAAAAATGCAAAGAGACATTTTAATCATTTAAAATAAATCTAGTCAGGAAATCAGTTTCTGTACCAATGTTGCAGATACTCAATTCATCAGGTCACCTATTTGAGACAGAAAGTTTTCTTTAGTCTCTTCTGAATCTCATTTACATTGTTTAAAAACAGATGAAATAGTTAAAATTCAGATGAAGAGACTACTCCTCCTTTCAGCTAGGAGCATTTTATCCTTTTTATTTTTCTTAGTAATTATATGGTATTTAATTAATTAGTAGGCAAGCAGTTTTCATTGTATTTTTATCATATATTGCATAAAATATTGGCTTGTACTACATGAGGTATTGACTAATTACATTTCCTTTTCCTTCATCAAATAATATGATTAATAAACAATTAAATCTGAGAAATATTCTCTACATTTAGCAGTCTGCATGAAAGAGTGATATTACCTCCACAGAGAKGTTGAGATAGGATAATGTGAATGTTCTGAAAGCACAGGCCTCAGTAAAAATAGGTGATATAAATCTAAGAAGCAATTCAGATTTTTTTTATGTAGTTTTATGAGTAATATAAGTTAGTATTATTTATATTCTTTATGAAGTAGAGTTGGCTGATGTGTCTAATACACTTTTTTTAGATTACAAAATTATTTTTAATTCAACTGTAATTCTTTCTCAATGAAAGGCATACGTTTCAAGAAGAGAAGGAATTATTTTATAGGTGTTTTTAAGTGTCATTTGTGATTTTTTAAATGTCTCCTTCCTTCATTATTCATTAATCAGTCAGACATGAATTCTGATTCCCACATGTAATTTTTACTTTTGTTTCTACTCCCTTAATAAGGTGACTGAGAATTTTAAGAAGATAATAATCAATAGTAGACAGGAAATAATGAATAATGCACTTCTATTTTTWAAAAAATCTCATAAAAAGGATGATAAAATTTGTAAAATTCTGTAATAATTTTTGGGGCGGATACTGTAGAATCTAATGGAACACTCAGTGTTTTTACATGTTGTGAATTCATTGTAATAAAAGGCCAAAATAAGATGGGGGAGAGGCAAGCCATGAAGCACAAAAGTGCTTTCTTAAAAAAAATTTTTAAACAATAAATTAGCTGATATGGCTTTCTACTGTGTCTGGTTTTTTTTTTTTTTAATGAGATTCATGGAGTTCATTTCATATTCAGTAAATTTTCTTTTGTCAGTACTCCTACGAGATACCCTAATGCAGTAGGTATTAACATAACACATTGCTTTGATTATGCAGCAAGCAGTTTCAAGGACACAGGACTACAGGATAATTCATTTTCAAAGGCAGTATTTATTTTTATCCTCTTCAAATCTAACACAGTTTTCAAATAAAAAAAATCTTATTTTCTTCTGTAAGAATGAGAGAAGTTACGAAGTTGAAAATTTGAGTCTAAAATTTCTCATTTCTCTTTTCAATAATCCACAGTGAACTGTAAACACACAGGTCAACATTAAAAACAAATTGTCATAGGAAATTGAGTTAGCATGTGTGTTTACATGGAAAACAAATTGCACAGTTAAACTGGTATTTAAGAAAAGACAATCTATAAGCAGAGTTTWACTTCCCAAGAAAGCATGAAAAAATATCTCAGATACCAATGTGCCATATAAGGACTGAAGAAAAGACATAGAGAAACGTAAATTCTCAATCTTTCAACAAAAAATATATCAAAATATATGTACAGTCAGGTAGCTACAGCTGCCAGTTATGTGAAAGCAAGTGGTACAYGCCAAAGGCACTATCAAAGTACACCAAGCTCATCTCTTTTTCCATATTCTTTATGATTAATAATCAACACTGAAGAATCTGAAACCTATTTTGCTTTCCATAACAAACCCTGTTCAATCAGAATGGTCTTCACTTGGGAGGCTGCATCTAACATTCTTTCTCTAGTAACTGACCTCATAATTTACTGATTTGATGTCTGCTATGTGTCTTTACCTATTAAAATCACTTTTTCCTCAGGAACAACACAGTCATTTCAGTGTATCCTACAAGAACTCCACAACACAAGATAGAGACAAAGTTCAGTAGCAACAGTTAAAATGAACGAAACAGATATAATTGCGCTCTAATAAATTGATTTATACAGACCTTCACAGAATTTTATATCAAAAAATACTGCAATTTTATATAATGTTGCATGTGTCAGGTTTAGCTATAGCTTAAATTTTAACCTCCAGTCATTTAATTTCATATCTTAAAAAAACACAGAGGTTTCTTCGATAACTAGCATTATGATCAACACTTAAATTAGGTTGAATCTGAAAAAAAAAATAAGTCCAAATAGGAGCCTAGAAATGGAATATTGAGTGGAGAAGAGTGGAGTTCATTATAAGGGCTGCATTTGCTGAATGGAGATGCAGGAAGAATTAGAACTACTGTGTTAGCTTTAAAAAGGGGTAAAAATGTGCAGCAGTGAGTTGGAATAAAGAGCTTTAAGATGAAGCTGAATAGCAGAGGACACAAAGTAGAGTTTATGACAGAGTGTAAAAATTGGATTTATTTATTCTGTAGCTAGAAAAACTTATTATTTCTGAATTTTATCCTTTGACTTCCTGAACATGTCAATATCTTATTGAAATTGTCAGCAAGAAATTCCAGTGCATCTCTACTGAACTTTCTTTCTCATGGAAACTAGGATTTCCTTCTTCTAAAATTTTCAAATTAGGGGCAGTAGAATTCTGAAATGACTTAAACATTGAGTGTTTTATCTTTCTGAATCAGTACCTAACCACAGCAAAACTAGCTTGACAAAATTCGTAGTTATAATAGTAACATGATTCATATCTACATTTAACGCCTTCATTTTATTAATTCATAGATTTTCAACATGCATAGAGTTATGAATCTCCTTTTACTTTTATTCTCCTTTCAAAAAAGTTACAGAGACCTCTGAGTTTGCATGTTCACCCTAACTTATCTAAATATGCATATAAAACACAAAGCACTTATACCTTTGAAACACTGAGTCACTCTAGCTCTGTGAATAAACTGCACTATGGGACTGTTTCTCAGAGGCTGACTTCAGACTACTGTTCAGTTGTTGATCTTGCTTGTATTTTTTTTTAACAGGTTGCCAAGAGAGGTTGTGGAATCTCCTTCTCTGAAGATATTCAAAACTTGCTTGGATGCAATCCTACGTGACATGCTCTATATGCTCCTGCGTGTGCAGAGGGGTTGGACTAGATGATCTTCATAGGTACCTTCCAACCTTAATGATTTTATGATTCTATGTAAAGTAACACTAAATGCAAATAATTGCAACTCTAAATTTATATCTGTATAAAACACATGTATATTATTCTGCCAACATATATCAAGATATTTAAAAGCAATTTAAATATTTTTAAGTTGGGAAATAGGGATGTGAAAGTGTCAGGAAAGACAGAAAAAGAAGAGTGAGGCAGGAGAGTGACAGATGATCACAGATAGTTGAGGAGGATAGGTAGAGGAGTTTTGCTGCACCTTGTACTTTCAAACAAGAAAAATGGGTCAGAGATGCAACCATCATGAGCCACTGTGGCTGCAGCAACCAACAGATAGTGGAGTTCAGAATTCTGCAAGGAAGGAACATGGCAAAAAGCAGGACTACAACCTTGGATTTCGGAGCTGCAGTTCAAGGAAGAAGAATTTAATAGACCTGGCTTAAATTAGAGAATCACCTTTCCCAAACTCAAAAATGGTCCACCCTGACAAGCAGGAAATCAAGCAAAGACAATAGTTGGCCTCAATCTCGCCCCTGGAGTTCTTATGCAAAAGCATTAAGGGCAACAAGAAAGGCTTCTACAGGTGCATAAGTGCGAAAGGAAGGCTGTGGGCCAGCTGCTGAATGAAACAGGAACCTCTCTGGCAAAAAACACAGGAATGGCAAAGATACTGAATCACTTCTCCGCTTCAGTCATGTGGGTTGGCTAACATCATTGTAAGGCCACTCCCAAATATGTTTGAAAAGTCATGGTTCCCAAGGACTGGAATAAAGCAAAAGAGATAAAACTAAGCTGAGGTTCTCTTTTCTCTACATTGACAGTAAACACAGTAAGGCCAGCTGTTTTATGTTACTACTTTTGCACCACTCTAGTGTCTAAAGGTTTCAGGTCCATTTTACAAATTCATAATAAAGAGGAAAAAAAACACCTTTTATTCTCAGTAAAAAAAATGTAAAAAAGATAGTTGGATGGAAGTGTAGTCAGGATGATCATATTATATTTGAATTTAACAGTCATATTTTTCCTAAATACTTCAGGAAAAGTTCCTAAACATTCCCTTTAGCTGAGGGAACAGTTATCATCAACATACTGAATGATGCTTCTGCAAGGTACATACTCACTACCATATGTTTTCAGACAGGCTTTCAAATTCTCAAGCAAAAAGTACATATGACTCGTCTGCTTTATCTTTTCCAGAACCATCTCATAGATGAACATAAAAAAAAATGTATCTTTCACAGATAGAGAATATTAATCTCAATATATTTCGTTTAGGTGGAGGAGTTAGCTTTAGGGAATTACAGGGCAGCCAAAGTGATTTAATGCACTTAAATTTAGTAACAATCTTGTCACTCAAAACACAAAAGCACAGATACAGTTTGAGATGAATGAGTTTGGAGCCTCTCACCTCTTTAAAGTCTTCTAAGTCATCTTTGCATATGTGTGTGTGGAGGGGTAGGGGTGGAATTCACCATTTATTCTCTAAGAATAGATTTATTATTTGTATTATGATGCATCACAATATTTGATATAAAATTTCTGATTCTCTGTGGTTAGCAGCTAAGACACAGGGGACTGGCTTATTTCTCAAGGCTCACTATAATGAGGAACAGGGACACATGGCAAGGAATTAGTAATCCTGGGTTCTAATTCACCTATAAATACATAGTACAGATGTGTTGTAGGAAACATAAAGATAGGATAGTGTCAGGGGACTCCCGGTGAGAGTGGACTGGATCTCTTCACTAGCATGTCCTATCTCCCAGGGGGAGCAGCGCATCGGGAACAGCTGGGGCAGCCCCAAGTTCAAGCTTTGGACATTGCCATGTGGATGAATATGGGATGAGGCTGAGGTGGGCTCTCATGGGTGATCAGACCTCATGAGGCAAAGTCCAGGGTGAAGTTTTGGAATTTGTTTATAGATTCATGGCCAGGAAGAGGCAAGACTTCAACACACTGCAGCGAAGTCCAGGCAAGGACAAAAGGCAAGAACCTCTGCTTAAAAAGAGTTCCCAATGGAAGGAGTGTGACCACATGCTGAAGTCTCCTCTAGACATTTCTTTACTACAGCTCTGATCTGCTTGTCTTGAATGAAACCAACTAAGCTCTTGGCCCTGAGACCAGTCAGCAATACTYCTAGGACAAAGATGTGCAGAGCGTCATGCTCAGAAGCAGGAGCCTTTCCTGCCTCCAGCACATCCCTCTTCTCCCAGTACTTCCTGTGCAACCCAAGGAGCCCCTTCTGTGGCCCCTCTCCTTATGGCATGCCCCTTACAAGTTGGTTTGGACCATTTCAGACTAGAGAAACTTATTTGGTGAGTTCCCTAATCACAAGAATTTTTCTATAAAGTGCAAGATTTCTGGCTTTGCTTTTAAAGACAGCCTTCAGCCATTCTCTCCCAAAGAAAAGGCCTTTGCAGGCTGGTCTGTGCACCACAGGATACTGAGTTCAAGGGGCTATATGTGTATGTGTCACAGCTCTAACTTGRGCTTTCGACATCTCACTCTTTTAATGGGAAAAGGAACTTAGATAAGGAAGCTATTAGAAACAAGAGGAAAAAGCTTTTTTTTTTTTTTTTTTAACTGATCATGAAAGATTATAGTTGAGAACAGGGCTTTAACTGGATAACTTCTATTTTAAAAGATTGGTTAATGTGATCTTTGCTTTTCCTAGAATCTTGAAGTTTGATGTAAATTCAGCTGTGCACGCTGAGACTTTAAAAGCTAACAACCCAAACTAACAAAACAAATTAAAGAAACAAGGTAAAGTATCATATTTTGTCTTCAGAACTTCTGTGAGAACATGATATTCACACTCATTCATCTTGAAAGTGCATATTCTCTGGCCTCCACTTTATTCAAACATATGAGGAGTTAAATCTTTAAATAACAATATTGCATATTGTAYGATGGGATTATTTGCACATAAGAAACCCAGACATAGAGATCTGTCTATGAAAGAAATGAAGATCTTCTTCCTTCAGAAGTTCCCATAAAATGTAAAATTTATAGGGGAAGAAAAGTGTTCTTTTYTAGATTAAAAGTTAGAGCAAGAGGRTCTAAGTCAGAGAAACATTGTTTTCTTATTCAGTCTGTTCTTTAAAATCAGTTTCTATTAGGTTGAAGCTGAATGAGCTGAAGTCGCAGAATTTATTGCTAAACCAGTCTTCCAAARAAAAAGATATAACAAGAACTACAGTTCCTTAGTTCAGAAGCTCAAACTCTGCTGTCATTTATACTGATGTTAAACAAGAAGTCCTTCCTCAACTCACTCCACATCTATAGCAATATAATTTAGTGCAGGATGTGAATTGACAGTCACATACTTTTTAATATAATTTGTTTTATGCATCAAATTTCACAGTTCAATAACTATACCCACACAAACTGTATCTCTTTGTACAAAAAATACGAGCATTTATGTTGTGGTCTGTTTAAAGGCTGAAAATGAAACAACCTGCTTGCACACTGTTATCTCTTGCTTTTGTTTTCAGATTAGACTCAAATTTGACAATGTTTTGATGATGATTTGGTGATTTCCTCAGTGACTATGTTAAATAGTCATAGAAGATAGACTACTAATTTTGAAAAGCTTATTTTAAAAAGTGAAGATCTATTAAATAACCAGCTTACCTTCCATTTGCAGTAAAACATTTCCAGTAGAGTGAAAGACATGTCCGCAGATCGCTATGCACATATTTTTAAATTTTCCCTTACTCATAGACAGATTTTTTTGACTAATTAAGCATTGAATTTTCACCTAGTGGTAGTGTTATCTAGAAAACCTTATATTTAAATCCTTCTTGGCCTTATTTGATCAGATTCTTTATCTCTAAMCTGAATTATGGAGATATGGGAAGAAGGAAGACATAAATGAAATATTGTAACATGAGAAGTCTCTGAATTTTAAAAATTTGGCTCCCAAGTATACAGTATCATTTTACATATAATGGATTAAAGGCATTTAAAAATCACTCTAAGCAGGTCAAAGCAATAAGAAAACATGTGAATGCTGTTTGCCTTGGCTACTCATTCCTAAAACCAGTTCTGCCTGGAAGCTGGAAAYGTATATGAAGATGAAAGGGAGAGAACATACCTTGAGACATACCTTAGTCAAGGTCAACAGACCATGAACATCTGCTGTTTGTCCTAAGTATGTTTGTATAGCATTAGAAGTCAAAACACTTATGTTATACTTAAAAACATGTCTAAAATAATTAAATGCATCCACTCAGAATGATTGCAAGATAACAATAAAAAAAAAAAAAAGCTACAAAATGCAAAGCAGGTAAAAACATGCTGCTTTCTTGAATAAAAAATGAGTTGCTTACTAGGTAAAATAAATGAATGTATTGGAAGCAAAGAGAACAAGTGAAAATGCTGTTAGAAAGATATCTAAAAATAGTGATTTTTTTGTTTATTTCAGAGTGACTTTTTTTTGTCGTAAGTGAATAAAAGAAACATAAATGCATAAATGCTGTCTTTTCCAGTCTGCATTTTTCTTTCTTTTCCTTGTATTGACTCAAAGAATCATTTTTTTWAAATTCTTTTTCCTCTTAAAAAAGAAACAAGAAAAAAAAAAGAAAATGAAGCTTATATTTGCTATTACTTCATGGAAATAGCAACTGATTATCTGCCATATTATGCAAGACTATTTTGGAGACTATGGGTACAATGTGGTTTACATGTACAGAGAGTTCAATAACGTGTAATTAGAGAAACCCAGCATTGCCAAAGAAGACAGTAAGGCATGTTAAACTTACTAAACAGCCTCAAATATGCCCTATTATTGTTCCCGAAAAAGGTTTCTCTAAAAATTCTTATTTAAGGTCTTTTTTTTTTTAATGGAAAAGAAAAAAAAAATCTGACATTCAGACCTTGAAAACTTCATCATCTCTTTTAGGGCTGTCAGCAAAACAGCCTGCACAGCATCTGGCACCTTCAGTATACTCACTTCCTAAATTAGAAAAAAAACTATCCCTGATCTTCCCTGTGGAGAACAATTTTTTCCACAATCAAAATGTGTATTTTGTCAGTGCAAACCAGCGGTGCACTTTTCATATTATTTCCATATCTATATAAYGCAGAGATTCATATCTTAGAACTCTGCTCAAAATTTGCAGACTTCTTTTAGGTGATCACTAAGTACATATATTATCAAAGCATTTTCAGAAGTATCTTAATAATTTCCTTGTGAAATATAGAAACAACACTGAAATTAGAGGCCTAGGGAGGAATTACATAATTAAAATGTCAGTAATGACTTACCTTTTTAAAAAAAGAATATAAATTTTTGTTTCTGCAAACATATCATTGCATTTCACAGGTACCTAGTTTCCCCAGGAGTGACTGGATAATTAGAAAGATTTGCTGCATACATAGAAAAACAACTTTGGTAGGTAAATTCCCTCAAAAGGATTTATTTTAATAAAAGAATCAGAGTGAAAATAAATGTTTTCATTTTATGGCACTATTACTACCAATGACATATTACTGCAGTGAGCTGTCTGATTTCTTTTTTAGACTAGCATCATATTTCACTGCCTGCCCTTTCTGTTTAGTATGCATGGTACTGAAATGTCGTTCAGTTAAAGAAAAATTGTACATTTTTTGTTACTACTCATCAGTTTGGACTTCTTAATTACACATTTAAAAGGGCTTTATTTATGAAAATTAGTAAAATAAAGCTCACAGAGAATGATGATCATAACAAGGGAATGAAAAGGTAAACCTATGTAGTCAAGCACCTGCAGCTGTTTACTTGTTCTGCTTTTCCATGCTGGCCTTCCATAAAGTATCAACAAGCTGAGCAGTCACATTAGGGAAATAATACCATGCTTGAGTTAATATGCCCTGAGAAGAGGTAAATGTATGGTCTCTGTAATCAAAAGTCTAACAACACTGTAGCAGTTCCATGGTTTCATCAAAGCTCTCCCATYTGATGGAGAGGAACACTTACCTCTCTGTAATTGTGTCCATTGGGTACCACTATTATCTCTAACTCTAGCAATATTACATTTTCCATTCCTCCTGGATTTCTTTTTGAGATAAATCTGTTGTATTCTTGAGAACAGAATGTTTTTTCCAATAGTTAGCTGATGATCAACTGCTTTAAAACTGACTAAATCAGCAAGGACTTAAGGGCATCTGCAGGAGGTTTTGCACAGGTTGTACTAGATACCTGAAGATTTTTGTTACATGACAGCTTGCTGACCAAATTTTATTCATGCTCCATGCTATCCTCTGCCACTTGTCTCATCTTTGGAGGCAGCTACTTCCCAAGGGCTTGCCATAGTCCATCCCAAGAGGATGGACAATCCAAGGCTTGGCTACAGATGCAGCTCCTGTGAGTCTCATGGGCCTGACTCCTATTCTTTCTATTGCCTTTCCCCTTCCCTCTAAACAGCTGATCTAGCCTGTTGTAGAGTGCTGTAGGGAATGTGTGGCATGCTGCACACAGACTTGGCTGCCTCGTATCACTTAGCTGCTTGCTGAATATAAAGCTTTAGCCTAACTACTGCATACTAATATAGCCTATTATCTAGCCTATAGACTTGCCTATATATAAAAGTATTAGAGAGACACATATGGCATGAATTTTGGATGACATTGTTTTATCTACTGTCCAGCACAGGGTTTTTAGAGGTATTCAATACCTAAGCACACAGATATATGTTGAGGGTTTTTGAATACCTCGCTAAACACTAATAGTAGCCAAGAGTTGTTCTGCAATATTCAAATTTATAGTTATCTGTAAACAATAAATACCACAATATCCTAATGGTGTTTTTTCAATCCATTGTACCAGTGGGATTTGCTAGGTCGTTTGTAGTGAGAAATGATTCTTTCTGATCACCCTAAGTCGGCTGGGAGCAAGAGCAACAGTAGTGAATCCAGTAGACTCATTCCCAAGCAGGAAAAGGGAATGGCTGGGGAATAGTGGGGAGGGCAGGGTAGTGTGTTCGTATGGAAAGAAAAAGAGCAGAAGTGCCCTGAATAAATTAGGAAAAGACACAAGGATCATAAGGTCACTCTGTAGCAGAGGGCAAGAATGGTACATTTGTGCCCAAGAAGCTGCTGAGTTGCCCTTGGTTGCATGCCATACCACCTGTGGAGTAGAGTCTAGGAGCACCATGTTTTGAAGCAGCCTGGCAGGCTCCATGGTCCCTGTGTGCTCCACTGTGGTCACAGGGGCAATGGGGCAGAAATAGGAGGAGGGGGAAAAAAAATCTCTCAACAGCTTGGACTTGATACGGAAGTGCTTTCTTTTATGTGGCTAATATATTTGTGGTTAATATTGGTTCATGCAGTTCATTCAACCCCTGATTCAGTAGAACCCTTCAAAGTGTGAATGAAGTTTTGGGATCCGGCAGCAAAGGAAGGATTTAAAGGAGGGAATGGCATGTGACAAGTACATGTGAGGGTCATAGATTAGAAAAAGAAATATTGTCTGAATAGGCTTGAACTGATTATTTTAAGAACAATTAATGATTTTAGGGATAGATGAGCCAAGTCTATAGGATCTGATTGCTATCAGGTTAGGAAGGAAGGGAGATTTGCTTTAGAAAATAGGCACCAATAGAGAGGCACAAAAAGATTATACCCAAGACTCTCTGAATCCGAAATTGCTTCCAAAGCAAGCTTAGCTAAAGGTTTCACTTCTCCTAATTTTTACTTTTTCATTTGAAATAAAGGCAGGGTTGAACTGTGGATAGAGACTTATGCAACATAGACATATTTAACAAATAAATTTTTACTGAAAAGTAAAAACACCCACAAATTCCTAGGAAGCAAAAATCAGTAAAATGGAAGTAGGAAACTTTCAGAAATTCTTTCCCAGGCCTGGAAGAATACTTAGGAATGACCTGTAGCAATATTCAAACCTGCGAATCTTGATCAAGGAAGCTGTGGGATTAGCCCAGCAATTGTGATGAGTCAARGAAGTCAGAAACACTACAATGCAATATATTTAGGTTTGTGTTTGAAGACATACTTTTATTTAAAGAAAAGAAAATACAAGGGTCTCAGAGAAACCTCAGAATGGGTATAACAAATATCTGAAAAATAGTCAATATAGCTTCTAAAACTAGAAACTCATCTGTGTGAGTAATTTATTAGTCAAGATGCACTCTTGAGCTAAACAAGCACCACAGTCTACCCAGACTGCTGGTTGCAAGAATTACTGGAGATGCATAACAATTAACTATGGATTTGCTATTCTTTCCATACTGCGTCACTACTGTCTGCCTAGATTTGTGTTGGAATATTTTCTTCTAGTTTCAGCTGATCTTGGTTATATAACTGTTCTCTCCAGCACCAACCATAATTTCAAGGAAAAACTGTATGTCTTGACGGCATATGAAATGTTATTATTCTCATTTTTTTCTGTGACTGCTATATTTTTGAAGTTAAAAATGAGAACAGCAAAGTAAAATACAAAAGGACTACCACAGATAATCTTTATGTCTTGTTTTTATCCCTAAGTTCTCCTTGCTTGTATTAATGTTTTCCTGAAAGTTAAAATACTGCTTCAGTTCAAGTATAATTCCTTGATTTTTTTCATAACATTTAATAATTAATGTTAAAACTATGAAAAAAAGTTTCCTGAAACTCCTGGAAAAAAAAAARRRAAAAAAAAAAAAACTCCCAGTTTCTTCTCACATGCATAATATTCTGGCAATTTGATTTTGACTCTTGTTTTAAATAAGTAGCAAATATACAGTAAGATCTAACTTTTAGTAGTCAGCTGGACATAGAACACTTTGTCATTACAGTATGTCATATGTCATTACAGTAATAATGTGAATGAAACTTGTTTGATTCATGACCTAACTCCAATTACCCAAGGCTTTTCAAAGAGTTCTGGAAACCTCAGTAAGTTTGGCTCAAGTCCTAAGATGGAAAAAATGTTTTCTACTGTATTTATTAAGACACGTCATGTAAATGGGGTTTTCTAAAACTTATATTGATTTTAAGAAAATCAATAGAAGTTAGAGACTTTTAAACTACTAAAGCTAAAGACTTTTTTTCCCCAAATCTTATTGATTTTGAATTCCAGAATGGGTCTGACCTGAACATGATGAGCATACTTATTCACCATATGAACATACATTCAAGCYAGAGCCAGCTTGGGGCAAGAGCCTCTGCCAACTAGCACAGCACGTTGCCTAAGGGTACAAAAGCTTCACAGCCTTTGCTGCTTGTCTCACCCATGCCAGAACCCAAGAGCCAGGCTGGCTCCACTGTCAAACATAGATTAGCTGCAGGCTGGAGCTCCTTCTATCCCAGAGCTCTTTCCCTTTCTTTCCATTAATCTTCCTGCAGCAGGATTGTGCTGGTCGCAGCCTGGAACCTGCCTTCAGGGCAGAAGTCATCCAACTGATGGTGCCTGCAGCTGCAAAGTGTAAACCACTAGATGAACTCTAAGTGGCATTTCTGCTTATGCTGCATTTGTTGGCTGTTCCTATGCTTCCAAACATATTTTTTTATTCTTCCATCTCCCATGATTTCAGCAGTATCTTTAAAAAAAAAAAGAAAAAAAAGTTAATTTAGTTTCTATCAGAAAAGTTTCCAGAAAAGTTTCAGATAGCTGCAGTTTCATAATGCCTATGACTATGTGTTAACCTTTACACGTATGCAATTGATCTTAAAGGTGTGGTGTATTGTTTGAATATATACTCATGCAGYATAGAAGCTGCAAATGATATTTTTTAACTATTATTTCCTATTTTGCAGCTGAAAAAACAATCCCTGGACCAGTTCCTGACTACAGTACAGAATTTCCTGTCTGAAGCAAACAATTCTCTTTGGCATGAGGATAGGAAGAAAGCTCTTAAATCCACATATAGATATTTATTGAACAAACCATTTCTTCTTCACTTTTTCTTCTTTTAACATCCATGAAAATGATTTCTGATGGAAAGAAAAAGTTTCAAATAAAGTTGTGTACAATGCTGATGGGACAAAAGATTTGAAGCATTTTGAGCGGAGAACTTTTAGTAAAAATTAGATAAAAAGTTTGCCTCATTTACTCAAGACTGTATTGTCCTCTACCCTGGACTGTCAAATAACTTCAGATTTAAATGTAGACCTGAGATAAATTTCATTCAGTAAATGAGAAAAACTATTCAAGATCATTACCCTGGGGTATTTCTCCAAGGAAATTAAACACATATTTCAAAAAGTCATTATAAACTGAGATGTATCTAATAAACTTGTGTTGCTGTTTCCCTAGGAAGTTGCATCACAGTGAACTTGAGGACTATAGTGTCTGAGATAAGAATTTGGCTGTATTATCCTTTAATTTTTTTTACTGTAATTGAAATAATTCTATACTCTGTGTGTGTCTGTGTGTATTTCCTTCAGAGGGTAAACTGAGGAGTTTTTTGACAGCTTATGGTATGTAACTAAGGAAAACAGAAGCCAAAGCAAAAGGAATTTCAGTCTTTTGATTTTTAAAAGATCATGCATTTCAATCTGTGGTAACTCTGAGACTCTTTTTCAGTTATTTTTTTGTCACAGCAAAAAATGTTTCACTTAATGCTGATGGCATTTTTATTGAGGGAGCTTGTCCTAAGCTGAGTGTTTTCACATCTAAAAATGAATCTTCATTCTTCATGTTAATATTTGATCTGACAGCGTTCTATGATAGGATGACTGGCTGGATGGATGATGGGAGAGCCATGGATGTTGTCTACCTTGTCTACCTTGACTTCAGCAAGGCTTTTGACACCCTCTCCCATAACATTCTCATGGGGAAGCTCCAGAAGTGTGGATTAGATGAGTGGACAGTGAGGTGGATGGCAGAGTTCAGAGGGTGTTTATAAATGGGGTCGAGTCCAGTTGGAAGCCTGTGGCCAGTGGTGTCCCYCAGGGGTCAGTAGTAGACGTGATACTGTTCAACTTCTTCATGAATGGTTTGGATGAGGGATCATAGGGCACCCTGAGCAAGTGTGCAGAAGATACCAAACTGGGTGGAGTGGTCGACACTTCAGAAGACTTGTCTAGGTCAGAAGGACCCTGCGAGGTAGTAGTCTAAAAAATGATATTTCAAGTAGACAGTGAAGAAAAAGCTAAGTGTTATTCTCTTTCTCTAAATTCAAGGCACCATAGGTGCCTCCCATAAAGGGAGGTTTGCACAACTGTGATCCRCAGCTCAGTACCTTCCACCTTTGCCATCACTCTTTTTAAAAGAGATGAAAAATGGAACCATATTCTTCCATCTTTCTTAGCAGTATATCTAAATTGTCACACAATTGCCATGATTTTCCTGCTCAGTTATTCTTTAATGTTCAATATATTCACATTTTTATAATGAATAAGCATAGATTTCACTATCCATATTTAGATACACATTTACACAATTGCAGATGCATTATTCAGCTGCAGAAGACACAGATCCCAACAGACTCCTGACTTCATCTGAAGACTTTCATACTTTGATTTTTGCATTCTAGCTAAGATGTAGCTCAAGTTGCAGAGGAACTAATATATTGTGCCAATCTCAAAATTCTTATGCAGTGTACCTCTCACAGTACTGTTTTTCCTTTTATCTCCCATCTGTATCCCTCTGTGGTAAGGTAATTACATTTTGTAGAGGAAGATTATAGCTCATACATATACAATACACTTGACACAAATAACAGAAAAGAGAGACTGTCTTTACTTTTAAATTTTAATAGTGATGCCTATTCAGCTAATTGTTACTTATTCCAAATTTGTTTTGGCACGTAAGTCTGCTAGCACTAGACTTCTCAGTCTGATGAATGCCTATTTCATGTCTACTTTTTTTTTTTTCCTGTTAGCTTAACATAAAATAACTTCCCTTCTCTTACTAAACTGCTGTTTTATTTGGGTATTCTATTTTTCACCTTGCAATATGGCATACCTAAAAGCAACTTTTTATACTATATGTCAAAGGCTTTCTGTTGTTAGATTATTAGTTAAATAAAGCCATCAACTCTTATTGACTGATTACAGTGGCAGTTTGTTTTGAACATCATTGAAAACAATTACTCCAAAGAGAGATAAATATGTCAGTTTTGTTTTCCCTCTCATCATTTTGAAAGCCTGACTCTTGTAAGAGAAAAGGGACAAATACATTAATAATTACTAGAGGCATCATTTGTACTTGTAAACATGAAGAAGTTTAATTCACAAAGTTGCTATTCCACTGTTTTAACCCAATCTTACATCTGTAGAATCAAAGCCAGTATATAAAAAATTATGGACAAGAGAAAACCCAGAACAATCTTGATAGAGATGAAGGGACCACAGAAGGATCTTCCCTTGGAAAAGACTAGTCACCTCTGATTCTAAACCTAGACCCTACATTATGCAGATGGCTCCTTGTATTCATAGATTTCAGTGTCTTTACAGTGAGTGAATGGTGTAGGTCTGCGCTCAGTCTCAGAATGAAATGAGGCTGACTCAATTTCAAGTCTAGAAATCCAATGGGGAGATAGATGGAGTTAGGTTTAATTGTTACCTATTAATCTTGAGTAATACTTTACAGTAAAACCACAAATATGCATTATAGTATCCTTTCTCCCCCTCCTTGCAATCAAAAAAAAATAGATGTACTCTAAATCCCATTGATTTTCAATACAATGTGCTCTCATAAATCCACTAGGTTTCTCTGACCTAGGCTATGCATTTCCACAAGACTTTTTTTAATAGATAATCTTTGAAAATTCCTGGGAATATAAAACTTCATTTATTAATGGAGTAAAACATTTTATAAAACACTTTGGAGGAGGAAGACTGGAGAAAGAGATCTGGTTGTGGAGTTCAGAATGGAACCAGATTTCCCTTCCCTTAGCTGAATCCTTCTAGACCAGTTTAGTCTTTCATCCACCCTGGCCTATTTCTGATGAAAAAAATCATCTGATGAAAGTTCATCATAAACTTAAAAAAAAAAAGAATTATAAATAATGAGATAACAGTTCTGGAAAATATAAATTGAACTGTGAGATACAATGGGAAAGAACAAGAAAATATATATAACTATAGCCTACATGTGGCATTGGAAACTAGCAGACTAGATTGGAATCTAACAGACAATAAAGAAGAAAAACACATCTCCTACTCCCACCAATTCCGAAGTAATAGACTTGACCTGACTTGAATTTCAAATACTTGCAAATAAATCGTACAAAATGTGCTAACTATTGAACTTAAAGTCTTGTTTGTTCATTTATTTGTTAAAAAAAAAAAAAAGAAAAAAAAAAGGGAAAAAAAAAGAGGATTCAAAACCTTCTGTTTTTAGTAAACTAGCAAGACGGGATGATGAGCAAGAGATAGCATATTCTCACAGACCATTCAGCTCCAAGAATCTCAACTCCCCACAGCAGTGGGGAGGGCTGGAGGGCTATATGACATATGAAATGGTATACCATAACACTGTAGGAAAAGAATGGAAACTGGTTGCTTCTCATAGGAGGTGAAAGTTTCTTAATTCTCCTGTATACTCGCAATTGGGAAACAGGTTTGGTGCTCTTCAGAGCACCTAGAGAGGAATAATCCCATGCACCAGTACATGGGATTGGAGGTTGTTCTGCTGGAGAGAAACTCTGTGGAAAAGGACTTGGATGTCCTGGTGGACAACAAATTGACCATGTGGACCCCTTGTGTCCAAGAAGGCCAGTGCTATCCTGGGGTGCATTAGGAAGAATGTTCAGGGCAATTCAATGGAGGAATTCCCCCTCTACTCTAATCAGGCCACATCTGAAGCGCTGTGTCTAGTGCTGGGATCCCCACTGGGAGGCATGAAACTAGTGGAGAGAGTCCAGTGAGGACTAAGAAAAGATTAGAGAATTGGAGACTCTCTCCTATGAGAATAGAATGAGAGAGCTGGGCCTGTTTAGTCTAGAGAAGTGGAGTCTCCTTCTCTGTAGACATTCAAAACCTGCCAGGACACCATCCRTTGCAATGTTCTTTTGGTGCTGATGCTTGGGCAGCAGAGATGGACTATTGATCTCCAAAGGTCCCTCCCAACCTCAGTCGTTCTTGTGATGTATATGATGTGCATACATAGGCACACACCAACATCTCTGTRTGTCTCTTCCTATATATATGTTTATAGTTTTGAAAAAAAATCTGGACCTAATATTATTGTTAATATTGTTAATATTATATTAATATACATAAAAATATAAATCTGCATCAGTATCTCATGCTAAGATAATGTGGGACATACCAACTTTCAAGGCCAAAAATAACAGAAAAACATGCTAAATTTTAGCCATACATTTTAATTTCATATTGAATTAATTTGCTAAGACCTRAAATCTATAGCCAGAGTAGACACTTCCTCAGTGGAATTTTCAGTTCCTTCTCTTGCCCAAGAAAGAAATTTCCTAAAATTTCTATAGTAAGATCTTTGAGTAGATACTTTAATGCATGGTGACAGGAATTCAATAGCTATATCTGAAATGCCTGTTTGAAATTATTTCCTGGTTTGTGGCAAGAGATTAATTAAGAATTCATTTGAGAGGACAAAACTCAGTCCTATCTCAGGACCTGAATCACTTCCCATACTGTACTTCCGCTTTAATAGTAGGTAGTCAGTCAACATCTGAATCAATGTCAAAAACAAGGTTAAAATAGTCATTGAAGTTTTTCAGGTGTTTTCCATTGGTAAATATTGTAGAAAACATAACATAGATATATAACATTGCAAATATATTCCAAAAAACTGCTTATTTTCCAATACTTCGTCACAATTCAAGTAACCTGAAATGATTTAAAAGTAATGTTTAGCAAAATAGTGCAGGTTAGTCCATATAACAAAGGCATTTCTGATATTTTTAAATGAATTATAGTTCCTAGATGGATCATCTGAGAAATTCTGGTTAAATTAGCAATTTGTTTTCAGAATTTAATTTTAGTAAATTATGTTTTTACAATGATATCTGAAAAGTTGATCTATTCTGTAAATTCAGAAAATCCTTTTTAAAGCAACAGATATTTATGCATTAAAAGTAAATATAAAAAGTCCAAAGATCTAAGCTTTTGTAAGATATTACTAATACTTACTTACAAGTTGAATAAAAAAAAGTAGAAAGAAAAATGACAGTTAAAGTATTCTCAAAATGAAACTGCATAAGAGGTGCAATAGAGGAAAGGTAGTGCAGAATGAATAATGCGAAAACATAAGAGCCTCTTGGCCCTTAGTGATTTGGATACTTAGCAGAAACCCAAACACTTGAGCTGTCAGAATAGTTATCAAAATCAGAACATTCTCCAGAACCACAATAATGTTGCACAAATAAACACAGTGGCCTTCATTGTTTTTTAAGTATTTTTCACACAAGGTCTCTGTTTCCTACCTTAGCTCTTCTGCAACAGCCAAGAGACAACCTTATCCAACAGAGAGAATATGAGTTTTGTGAGTTAAAAAATGCTTATATTTTGAGCTATCACTGAACTGTTAATATAGCTGAATGACCTTGGGTAAATGAAGTTTGGTCTAATTCGGTGCCTAAACAAGTCACTGGAGGGAGTTTTTCATGATTCCAATAGGCACAGGATCAGGCCTATTACTTCTTTATGTTCAGCTTCCCTTCATCTAAAAYCAAACGGTAACATATACTCAGTATTATGAAGAATTTCAAGATCTATAGAGAAGAGCCCAATTAAAGCTGACAGTTACTGGGTAACCTATATGACAAATGATAAAATGTCTCTTGTTTTCTGACACAATATTATCACCAACTGTCATGGAATTTACGTTTATTTTCCGTATATTACCTCCCTTCTTGCATTCTATCCCCTTCTGAAAAGTCATGGGCACAAGAATTTACTTAAGCAACTAGAAGTTCATCTTCATACACTTGGCCTCAGCCAACTCAAATCAGTTAAGTTCCTTTTATGTTTCCAGTGTGTTGTCTCAAAACTTTCCCTCATATACATGCTCATATACACAGTCTAAAATAATATTTTTGTACTCAAATATAACCACTTCTTTTGTGGTACCTGCTTAATAGTAAAGATGTTGTTACATCAAAGATGTTGTTACATCATCTCTTAGTGACATTGCCTCTTGAACATACAAGAGAGGATTTACAGAAAGGGAAGGAAAGCCAGTATATATTTTTTGGAGTTAAACTTTTATCTACAGCCAATCTCACATCAGCTTTCTCTCCTTCATTTTCCGCAGCTTCAGCAACCAGCAAAGCAAAGTGAGATCCACCATCACAAATTACCTGCTTGTGAAAAATCAAGCAGGAAATCTGTGATGCAGTTTTTAGGAACTCAGCTTCCTTGGTATATCTGTCCTCTCTCTCCAGTTACAACCTGGTGTACTGGTAAGTCATGAGTTCTTTTCTGCTGTTTGGAATGATATATTTCCTGGTAAAAAAATATATGAAGTGAAGAAGAATCCCTTCTGCTCACAGAGAAATTACTCTTTTGCTATGCAGGCCTCCAATGCTTGCGCTGTCTCTCTTTGTTCCTAGGTATAAACTCTGTCTTTTACTTCAAAAGCTGAGGCAGAATCAGGAATGGCYATGAAAAACAGAAGCCAAAAGACCTGAAGTTCTATGAATTTCATGTTGAGCAGTCTGCAWGGTAGGGATGGTCCGGGAGAGGAAAAGGGAGGAGTTAAAATCATTCAAATTCATTATATAATTCTGAGAAAAAATGTAATTGCCCTGAAAAGTCACCTATTTTAGACTTGTCTAAAATAATAAAAAAAACTAAGAAGCTGCAAATGCAAACATATGTTTGAAATCACACATGTGGCACATATTAGTTCTTTATATGCAACATAGTTATTGGAAATCATGTCTCTTCTAAACTTAGAGAAAATTACTGGGATGCTGGAGATGATGGACCTGTGACTGTAATGTGGGAGAAAAATTTAGCCTTTTTTTTGTAGGGCTATGAATTGGCAAAATAGGTAACATTTATGATTCTAAAGAAATGGAAAACAAGTACAAATCCAGAGAGAAAGTGTCTCATTGATTTCTAGATAAGTAAAAAAGGTATTGCCAGAATAAATCCACTCTAGCTTTTCTTGGGTGGAGAATTAGTGCTGAGAAGAGTAGGCACACAATAGAAAGACAAAGATACTTCATGTGAGTGAGCTTTTTGGTTATGTTTGGTGTGAGTACTTGCCAGACAAAGACTTGTAAAACCAGCTGAAACTGGCTGCCAGTTCAGCAACTTGTGAAAGATACCTTGTACTCACCTGTAAAAAATTCACAATTGAAGCAAGTTATCTTCATTTATTTCTAGGACAAAATGTTGTAGCAAAGAGTCCACTTGACAATCTTCTTCTGGTGTAGAAACAATGCTCTCCTTACTTGATTCACATCAACTGCATCCCTTAAAAAGAAGAAAATATGCTTTCACTGCCCCACTCCTTCAATTTAAACCTCTTTAATGGGAAAGAGCATAAATGTAATCAGTGAGTTTAAATGAGATTTATTGATCATTAGAAAGCTTTTCTGATGTCATTTGAAAATATCGAAGGCGGTACTGAACACATCACATAATTAAATCYGTTGAGAGTATTTATATCAACCTACTCTAACCGCTCTTGGTGTATAATGAAGAAAGAGGCTGGGGCTAATGTCTAAAATCATGTTTATTTCTGGACTGTATCTTCAGTTGCTAAAAGCAGGACAACCAGTATGGACGCCTTAAGAGTTACTAGAAAATCTTCCATYAGAGCTATTCCAAAGTTTCTGTGAAAGCTGAGCAATGAAAGGGTCTTCATTCTTCTTGAAGGAAGAAATTATTCACCAACAAATGCAGACATGAAAGAATAGATAAGCTCAAATATGTTGCTGTATAGCCTAGCTTCTCTTCTAAATTTGTAGTCTAAATAGAAATATGCTCTTGCTCTTAGTAGTCCAGATTTTCCTTTTAAATCAAAATGACCTGCTTTTATCTACATGACATTTTATCTACCATAACCTTATAGGCAAGTTTCTGGTAGTTTAGTAGCTGTGGTCTCCTGGAAATGGGATAGAATTAAGAATTATTCTCAGTGATGACCACCCAGTTCTTTCTATTGCCTCAGGAAAGTGAGAGAATTTCAGTTTACCTTGGTTTCTTCATGTGTAAAAGTGGGGACAGCAAAACAGCTGCCTCAGCTGAATGCTTCTGAGCTGTGTAGGAGTACATCTGTATTAAAATCAGAAAAAAAATCAAATGGTTATCTGTTTCAAAAAGTGAAAATTGGAGATAAATTGCATAATTCCTTCCAAATTATTCAATGAACAGTAGCTTTCTACAGAAATAAATTATATCTGAGTATTAACAAAATGAATTAGAGTATAGAAAATTTATTCAAGAAAGTAAAAGAAGCCTCAAAGATAATATTGATCCCTAAAGAGCATAATTCATTTAAAATCATTGAACTTTTCTGTAGTTCTGTACAATCATCACATGACATTTCTGTAAAAACAAAAAAACAAACAAAATATTACTGATAACAGGTAACTTGCCAAGCTTTCCATGTTTGTCCCAAACCTGTTGTGCAATGACAGAGAAAATCTTTGAGGCAGAAGATATCTTTCAGATTGTCCTTAGTTTGTCAGTAACTAATTCAAAGTGTTATTTCCTATACTTGGACTTTTCCCTGTTATGTATTTTACATTTTTCAGTAGCTGGAACAAACAGGTGTATGGGAAGGATTCATGAGAGTACAGCACASTCTCGGCAGGGTATTCTGCTTGTTAGACTTCTGAATTAGATTATTTTCTATTTTCCTAACTCTTGGCCCATAAATATTGCATCATTTGGTATACATAGGCCAGCTTCAGCAAGATAACTCTGATGCCTATAAAGTTTGGGCTTCAATTTTTTTAGGCTGAAGTAGACTGGAACCAAGGTTTTCTCTTCCTGTGGTGAGAACTCTGCCAACAACGTTTCTGGAAAACATTAGGCAATATCATCTGAGTGATTTAAAGAACAAGCTGCATTCCTTAAAATGGCTGACCTCAGAAGACAACACGGAGATATGCGTCTTGAGAGAGATGAAGGTATTAATGTGTGGTCTTGAGTTAGAAATGGCACAAAGGACACTTTAGGAATCCACGCAGACAATAGTCCTTCCCTCCAAGCCCTTTCCTACTATAGGTACTTGTCACTCAACATTTTGGTTTTCTTTATGAATATATTAGSCTTGTAAATAGATGTCTCTGCTGACTGCATAGGCAAATAGCCTTAATTCCCTGTTGTGGCTTGACATCTACTTTTTACCTGTGGCAAATTCAAAGCTCCAATTATGAAATAGAGGTCTTAATGAATACATTACCATGTAGAGCTTTATTGATTTTTTAATTTATATTTTAAAAATTAGCAGGTAATCCTCACATTCCTATCTGCCTTGCCCTTCCATGTTCCTAATGTTTAGCAAGTATTCTTAAGGGAATCCTTTCAAGCTTTTAAGTTTTGAATTTTTCAGATTTTATCCTCATAAAAAATTAGCTGCGTGAACTCTGARTTGCAGGCTGTTGACAATGACCTAACTCTATCTTAGCTAAAGTTCATGGAAATCTTCAATCCATGAATACCTTAAGATCACAGAGCTCAGAGTACATGGGTCACAGACGGCAAAAAACAGTTCTGAAAGATCAGTACAACTATTGCAGGCATAAGGAGATGAAACGTTAAGTCTATAATAGGATTAATAAATTTGTACTATCTGAAAAGACTCAATTGTATCATCTTAAATCCCCGGGCACTGCTGCGTAATTGATGTATTACGATTTTATTTTTTAAGAGTTTATTAGCTTGCTTGAAACCTTAACTGAAAATCCAGCAAATTCTGTGATTCTATGATTTAAAGAATAAATATACCTGGGGAGATTTTGTGGAGGGAAACTTCCTTTCATGTAAGAGTAGACTGAAATTGTTTTAATATGTCTCAATATATTAGATGATATAGGAATGGCTGACTGATCTGGGCTTTCTCATAAATCCAAATCACAGAGAGGGCTTTTATGAAAAGCCTTAGATATCTTTATTTTTGGTATTTTCTATTATTCTCACTTTAGCTCAAAGTGTGTGTGTTATGGGTCATTTTAACGAGATTCCTTGTTAACTTTTGAACTGCTCTATCTTTTCACATACTCATTGCCTTTTAATTTAAAACTGACTACTGCAGGCTTCTGTGCCACTATTTTTTTGTGAGTTAAGAACCACTGTAATAATATTCACTGTGTATGTTGCTGCAGAAGCCTTTTGGATTTATATCTGGTAAAGTAAAGTGGTTCTCCATTACCTTCAGTTAAATGAGAAGTTCAACTCTGAAAAAAAAATGAGCTTTTTGCTGACAAGTCAGCTACGGTCTTCATTTTTCCCAGTTCCTAATTCCCTAAGTCACCTTTTTTTTTTTCTTCACTGACAAATGTATTCTTACCTGTATTTCTTCCTGCAAATTCCGCTGCAAATTGTGAATTCCGCTACTTGTGAAGCTACTTTGTGAAAATTGTGAGTAAGCCTACATGAATATCATGCCATTAATAAGGTGATGGTTACAGTCACAAGTTAAAGAATATATGACTTCTTTTACCTACCCTTGAGAGTAATTCAGTACAAGTAAAGGCTGCCACCTTGAACCCAGTCTTGATAGGATGCTCATGATGAAAAGCTTATTCCTTTCACAAGGAATGAACAACTGCTACAAATTTTCAGGCAKATTCATATAACTTTCTGAGGAAGGATAAAATATTCCAGTAAGATACTACCTTTATAATGATCTTTATATGGTCTCTCTTACTGAAGAATCATGATTCAGTGATAGCTCACTATTACTATTCTGGTGTTTGATTCAGTATGAAGCTTTAAAATATATTGGTATAAAAACTCTTTGCAAATTACTGAGATTTCTAGACTTCAGATATTTACAATATCATATTTAACTCCTAGATAATTTTATATTTCACAGGGAAATGCTTGCTATCACTATGGGTACTTGTAATCTTCTTCAGATACTTTTGAAACTAATAATTCCTTGAGTAAAGAAGTTAAATAAATGTAATGTGCTCCTCATCTGCAGGTCTTTGCTATAAAATTTTTCCTTCTCACCACTTTTTGTCTGACAGATTCAAGTACTGAAACAATGTATAGGAAGTAATGGGGCATAGCCCTAGTCTGGGATAAAAAGTAACAAATCAGAAGTGAATATTGCTTCGAGTCAGTTTCTGTTGTGCTCATTTTTTTTGGATGTGTAGGGAAAGCTGACAGACAGAATTGCTTGCCTCACAGATCACTGGGTGAGCTTGATGAGATGGACAAGTAAAGAACACAAAAATAAAAACTTTAGTGATTGGCTTACCACATTTTGTTTGAGCTAGAATGGAAAGTACACAGTAGCTCTAGGGTAGGTAAATAACATTTCATGTGGCATTCTTCATTTAAGCAAATTCTAAAGGATAACTTTGTGACTGAAGAAAGCAGCAATAACACACAATGACATTTAATGCCAGGTTACAGGTCCAAATCAACCCTTCACTGATATATGCTAGAGTAACATTTTATTTGATACCTTTTTGAAATTATCAACATCTTCCTTCATTTCTTGGTAAAGAAATGTCAACAGGCCTTCTCTTGCATGCAGTCTCAGCATCATTTTCAATAATTGAATGAAGCTGGAAAGAAAATTACTTTCTTGCCCCTTGTGGCGATCCTTTCAGAACAGAACAGAACAGAACTGTGACAGAGAAGAAAAGTATGACAACTTGTATACCACCTGCTTTATCTTTCACAAAAATCAAGAAGGCTGTCAAATATTTCATTTCCTCTACAGAAACAGCATGTAGGAAAAAATATGTTAGCATGCAAAAGGAGAAGTTGTGAGAATATTCAGGGGCTAATTAGAAAACATTCTTTGAGAGATTATTTTGTCTACTAGATATTTGGATAGAGATAGAAATATGAATAGTAAAAAATAAAAAAAAAATAASAAAAAGAACTTTCAAGCAGAAATTCCATATATACAAATACATATATTTATATGCTAATTTATTAATAGAAAAAATAAATTGATAGAGTTATAGCAATTAAAAGTATTATGAATTAAAATCTCATAGTAAAGCTTGAGTCATGCAAATCTGTTGCACATGCTTAACTTTAGTCCCTTAATTACAATGAGACTAACACAAATGCTTAACTTGAAACATGAACAGGACAGCAAATCAATTTGTTTAATCTAACATATGAAAAATATAAAGTGTTTAATCAAATCCAACATAACATAAAGCATGTTGCAGTCTGCCAATACTGTGGTTTCTTATATAAGACTCCTAATTCTATATTTAGGGTTCTAAGACATGGGCTGTTTATCTAAAATTACAAAAACATAGTCATTTCTCAGACTGCAGCCTTTAATTTTTCTGCCTAGATTTCAGGACGAGCATTTGTTTGCAAATGATTGCAAAAGAATCCTGCAAAATAAGGTTAATCCTGTAATGGGTGTTGGTTTATTAGATTAGCTTCCTGTATTCTGTGCAGTCAACATTGAGCTTTGTATACTTGCTGAAGCTCACTTTGCATTATTTATCCTAGTTTTGGAATGTTCCTTGTACACACAAAATTTGATGATCTGTTAAAAAGTATTAGGATAGAGAGGAAAATAAATCAGGTTAATGGGAGGTTGAAGACCAAATTAAACCTAAGATCAATTTTACATTTGAGATTCTATGGGGAAACACTAAAGACTTTTAGCAGAGGAAAATTTAGGAAGATATAATAGAACTTTAAGTAAGAATGAACATAGAATGTACATATTTTATCATATTTATGTATTTTATCTTTTATAATATTTAATAGCTCTGACGTAATTTACATGACAAATAGGTTAATTTTATATTACTTGGATTCTGTAAATTAAATTTAGAAAAATTTAAAAATGTAAATTAAATTTTTAGAAGTGTGCTGCAGCTTGAAAAAATATTATGGCTTGATGTAATTACTAGTATGTAATTCTATAGTGAGAGGTCAGTCAAAAGGGGTACAATAGTTTATTCTGTCATTAAGGGTGGAAGAAATCTATTAAGTTCTCTTGAAAAGTAAAAATGAATTTAGTTGCTGTTTGTCAAACTTCAAATAAATTCTGTCTGAAGTGATCAAAAGGCTTGAATGTATGGAAAAGGTCATTACCTAACTTAACATTCTATCATGATTAATTTTAACAAGCAAAGATTAAAAGTGACAGATTGTATTTTTATTTAAATACAAACTTCATTATAATTATTCATACTATCTGCTTCTCTGCTCACAATATTAATATTTCTCTTTTCTTTAGAATATCTTTCTAATAATAATAAAAATGATATCCCTGTGAATTCCCCTGCCTGCTTATTTAAATATCTACTAAATTATTCCTACTACTATTAATTTATGATACTTTATGAGGAATGTCTTACAAGTGAAAAGCTCTTTTTCTTGAGAGAATTCTCCAAAAAGCCTCCAACTGTTCAGACTACTTTCCCTCAAATCAGTGCAAAAGGTTACATTGTTTTATTTTCAATGGCAATTCACCAAGAATCCAGAAACAAAGATGAAAAAGATTTATCTGGTTTCATCTGAAAGTTATTCATGTCTGATCCAAACATAAATGGCATTTTAAAAATAATATTGTACAAACAGCATGGAACTTTGGCATAGGATTGCTGCAGGAGTACATGATTCCCCATTTGAAGTTTCAGCTGAGTACCTTCTCTATCTTTCAATAGAACATATTAGTATAAAACAGCTAGTGAAAACAGAATATGAATTATGATTATTTTTCTGTGCCATCTATTTTAGATGCATTCAAGACTTGACAACCAAGAAGTTGCAACTATTAACTCTACCAGCTATTTGGGAAGTGACACCCATGCACATGAAAAATTGAATCAGCAACAATACAACTCATTTCTTGATTATATCAAGAGCAGAATCATATACAGGTACACATACACACACATATGCAAATAAAAAAGAGGTGAATCAGAAGCCTTCAAATTAGAAGATAATTTTGTTCTCATGACATCTATATGAAATGAAAATTAGGTACTAAAGATTAGACCGTGATTCCCTGCTGCTTCAAACAAACTATAGAGAGATTATGCATTAGCTAATCATAGGCAAAACTTAGTCTAGCTTAATGAATTTTAGTCTTTTGGTTACTTCAATTTTATATATACAACAGTTTAGTTCATATGTGTTGTTGTTCTTGTTGCTCTAAGGCAGAGGAAGATGCTGAATTTTCCTTTATTCTCCCAAGCTGGCAAGATAAAAGTTGTAGGAGACATATTTAATATGAATTTTATTTCAGACATATCTACAGTACTGCTTTTCATATCAGCTAAAGCTAATTTTCTTTTACCTTAAGGCCATTAAGAGTTGTAAAGTGCTGGTGATTCATGAATCTACTAAAGTCAGGAAGTTTAAAAACGTGCTCTTACGATGTACTTTCCTCTGAAAGCACATTATAAACAAACTCATAAACTGCAGAGAGTAAACCTTTCAAAACTGCTCAGTTCACAGCTCTTCTATTAGTGTTACTGTCAGATATACAAAAAGAAAACCACAGAAATCCTTTTTGTTGCTCTATCAGGCATGTCAGATATTGTCCTGCTAGTTAATCTCTGAAAGTAAGAGGAAAGCTTAATAAAACTATAGCTAGAATGCTTTGACATGAATCCTGGTTTTACCTGTGGATTACAATGTAATCCCATTATGGACTTCTAACATCCTTTATCTAAATTGAAAAGTAGCTTTAAAACCCCTCCTATTTTCTGAATACATGGCTTAAATCTATTGTCAAACCAGTATTTGTCAAATATTGTCAGACATCTAAGTATGTTGAAACTTTAGGAATTCACAGGTCCAGATGTTGCATTAAAATTATTTGGAGTTCTTAGTGTGTGAAATGTTTTGTGTTTCATTACCAAACAAGCACAGTCGAGTATGTTGTAGTTTCTCTTGGCTTTTCACCTGTTCTTGTTTCTTAGCAGTACRTTCTGGCTCTTCCTGACTGGCTCAGTAGGCAAAATCTCCTGAGGGAAGTTCACCTCTTTGCATTACTCGCTTTCTGACTGTGGTCAGAACATTTTCTCTCTCACCAGAACTGTCCCCTTTCCTCTGTCTCTTCACATAAATAGAGGAAACAGGCTATTTCAGCTACTCTTTTTCTAAGAAAAGAAGCTTTGCCGGTCCTTGGGACTCTATCTGCTAAGGCATCATTTTTATTTTTTCCACTGCCTTTTCACACTAACCTCCTTTTACAAGTCACAAGCAAGTCGGGTAATACAGATGAAAGTTCTGGAATCACTGCCAATTGTAATCTGTATTCTCATTAGGTATAGTAAGAAAAAAGAGTGATATAAGAAAAGCATAAAATATTGTTTTCTTGTAAAATGAATAGCTTTTGGGCATTATTTCTCTTCTTTCTCTCATTTGCCTTCTCTTCAACAGAAACTTAATCAGGTTTGGGTAATTATAATTAGTGTCTATCACTACCTGAAATAAAAATAATAATAGGACCATTTGACATAATCTATCCTCACCAACATGCTTTGGAAGATAAAATTATACTGTCTACTCATAATAGTACAGGACTTTTTAGTCACCATACTAAAGTACAGTGACTTTAGTACTGAAGGTACTGATAGCTCAACTTTTCTTCTTTCCAGTTAAGAACAAAATACTTGTAAGAACAAAGATGAAATTTCTGTGATCAGGTTTCTCTGACCTACAGAAAGTTCACAGAAAACTTATGAGACAAAGTTCCTTTTTTTTACAGAGCAACTGATATTTTTCAAAAAATAACAAAGAATATGTGCCCCAAGAAAAAAATATAGAAGTATTCTCAAATACTTATCTAATAACATAAGTAGCGATAGGATTGAACACAATTAAAATATTAAAAGTTGTGTCAACTTAAACAATAATGAAAGAACCAATACTAGAAAGGCCCTCATGCAGAATATGTTGTGATGAATTGTCCTCTCCTATGTGTAATATGCTTTGGGAAATTTCAGAAAATGGTGTTTATTGCAGATGCACTAAAAAAAAAAAAACAGATGGAATGTATAGTAAAAAATGAAATGGAAGATATATTACATGCTCTGAGTCCAAAGAAAAGTCTGTATAAAGGAATACATTACAGATAAAGTCTGCCTCAGTCTATCAGAAAAACTCTAACCTTTCCCAGGCAATTGAGTAGAGCTGTACCCGTCTCTTCAAATATCTAATACAAAGACACTTGATGTTTGTTTAAAAAAAAAATCTGCATATATTGATATGTTGATTGTATTCCATCTTGACACCTTAGTTGATATTTTTAGGTTTTGATGCCCTGACTTGGTTAAAAACTTCCAACTGAATGTAAAGCRCTGAATCTGGATTTGAACGGAAGCTACACACTTACCTAGAATTTTTAAATTACAGAACAAGAAATGAAGCAGCAAATAAGACATAACTCATGTGCATACTTCTGATTTCAGTGGTGATTGACTTATCACACAGGCCTGCAGCAAGATCACTGGAATCAGTGTAGATATATGACAGTTTGTTCAAGCAGCATTTTCACTTTAGCTTTAGCTTTTTCAAGCTGTTGAAGTTCTAACAAAAAAGCTTTAGGGGACTGATAATGAGCATTGTAATCCTCTATAAAGGATTTTTATTTGTGTGTTCTTCCTGTGCTCTTAAGAACACTTTTCTGCTGTAATCCAGACCTCTAACTTATATGTGTACCATCTTTATGCTCAGAGAGAAGAGTCAATGAAAAAGAAAGCAGGAAACTGAAAGAGAAGGAACAGAGGGAAAGAGGCCTTGATATTCCCAGTCCTTTATCTCAAGAATAAAAGAARAAGAAATCAAAGAACAAATGGAAGGACTCCAGACATTTTTCTCCGACCTAGGAAACAAATAGTATCCGTGTGTCTCACAGGAACTTAGGAACTAATGTAAGTAGGTCTCTCATTGCTATTCTTTCATCTTTCTATCCAAAGAAAGAAAGGATTTGAGAGAGCATATCATATATTCTGCACCCTGAGATGCAAGGATGGAGAAGAGGGAGGAAAAAAATCCCCATACAGGGAATATTCCAGGCATAGTTGACATAGAATATGGAGGCAATGGGACACCTGCACTCACTACTAACACTCTACTGGCCATGGCAGCAGCAAAACTAATGATAGCCATTGTCCTTGTTTCTGCTGTCTCAGCTCTCTGGAAGCAGAGGGTTCAGAAGCTGTAGTTGAGCAGGATATACTGCAGGTTCAGCTCCTGGGCTAGGATGGGAGCATTAACTAGCACCATGACAGTCCCATTAGCTGCTACCATCCTGAGAGAGCATGAATCTGCTCCAAGGCTTCTCCTTCTGCCAGACCTACAAAAAATCACAGTTTCCAAGACCTGCCCTCCTCAGCTTGGGGAAGGCTGCTATAAATCTGAATAAAWTTTGATTTAATCTAGAAGACAAATATCAAAAATTCAATTTTCATGGTTCAGCGCATGAGTAGGGATAAAGCGGCATGTATGTGTCATAAAATACATCATTATCACACCCTAATCACCTTTAATAAAACAGATAAAATGAGAAATGAGTAAGATAATTATTTTATCCTTTCCAGATAGTTAAGTGACACCTATGACTGGTAATTAGTTCTTGGATTGAAACAGATATGTCATTTTTTTTAATAAAGTGAAATAAACCTGCTGCAATAGAAGAAGTTTCTTTTTTTCTTTTCTTCTTATCTTTACTTTTTTTTTTATGGCATAACTTCTGATAATAAATGTAACCTTCCAACCTCTCATTTTTCTACTCTTTGACACAAATGTGTTTGTAACAAAGTAAACACAGGATGAGCATATGCTATGGAATAATTACCATAGTGGCATAACTAGTTGCTTCATGTGAAATGGACAAAATATCATTGATGGAATCTGCCAGAGAATACTCCTGTATATATCTTCAAATACTAGAAAATGTACACCTGATATAAAGTAATTACCTTTGAGTGGATGACTGAACTAATTCCACTGTCTTCTAAGTTTCCAATTAAAAAAAAAAAAAAGGCTTACTTAATCCTCAAGATATTATTTCATAAAATATGGCTCATTGGAGTATCTATAAAATATGACCTGTAAATTATACTGAAGTGGTTGGTTTCCTATACTCTAGAAAATAAAAAAAAAAAATAAAAAAAAAGGACATTTGTTACTAATCTTCAATTCACAAAGTAAAAAGCTACTTCAAAGAAGAAAGAAATAAACTGCTTCCCTATGGCTTTTTGGAAAAGTATAAGGAGCAATTAGATAAAAAGGAGCAGTGGGGGAGATTTAGCTTTGGCATTGAAAACAATTGTCTAATCACAATTAAATATTTAAATACATTATATAAGGAAGCAGTAAAATTTTCACCATTAAGAACATATCTAAGAATAAATGGTATATTACATGTCAGTAAAGGTTTGATTATAGCCTGGAGCCACAATGATCAACTCAAGGATTTCTAGAGATGCCTTCCACCTCTCTTTTCTATTATTCAAGATTAATTATGAATCTAATATTTTCTGTAAAGCTGTACTGTAGAAGTCTGCAGAATCTTTAGTATTCTGCATTTTTCACATTTCATTTCATTAAAAACTCAATTTCACTCTAGTATTTAGAACTACAGGGGATCTAATAATATTGCTATCTCAATTGAGGAAAATCTAATCACTTATTGATTTTCACTGCATTGATTTTTGTGTGATCCAGAGTATGTTTAGATAGTGGATTTAAAGTTATGCCTTACTGTCTTGACTTTATGACTCTAGAACTGTTAGACACTGGACTGATATGGCTGGAGCTATCTATGACTGTGCCCCACACACTCTGAAATCTAAAATTAGGGAACTGATAAATGGTAAGAATGAATACAGGACACACTACAAAAAATGTGAATTCAATAAGAAGATTGCATCATTGTGCTTCCTCATTGCATTCTCTTTATCTTACTCTTTCGTAGATGTTAGCTGCTTATACAGTCTTTCTCCTTGGAAGGACACGTTTTAAGATATGAAATTGCTTTTTTTGATTGTTTGTTCTTATACATACATGTAACTTTGATCTATATTATGGGTGGAAATGATGTAATTTTGAATATTTGGAATAAAATGAATCTATTTTCTTTTTTTTTCTATATACTTTCTTTTTTATGCATTACACTGAAAGAGTATTTTAATTTTTTTGCCCATTTGATACTAAATTATTTCTAACTTTTCATTAGCACTGTACAGAAGTCAATTCGGAAAGTCAATTACACTATTTTTTTATGTCTAAGTATAGTGTACATAAAATCTTAACTGATATCTTCAGAAAGCTGCAAATAATGAGTTTAAATAGCTAATAAAAGGTTCCTACATGTCAAATTATTAATTAATTGAAAATTATGAACTAGTACATTTAAAGGTATCTCTATTTAAAATGATCATTTTTGCATATTAAGTTGTGATTTGCTATCAAAATTTGTAAAGACTGAACAAGCCACTGTTAAATGCTGAAGGCAGTAACTAAAGCTGTTACATTTAGGTAATTTAGGTAATACAGCATTTAGGTAATACAGGACAATCTTTTCTTTCTCAAGATATATTACATTTGGCAGCCTACAGATCATTTTGAATTTTGAAGCAGRAACTTGAGTCAGCTTTTCATTTTTTTAATGCATTTATTTACAGAGTTCTGCCTTTCATAGYAGAAGACACAATTTCTAAAGCACCCTGGACACCGACATCTCTCTTTTGAAGTAGTGACAAGCAAAGGTTACCTTGTTCCACATTGCAGTTGTTTGGACAATTTGTCTTTTGGGGATTTTCAAAAGCCTGTTTAAAAAAAAAAAAAAGGTTTAAAAAGTGGTTCTTTCTCCTTTGCAGTTCTTGAAACATTACCTTCTTTCTTGTAGTTAGTAAAATGAAGCCTAGATATTTCCTTATCTCAAAACTACCTTAGTCGCAAATTATTTACCTAGATGTCTACTCTATTTTGAGAACTTCCTATACAACACAAAGGAACCTCTCAAGTTTTCCTGACAGATCACTGATGGTAGGAGTGACACATTAAAGGATTCTAATGGATGATCCACTTGCACATTTTCATGAATCAATTCCACTTTGTTGCAACTGGCATATATTAGACATACAACAAAGTGTTGAGTGAGTAGATTAGTAGGGCAACAGTGAAAAATTATTATTATTGATTCTAAAATCTCTGTTTATACTGCTGAAATGCTGACTTACGTTCACCACTCTCACAGACATACACAATCTCTGAAAAAAGAAATCTTAAATTCTTTGCATATCCCATATGTGCTGCTGAAACACTACTACAAAAGTTAATTAATCTAGRAGATACAAAACTATGTCTGAAAGAAAAAAAAATCAAAAACAGCTTAGAATAGCATCTCTTTATGGTATATCTTGGTTGCATTCACCATTTCTAGCAGCCTTTGTGAAGTACCCAGCTTCTGAAGAAGCAGAGTATTGAGCTACCTCTCCAATCTCCTTGACAGCTAAAAATTTACCTAGGAAATCTCAAAGTGTCTTTTTTATTTTGTGTTGTCAAGGACTCTTACTATAGTTAAGAATTACTTAAAATAAACACAGGAAATCAACTGTTTCTATGCGAAAGACGAAAGAACCAGGCACAAAGCAAACAGATATTTGTACCTTGCATGCTTTTTTTGTTCACTCTTTTACACAAACATCCACCTATTTACCTAATTTTGCTTCTTACATTTCATGTCATTTTAGAGCTGCTACATTGTGTGAGATATCCTGGACCATTTTGTTCTGGCTGGGGATTTGATTAATAGGCAAGAATTCTGTGCAATGCTATATTATGCTAATCTATTAGCAAACTCTTGTCATACTAATGATGTTATAACTCACTGTTATAGCACCTGCTGACACAAACACTTTTGGCTGACTTGGTATTTCTTTAAATAATAATTCTAAATTATTATGCATAGTGACTATATAATCTAACTCTATGGACAGAGATGTGAAAGAAACTTGGTGCAATGTTTAAGTGTTCTGATAAGTTAATTGAGCAATTACTCTCTATGATTCCCTGCAGCAATTATAGCAAAAAAATAGTTTTACTCAAAAAAAAAAAAATGTGCTTTAAAGCTCGTTTAAAGCTAAAAGAGAAAAAAAAAAAAAAAAAAGTGGAAAATTCAACAGAGAAGCCATGCTGTCATCTTCTTTTGAGGATCAAAGTTTCACAACAGTTAGAGCAAAATAGGTGGCACAACTATCTTGGCACAAGCCCTTTTGTTCAGTTTCAACTAAAGGCAATCACRAACCCAAGACAAGTCTGTGGTTCAAGTAAGGCAAGTGGATAAACCTGCATGATTCATGTCTAAAGTTATTTCCTCATACAAATTAMAAAAATACTGTAAATGCACTCACCATTTGGCGGGTACCTTTTTATGTAACTTCCTACTTTTGCTTTGAAAACTATTAATTCCTTATTTGAAATTCTCTCAGGACAAAAAAGATCCTGTAAACAGTTCCTTTTTAGTGGATCTTGATTTTAATGTTTATTTATTTTTCTACACTGACTATGACTGAGCACTTCAATCCTGCATACAGATTAGAGTATATAATTGCTAAAAATCATATTGAGAAGATGAAGAGTTAGTGTACAAAAAGTAAGTTTCAGGGGGACTTTCACAGGGAATTTAGCAGGTGATTTAACTGTGAATGTTACGCACTGTTGGAAATCTTTTAATAGACCAGGAGTTCCAATAACAGACATATCTGAGAGACACAGCAGCATGTCATCTCAATGATCAGTGTCCTACAAAGGTTATAAATATAGAGTAACTGTCTATTTTATCTGAAATCTCCTTACAAAAGGATATAGCAGAGCCATATATTTAAGCAAAGAATTCCATAAATATGAATTTTTATGATGAACAGTGACTATTTAGAATGAGCTGTTATCCTTTATTAGTTCAGCGATCTACATTTTTATAGCAGCTCAGTTTCCTTCAATACCATATAATTATAAATCTTTTTTTTATTTTCCTAGTGATCTCTGTCAACATTATACAATGCACAAATCTATAAATTAACAAAACATTTTTATGTTAAGATTGTCATCTCAGATTTTTTTTTAATTTTCTGATCAATGTATTACATAGGAAAATTCCTTTAACCTTTGAGATTCAAACTCTCGATTTTTTTTATATTGCTAAGGAAAAGAACACAAGCTATCTCTGGCTTGTAAAGTTATGAAATTATATAAGCAAAATGGAATAAATACATTTGCATTTTTAGCCCTTCAGTCTCCCAAATACCAATTCCAAACCAATTTCCAAGGTAATTATGGGAAATAAGCTTCATTTAGAAGCTAATACACAAAATGGTCCTGTGTTTTTTTAAAATCTCTAAATGAGATTATTGTTTTATGTAAATTAATGTTAGGTGAGATATCTCCCTCTTTGATATATCTTAAGATACTTTCAGACAGGATATTTGCAAGCTTTCTGTTCTTACCTTGAAATTTTCTTAATACTCTCCAAAGAAGAAATAGATATACAATAATAAAAGCCAGTTAAAAGAGAGTATTTGCAAAACATTATAGAGTCTAAACAAGTATTGTGTTTTGGCCAAGAAGACTACTCAAGCTTATTTTTGGATSGAGATTGCCATTAAGATCCTTGAAATTTTGTATCTATCTTAAGACAACTGAAGTGAAAAAAACTTCTACAAAAAAAGATGGAGATGCATGAATGAAACAACCCTTTCTTTTTCAGCTCCAGATCCATTAAAATCTTGTCAGAATGTGAGAGAAAAATATGATTCCTAGAAATCCAGCTCCATCTTTTTCCCTTCTGTTACGTATCCTCTCCTCTCTATCATTCTCTTCCCCTGCAATAGTCTCACGCATGCTTGTCACAAAAGTGAAAAACAGTCTTTTGTAACTTCTTATGTGTGGATGTAAAGATATAGAGAAAAAATATTATTATTTACCTAGACTAACTCTAGCAAATATTGTATGCATTGTACTCCTTTGGAATTGAGGGAAATCAAGGCAGAATAAACAAGTATAAGAAAGACCCTGTATAGAATCAGATTTATATGAATTACGTCCACACACTTTAAAGAAGTACATAACTGTTATTTATTTCTTTATAAAAGGATACACTAGGTGGCAAGAATTATGACCTTGGTGAAATAAAGTGTCCTTCCGTGACTTCCAGTCATACAAAAATAAAAAAAAAAAAAAAAAATCATTTTAACCAATCTTCTATGATACCACGATTATTTATGCTACCTATCTAATGTACTCATTCTTTGGGCTCCAGTCGGATGTTAGGAGACATGAAGTCAGTATTTGGCTTCATGCTTTCACAGAAAGATTTTAAGATTTACTAAATGCCAACTCACACTATCTAGGAAATATTTCTTTGACTATCATTTCTTTGATAGTTAGAAAGCATTAATATAGTGCATGTCTTCACTGGTGTAGCTCTGCTTTCCACTCCAATTTCCTCCCCACATATGACTTTCCTTTCAGCATAACTCTTATAGGCAAACAACAGTGATCACAAAAAAATTCAAGCTTGTGTGATCATGCCTAAATCTCTAGTCAACCATTCCCCACAGCTCAGAAAATAAGCAATTTAATTTTTTTTCAAGAGGTAAGAGAGAAAGGTTATGCCAAAGGAAAGCAATTTCAAAAGAATTGCTATGACAGTCTGTGCAAAATAAAGCAAGTATTCATTCTTTCTCTCCCCAAATATGTTATGTTCTTATTATTAGCGTTTCTTATTGGCTTCCATTGAACCAAAGGAGTTTCAGTTGTGCTTGGAGAGGAATGCAAACTTGATTTCATTAAATCAAACTTACAGTAACTTACGGTGACTGCCAACAAGGCATAAAGGGAGAATTAACTGAGGTCTTACTGTCATTGCATTATTTGACTCAAGTATTCACTGGAGCTCACTCAGGAGAGCACAAATCATATATTGGAATGATTTCATCCTAGCTAGTCAAGCAGAAATAAATGCAGACAGTGAATCACAGAAAATATAGAAAGGAGTAAGCTCTATCACAGAGTTTAATTTTCAGAAAGAAAAAATATACACACCCACACACATATATATGTACATTGTGGCAGAAGAAATATACTTTCTTCTGGACTCCTACAGTTGCTCTGTTTCTAATTAAAAGACAAATTTTTGTATCCACAACAACTTAGGACACACATAAGAGATCTGAATGCTTAACTACTTCTTGTCTAAAAGCAGCATAAGAAGGGCTGAAATTATACCACACATCCCAGATAAACTAGGGTCTTTCTCATTTAGTTTTACTCTTACTGGTCTCTCTTCCCTTGGTTTTAAGGAAGCTCTCTTTTTCTTATCTTGTACCTGATTAGATGGGCACACCTGTCAGTGTGACTAGAACAGGCTATAAGAAGAACTTGAGTACACCAGAGCATAAACATGTAAAAGAGAAAATACAAGTAGATGAAAGAATTATAGTAACAGAAATTACTGATAAAAAAAATTGCTAGTTTTCTTTGAAAAATCTCCTTAGGAAACTCTGTTAATTTTGGATGACTAAATCCATATTTTCTTTAAAATGCCCTAGTCAGGTTGCTATGGAACTGAATGAGTAGAAATACCTCCCACTTTCTTGTTAAAGCAGTGTATTAGTCTGCATGAGAAGAAAAAAAAGCAGCTATTGCTTCTTCAGACTTTCTTAGGAAACCTGGAAGGTGATGTAAATGTCTGAAAAGACTTTCTCGTTTCATCACTGCATTAAAAAAAGGCGAGGGGTGAGTAGGGGAAGAATTTTGACTTGAAATATGTGTTTTGCTCAAAGCTATCCAGCTTTCCTCTTGGATTTCTTTAAGATCATAAATGCTTCTGCCAGTGAAAATCCAGTTCTGAATGGTTCTTTCCTTTTTAATCRTTTGTAAATGGACAGCATTTTTTTTTTCTTATAATCTTTCAACATTGTCCTGCAAGAGTTTATTTATCCTGTTTTATTTGCCTGGTTTATGGTAACATGCAAGAGTGAACTCCTTCCAAATCTATGAAATAATTATCACTTCTAGTCATAAGAGATCTCATTCTCACGTATGTTGCCTGGTTTCTCCCTTCACCTTGGGGAACTTATGATATTGACCAGAGGCATGGAAGCCAATCTTTTCCCATATGAAGGTCTAGGAGTACTAGCAAACCACCTCCTAGTTTGAAGGCTATTTCCTTTTAACCTAGGAGACTTCATTTTGTAAGCTGGACACGAGTAGACAGAATGATCATTCAGAAAGCTCTTTATGAAATACATTTAGAAATTCAATTTTTACCCTTTCCACAGCATTATTTTAACCAGCAATTACCTTTACCACAGCATTATGTTTTAAGCCTCCTTTAAGACTTGCTTTAAAAAAAAGTACTTTTTCCTGTAAGAATCTGTTTATGCTTGTGATGGATATGCTCCTTTCCCAGCTAAACGTGACTTGTACATTACATGCAGCCCTATTCAGTTGTTAACCACCAGTGATTTATCTAATCCTGGTAGGTCCCACCATCCTGATTTCTTCTCCCACTCAGACATCAACATAACAGTCCTCAAGACTGCATCCTGACAGGGAGATAAGGCTAGTACACTAGCTAATGGTCCTTTGACGTGAAAGAAGGACTACAAGTCAATCATCTTATCCCATAAATACACAGACAGCCCAAGAGCCCCTTGCGCTCTCCTGGCACGGCAGTGGGCTGCACATCAGGATCTCCCCTTGAGCAGGGACACCTCTCAAGGTTACTCCTCAAGGCTGAGATGCCTTTCCGCAGCAGATTCATGGGAAGTGAGCTTTCTTTAAACTTTACTTTGTAACTGTGCACATAAACCCTTCGTCATAAACCGTTAGCCAGGTCTGRGACTAGGATTGGATCCAGCCTCACTCAGACTCCTCCCAGAAGGAGCTTGGAAAGCAAGGGGGTCCAATCTGAACCTTGTGGCTCGACGGGAGGGTGTCCAAGATAATACACAATTATCTTGAGCCTCGATGCAGTAAATAATGAGCAACCTTGCCCCAGAATCTCGTGAAATCATTGTCCACATTAATAAATCCTATTATGATTTCTTTCATACAAGTGAAGTACATTTTGTCACTCACCCCCGCCACCACTCGTTCCGTGACAATGCTGCAAAGCTGTCTCAAGTTTAATACGTGAAGGTGGCAACCAAAAAGCAAACCACAGAAGATTACAAGAAAGCYGGAAAGCCATTGACCTTACTAATGTTCATGAACGATTTTAAGCAAGGGTTATTTAGTCTGGACTACAAACTCATCAATTCTTAATGCATGTTTATACCATTTTTGCCCTACTTCTGAATGGAGCTTCCAGTCAGTATTGGTTAGAATAATAAAACATCTTCATATGAAAGCTGAAAGAAGACACAAAGTCACAGATTAATAAATAACAGACAAATTTTTGTTTCTGATCATGGTACCTAGATTCTTAGATTCTTTAGATTCTTTAAATCTAACTATCAGTTTCCAAGTTGCAGAAAACCCAAAAGTAATAAATTAACACCTCACCTAGCCTAGCAATAATGTTGCAGAACTGTAAAGCACTCAGACAGCATTTTGAAATATATATAATGGCAGCTGCTACAGAGAAGCGAAAGTGAAGGCATCAATCTTTCCACATGTTTCAGGTAAAGTAGCATTAAATATTTACAATAATTCCAATTTTCTCCAGGAGAAAATGTAAAATTGAATATAATAAATACACTTCAAAACAAACAGCCTTTGAATACATCAGTTTCTTTTTGTGCATCAAAAACTGGGCATACTACATATCTGCTGCCAAACAAAAGGCTCAGTAGAATGTATTCAGAGTCACTAATAAAATAATCAGTAGAATTAAAGACAAGCTGCTAAAAGAGTGGCTATCTGGCATGCAATAATCTATGCTAAATATTGCAGAGAGCATGGAAGAGTATRGCTAATATTGAAAGTTCAGCATTAAAATTATCATCTGGAAAAAATAAAGGTTTTTAAAAAATATTCCCCATTACTGAGGTTTATCATAGCTCACACTCGCAGCTGGCTGTAGTCATATCAACAACATGAGGTACTATGAAGTGACTCCCAAGTTGTGCTYAAGTTTTCAGTAGCAGGGCTATTTTACCCTATGACTGATATCTGTATTGTCAGACRTGTGTTTCTGCTGTTCTGCCCTTTACTGACCACCTCATCAGTGCTCAAACACTTGCTTTTCCTCAGCAGACTAAATTACTCTGGAAAAGAAGTAAATGCCAGGAAGAGGGTGCCAACATGTGGAAGTGCTGGTCATAAAAAAAAAAAGAAAAAAGACCACTCAGCCTGGATTGCAGTTTATAATAGAGCTATCAGCTAAGCATCAGCTAAGGAATGATATGGCCTTCAATAAGCACTACTACTTTAAAAAGAGATACATCTCTTTGGTATACTACCTTAAGTTAGAGTTATACATGACAGCTTTCAAAATAGATATTCAGAGAGCTTCCCTCTTTCTGTCCTTGATTTCTAAAAATAGGTCCATGATAAGACTATAAAGCTATAGTTTCTTGAAGGTTAATAAATGTGCATGGTTCCTTATTATTTACTRTCTATTTCATTTGGCTATGTTGGCCATTCTTCTAAGGAAAACTAACTTGTTATATACATTTCTATTTACATAGATTTCTATTTAACAAATTTTACATTTTCTTCTATGCTAAGTATTTGTAAATGATCAATTCTTAGAGCAAAGCATGCTTTGGGCAGTTTGGTAGAACAAACTGTTAGTCATTTCCAACAAAATTCATTTATTGACACTGCTATTTTTCTCCTCAGAGCTACACCATCCAGAGTAATTTAGAAGGTGGCTCTTTCTTGCCTTTCTCAGTCAAGGTTGGGTCACGATTTTCCTGCCTTCTATTCTGGAGGTGGGAGAGGAACAAGGTATAGAAATCCCAGTTCCTGGTGCTGGGCCAGGAATCCTGCCACCACATTCTTTCGCCTTACCTTAGCACTAGATTCACTTGTCACTAGTGCACTTAGCACTAGATTGCTTGTCAGCCATTAAACCCTATTCACTGAAGAGGTGGTGCACAGTTGGAAGACAGGAGGAAAAAGAATYCATTTCTGATATATATCTATCTATMTATATATAAAATGAATTATTCACTCAGTGCCAATTACATTCAAACCTTGTCTTATCTTGTAAACTACACATAGTCTTTCAATAATGACATAAAAATTATCAACATCAAGAATAATGAAAGGGACTGACATCCTTGTACAAAGAATTTGATGTTTTCCTGGCCAGAAATGGAAAAGTCACTCTTTCCACTCTGTGGYTTTGTCACCAAGCAAATTTGAAGTACCAGTCCAGCTTTACTGAACTRTTGCTGACAATTAAGATAGAATAAACTTGGAAGTGTTTGAATCATAAGACATTTTTGAAGAAAATCAAGATGACTGAATTCTAATTCATATCTGTAATATTCCACTGTACACAGTATCCAATGTGATAAGGTAGAAACACGATAATATGAAAGAYAGAGCTGTTAACATTTCTGAGTACTTTCTGTAAAGACATTAAATAGGTGTGTATTAATAACATTTTAATAAAAACTGACATAATTCTGCCCATGACATTAATCCTTTGATATAATGGCTATAGTATCTTTTATGTAAAATGATCAAATTATATTAAAAAGGAAATAGACAAGCAAGTGCATTAAAAAGAAGGGCCCATGTATAATAAATAAATCATGCTATCAATAGCAAAAAGAACCGATACACTATATAACACAAATATAAAAAATGATACTCCCTTAGTGGCTAGAAATATTTTCTATTAAATTGGAACAATATGGTGATGACTTCAAGTGAAGATGACATATTTACACATCTTTTCCCCTGCTTTTTCCAGATATCCAGTTTTCAATTTGTTAATGATAATCTCTTCTTTATTAATAATAACTGTTCTTTTCCATATCCTGTTCCCCACAGATTTCTGAGTCAAGCTGTGAATATCATGATATCCTACATCTTTATTTTTTYTAAAAAATGTGACTTTTAATATGTGGTTAAACATATCTTAACCCATTTTAACACATGTGGTGAAGGCAGTGATAAGCCACTGTACAGCAATAGGATGATTTTTTAGAAAACATGAGAAATACACAAGATAGGGAAGGTTTTATATTTAACAGATGGCATAATTGCGAATTACAAAGATGTGAGGAACTTCATCAGAGTTGATTAATATAAGGCTTATATCTGGTGTATGCTGTTCACTCTTTTTGTCATGTGTGACACCCCATCCTTGTTAAACTTTTTCCTAGTTATCTCATCTCTGTAAACATCTTCAACATTGCTATTTGCCTGCACCCACTCAGCTCTTTCGAACATATTAAACCTCCTCCGAGTTTTGCATTATGGCCTTCCAGGTCAGACGTTAGCTATACAGATTTTACCACATTCCAAAATAGCAAAATAAATAAATAAATAAATTCATATTGAACATATTCAAGATTTCCTGAAGACCATGCCTCCTAAAACAGGGAAATGAGTAAGAGCAGACATGGACTTTGACTTTTCAAGAACACTTGCCAGAAAACTATTTAAAAAAAAAGAACCAAAACAATGAAAAATAGTTTTATGATGAGCCATTCTGATAATCTCTCTCTATATATATATATAGGTGAGATGTTCTTACATATTCATTCATTTTTTAAGCATACAGATTTTGTTCATTCTTTTAATCATGCTACAATCTGAGAATGATGAGACTCTCTACTCTCTTTTGACCTTCATTTTCAGAAGAGATAATTTTTCTGGTGTGTGAGTCATTGGCTTAGTGGTGCTATTCAGCAATGAGATCATCTTTTGAAACCTCCTGTTCAGTTCTTCCTCCTTTAACTTGATGTCAAATGACTTGAGATCCAGACATTCTAGTCAGTAAATTTTCTTAAGGAGTTCAAAACTTCAGAATAACAACCATATGAACTTCCTCATAACAAAGAAAGATCAAATCATAATTTCATCTCAGCATTTAAAAATTAAAAAAAAAAAATTTGTATTTGAAGTAAATTTTGTATTTGAAGTAAAAAAGAGTTTTGAAACACTTTCTGACAACCTAGAACTTCATTGATTTTTTTAAATTAAAGTAGGTAACTAACAAAGAGTTCTCTTACAAATATGTTAAATTAGATGTTTACCTAAGTCCTCCTTTTTCAGTTATCCTTTTAGTATGGAATCATTAAAGTCCATGTTGCCAGCAGTTTTAATCATTCTCTATTGAAGAAAACAAATATTAGGTTAAGGTTTTGAGAGTGAGCTAATGTAGTTTGACCAAAAACAATGTAAACACTACAGGTGCATTTGTATGTGATGAGCAAATAATTTACAACTACTTCAAAGCATGTCACCCAATGGTTCTAACCTTCTTTTCTCCTCCAGGGTAGACAAGCCCCTATTAAATGATTTTAGGCTGAATTTTGGTAACATCATTGTAAGATTTACTGATTATCTATTTAATGTCAGGGTCATCTTACTTTCTCTGGAGTTTCTTTTGAGAGGATACTGACCCACTGCCATTTTCTTATACTCTGTACAATTTATATGACACTAAAATGCCTCCAGGTTCAATGTCCACTATTGAAAGTAAAACAAATTGTAACTATAGCTCTTTCAAATGTTTAATAGCACAAAGTAGAGAGAGAAAAAGAAAGACAAAACAGGAAAATTAAATCACTTTTATTATCTTACCCTTGAAAATCAGTTTGGAATAACATATATTTGGAAAGGAATGCTTCTGCTGATAAAAAAAAATAGATTTAGCAAAACAAAAGAATGCTTGTAATAGAAAAAAAACATGGATCAGAAGAAACAGCAATTAAAACATGAAAGTAAGTTCACCTGAGCATTTTAAAACATTTTCTATTTTAAGTTATGCTTCAATTATAGTTTTTAATTAAAATAAATATTTTGCTTATATAAATAAAGGTTGCAGAGAAAACTCTTCTATWTCTTGGTCATGATCAGATGATAAAAATATTTCCATCAAATTTGGAACAGAAGTTAGTTTATCAATTATTGACAGCAATTATCACAAGTAAACAAAAGTAAAATAGGATAACACTGTACATAAACAAGCTTACAATAGCACAGTTTTACTTCTCTTACACTGACGATAGAAAAAGAACAATGCATCGCTCACATGAAAACAACCATCCTACAACAGTTCTGCTGTTTTCTCAGATCCATATTACCCATTTCCTCTTGGTAAATAGGTTAAAAATAAATTGAGTATTCCCTCAGTGGGGATACATCCTGAACCATGAAATATTCCTTAGAATGATCTGTAAGGAATAGTGCCTTTGAGGGTTCTAATCGATTTTAATCATCCTAACTAGCTTTATCTGAACCCCATACCCCACTGCCTCAAAACTCCCTTTAGATTCAAGTCCCAAATCTCCAAGTGGGTTATACTATATAATACTAGTGAAATATTAGACAACATACCTACGCACAAATTCTTTAGGGAATTTGCTTTGTTTTTATCCAATATCCTCCGTCAATGGATGTTGGGGAGAGGTAATACCTCTTATCCMTGATTTGAGCTGATCACAGTTAGAAAGAGTATCACAGATGAAGRAAAACTGCTAGGAATGAGCTATTCAAAGAAATATTTCCTACAGAGCTGSAAATTGATTGCATAAGGTTTCACAGTGGTCTCGACTATTTAAATTGTAAGTTCTTTAATTTGGGTGAGCTAATGTTTTTATCTCAGAGAGCAACCCTGGACATGCCAGTCAGGGGAAGGACACACTACCTCCAACCTTTAAACATCCTGAAGTTCCCCTTCACCTTCTGCCTTTTACTTTCATCATCTAAGAATGAAACTGCAAAGCCTGAACTTTATTGCCATTGCTCCCAGACCTTAATGGCTTCATTACCTACTAAAATTCAAATAAAACATGAACATCCTTCATTCACTACATAATCTGGAATCTGAGTCAGCTGACATTGTACCCGAATTATCTGAATCAGGTGCTAGAGTTCACTTTTGCTTTGAGATATCATAGTTTCATTGACAACTGGGCAGAAGGATAAAAATCAACACAGTATAGAACAATTCTTCTAAATTCTTCTTCTTTTTGAACTAGAAGTATTATTTTTAAAACTTTTTTTATATATATTTTTCTACAAAACTCTGTGTAAGCATCCAGCTTATAACATGTAGACATATTATCTGGATATAATCATCCTCTGTACCCAAGACCATAAAAATCTTAGTTTTCCTGATGATTTCATGAAAAATCTAATTTAGCTTTAAGATATATTACATTCTGAAATGGTCACTTGCATGAGAATTTTCATCAAAGAAAGAATTTAGTAGTAGTGCCTGGACTTACTGATCAGCTTAGCCTCCAGGCTGAGCTACCAACCATTTCTCAAAATAGTTAGGATTAAATYGAGCATGCAAATTTAGAAATTGCTCTGTAATCTTCTGTGCAGATGTCTCATTGTCTTCCTGAAACTCTCTAGGCTTACAGAGGTGGCACTAGGGCAAAGCAGAAGTGGATTGACTGTAAATTGACAATTGCAGGTTTGRATAAATGCAGTTTCCTTTGAAAAGTCAAGAAGGTGCTGGAACTTCAAAAAGAGATATAGGCAAATACTGCCCAGCTGATTTCATTATGTGTCTATCTGCAGTTTGTCATAGATGTTCAGAAAGGGCCTGCTAAAACTTAAAAATTARTCTAGTGATTTTTTTCAGTGATAATCTGAAAACAAGCGACATTTTCTAGTAACATTATTAAATATGAAAGCAATATCCTCATGCATAAATATAAGGAAACCAATASCAGCAGCTAGAAGATGAAACCATAACCCATTCCATACCAAGCACTAATGCAAAATGCTACTTTCAGATGTCCTTGCCTAGCTCTAAGTTCCCAAATATCTGAAATAAGTTCAGATTCCCATGAAATAGAAATCCCAAGTTGCCATGTCCATCACATGCCCATCATATTCCTATTCATGAGACTAACAACTAGCACAGAAAAATATAGAGTCTTTTTTATTTCCTTTTATCTGTCTATCTACCTATTTATTTATTTTTCCCTTCTTATGTTCTTATTAGCACAGAAGAAACAGAGTTCATGTTAGGCTGGMATTGGAATGTGAATCAAAATAAAGAGTAACTGTTTCAGAAAAAGAATTTTTCTAAAATTTCTACTCCCCTTCTAGTGTTTACAGACACTCTGATACTAAGGAAAATATTGGCCTTAGCCTTCCAAGCAGCAATTCAAAACTGAAATGTCTCATTATATACAAATTATAATAAAACTTTGGACATCCATTGTTAAAATGACAGAAATACTTATCAATTCTCTTTGAGGCGCCTTAGAAATATTCAATATTTTAATAATGCTACATTTCTTTTATATGTCTTCATTACTTTTGTGGAATAATTAAAGTAAAGCTACAAATGGAAGGAAAATTATTAAGCTGAAATATTTTTCCCAAGCAGCTGCTTGGGAGCTTCTGTGACTGTGTTTTCCTCATGTTGTAAAGTTTAACCGAGTAGGAGTAATTGGTTCTATGTGATTTCCCCAGTTGTATGTCTTGTGGGTATGTGTTTCAGACGTTTTTCAATGCTCGTATTGATTTTGAAATGTTGCCAATGTTTTTGGCTTTTGTTGCTATGCAAACAATTGAATGCCAGCTTTGAAATAATTGATCAAATTCCAAGAAAGCTCAGAAAAGGTTTTATTTTCATCTTTCACATGTTATCACAGATATACTGCTTCTAAAGATGATGTTCAACTAATTTTATAATCAGATTTTATTTTCCACCAAAGRACATCAGACATATTTTCCTGTTCTTTTTTCTTTGCTTCACTACCTTAAAAAAGAACCAATGCAAGTGGTAGAGCACTGATTTTTAAACTCCAGATTGACACATACTCTTCCTTCTTGCAAATAAATTAATATTAGAAATAGTCTGAAACAAAGTTCAAACCATATTGTTCAGTCCTGGATTTGAAAGCSTTCAAGTGTGAGATTTTTATCATGAAAATCTCTTATTTCTCTCTCTCAGATACCTTATTTTTCATTCATACAGGTGTTACTTCATTAGTGCATCATAGCTTTCTCGTGGTCCTTTAATTAAAAGGTTTATAAATATTTGTGAAGACAACATTTTGTTTGTATTACAGGGATATATTTATTTTACTTTAATTCATACATTTGACCTGGAATACAGATACTAGCTTAACCCTCAGCAGGACCCAAAGGCTTTTTTCGCTCTAGATCTAATGAAATACTTGTGTTTAATTATCTATTTAGTTTACACAAATGAACCTTTCTCCTCCTCCCAATGCTCAGAGGACATCTAATAGAGGATGAGAACACAGGGTGAGATATTCAGCTTGGGTACATTGGTGGATCTGTGCCACCTGAAAACAATGTTGGATCTTCACTATTCAGAAGATTGTTTATGAGATGATGAACACAACTTCAATTTTATTGAGCCTTTGTCATATGATGTTTCTTAATGTGACGTTTGTTTTTAATTTTCTGTTTTCAAATAATAGCAATTTTGCATGGATAGCATACTATTATCTTGGCAACRTGACATAATTTCCCTGTATTGAAAACCATTATGTTGACATATTATTGGATGTCCATTGATTTTCACTGACATCCTTTTACTATTATCTTGACATTGTAATATCTCATAGCATAGTTTCATTGAAATAATTTTTCTAACAGCTTGATGTGATGTTGTCTCTATGGACACTTAAAAGAAATGGAGAATTACACACCATTTTGCACAGGAAAAGATTACTGCACTCACAAAACAATTTTGTTTACACAATACAATGATTCACTTTAATAACAGCTTTCAGTTTTAGATGGTTGTTCTTTTTTTCCCCTCTTTTTCCCTAGAGTTTGCAGTTATAAAAAAAAACTATAAAATGAAAGCAGAATTTCAGCTCTTTTTATATAAAATGCCTTCATACACTGAATCCAAGAAAGCTTAAAATAAAAATAAAGAAAAAAAAAAAAAGACCTAATTACAAAATGATGCAATCTTCTCATCTAAGTTAAGAACAATTACTAAAGTTGACTGGGGTCTGACTGGTCTGTAGATTTGTTCATCTGCTCCACATATTTTTTATTCGTAATTAAAGTTGCCTAAAAATTCTTCTCGGAGTTTATGCAGCTTCTTTTGCTTTTCTAGACTGGTTAACAACATACTGTTAAGAAAACCTTTACTGAAATATTGTGTGGGAATTCCAGCACTATTTTTTTTAAAAATAAATGTTCAGGTAAGAGATCAACCAGCCATTTAGACTAAGTAGCCATTCACTGAAAATTTCAACATTGCCATTCAAAACATCACCATTTGGCTTTCCATGGCTTATCATGATGACTGCGTTTCTGTTACTTTCATATATCAAGCCCATGCCAAGATTGTGAGGCATGGACTAAGGGAAAGATGATTAGGGTGAGAATGTTTTCACATTGTAGTGTTTGTCTTTAAGATCTTTTCCATCAGTGATTCTGGCATAAAAAATGCCAGTTAACAAAATTTGTTGATGTCTAAAATTTGGAAGTACTATCTACATATATGTAGATCAGATGATCGGTAAGCAATAGGTGACGTTAAAAACAGGAGTTTAAAGGAATTTAAACTTAATATCATAAAATAGAGGCTATGTCTCTATAGCCTCTATAAGGGCCAAAAAGGTTGTATATTAAAATATATACATATACAATATATGGAGCTCAATATTGGATATAAGAAGATCTGCTTCCGTGATTTAATCATGAAAAAAATCATGAAAAAAAATGCAGGCTGTGTGTCATGGCAATTATTTGAAAAACATGAGTATCATTATACACGAAATTGGAATACAGTACTATAGTTTTGYTGCTAACGTTAAAGAAAGCTTAATTCAAAATGGAAGATTATCAGGGAAGCCCTACCAGGATTTCTCCCAGTATCAAGGAGTGCGTGACTTATGCTAGGAGACGAAAGCAATTTCTTTCAGAAAAGTTCTACTGATCACAGGTGTTCAGACAATCAGCCCTTTGATCTTCTTTTTAAGTCCTTAATGTGGTTCTGCTCACCACAGTTCTCCAAGGTTTTTAATGTGAGTGTCATTGGACTTTCACATAAGCCTAGAACAAAGCTCTGCTTTTTTTGTTTTGTTTTGTTTTGTTCTGTTTTGTTTTCATCCTTGGTCAGGTGCCAAGAACAAGAGAATTACATGTTGGAACATTAGCAAATATAAAAACAGACATGTACTAAGATGTGCAGGGACCACAGAGATGTACATCTCTTACCTTATGAATTTTCAGTTAAGGTCAATGCTTCTGTGATTGACAATTACCTACATGTTAACCAGGAATTAATTCAGGAGAAACTCCTTTTGAACACAAGCTAACATATATGCTTCTGAATTGCCTCCGTAATGCCAGGTAACTGAGCCCACACTTATGCCAGTTTGCCTCTGTTAAGCAGATCACTTGAGGCCGCATTTTAATTATGAGACCAGGAATGCTTTTTCAAGAATATAAAATTAATCTCCAATTGAAAAGTTAGGAGTGACAGTTCATGGATACATCAGGTATGTCATTAAAAATGATAGGTTAAACTGCTAGGAACACATCACTTAGAACATAAATGGAAAATACTATGTTTGACTGGCTCAGGATAAATATTTTGGTAGCATAAGTGGATTATAATGTTTGTGATATTTTGAACACAAGGCCGAAAATATATGGTTAATTGTCTATTTATACTTGATATCAAAATGATAGTAGGAGCTTTGAGCATCAGGACTTTTTAGAAGTATTGGCTCTGATATGTCCAGTGTGGCAAMGGCTAGTAATGTTATAAGAATGTGGAATAGGAGATCAGGAAGAAATAACATAACAAATGTTAAAATATCAAGCTTGAAGTAAATGCATTCTTCCCCATAATGGGTAATCATTCAAACAGTTCACTCACGGGAAACAGTTGGATGTTTCCCTTAAAGAGAGGAGAGGAGAGGAGAGGAGAGGAGAGGAGAGGAGAGGAGAGGAGAGGAGAAGAATCATAGAATCCCTAAGTTTGGAAGGGACGTCTAGAGGTCATCTAGTCCAACCTCCCCTGCACATGCTGGGTCACCTAGAACATGTGGCACAGGATTGCATCCACACAGGTTTTGGAGATCTCCAGAGAAGGGGACTCCACAACCTCTCTTGGCAGCCTCTTCTGTCACCCTCACTGTCAAGAAATTTTTCYTTAAGGTCCTGTGGAAATTTTGGTACTTCAGTTTTTGTCCATTTCCTCTAGTTCTGTCAGTGGCCAGCACTGAAAAGAGGCTGGCCCCATCCTCCTCACTCCCTCSCTTCATGTATTTATAGACACTGATTAGATCCCTCCTCAGGCTTGTCTTCTTCAGGCTGAAAAGAAAGGAAAGGGGAAAGAGGAAAAGAAAAAAAGAGGAAAGGAAAAAGATTAGATTTCCAAAATGCACTGTTTAATAAGTAGAGGACTGAGAGACACCAATTTCCCTAGTCACCAATAGATTATAAAGTATTTTTGACTCTCACAACAATGGGTAGATGTAGCTCTTTACATCTGGGTTGTCCAGATGAAAAAGTGAAAGTGGGAAGCCCAAATCAAGGTATAATCTTATGAATCTAAGTCTCATCTGCTTTGCTGCTGTGTTCTTAGCGGGTGGGACAGGGTGATCATAATTCTCCCTCTGATCTTAACATCTCTGAATATGAATAAGATTGGATATACAAGCTTAACCTTGACCACAGAAAAATCTTTCTTTGGGGGAAGGGAAGGCTTAAAAGGCATCATCTTTTTTATTTTTTTCCCCTCAAAGAAGAAATTTGAAATTGCACTTCAAAAGGTAGGAATAAGCTTCCTACCTTTTAAATACAACCCTGGAGGTATACTTTAATTAAAACTTAAAATATAGAACCGTTAAAATTGTTTAACTACTCTGATCAAATATTTATGAAACAACTGTTTATTTCCACATGCACAGTCTGCTCCTACAGTTTACTGCATAAGCCTTCTGGTAGCTGGACCCTTATGAATCTATATACTCAAATCTCTGTTTTTATTACAGGTATTAGATATGGAGTAGGAGGCTAGTCTTTTTCCAAATGTTGTGTCTAAAATAGCGGATGAACTACTGAACAAGCTGGCAGTCAATGATTTTGACCTACAATATGTTTATATATTAACCAATGGGAAGGCAGGCAGGAAGGCTAAAGGAATTCATCGATTACAGCATCACAGTGAGCAGTTAACTGACACTGCACTAGGTATAGTCTGACATCATGAACAGAAAGAAAATAGAAACAAAGACTCAAGATCAAATCCATCTTGTAAAATATTCCCTTTAAAAGGATTTTTTAATTAAAAAGAAAAAAAAATAGTCTCATATAGCTTTTGTGAGGGTCAAGCACAGGCTAATCTGTTCTCTCCTCATCTAATCACACAATGATAGACTCTTGGAGTTTGAGAGGCATCTCTGGAGATCATCTAGGGCACAGTACTCCAGGTGTGGCCTCATCAGTGCTGCGTAGAGGGGAAGGACACCTCTCAATCTGCTCACCACCCTCAGCCTTCTCTGCTGCAGGGATATATGGCTGACCCATGAYCAGCTTGTTCACCAGGACCTCCAGGTCCTTCTCTCCAAAGCTCCTTTCTAGGTGCAGGCACACAGCATGCACTGGTGCATAGAGATAATGCTCCCCAAGTGCAGGTCTTTGCATTTCCTTTGCTTAACTTTATGAAGTTATATCTAATCTTCCCACTAAGGAGGGAAAATTCTTCTCCTTGTAGTTTGAGATGAGATTATTCTTGCTATCTAGGAAACAAGATACGAGCTCAGGTGACCTCAAAGTATCTAAAGCAATAATACCAAAAAGCTGCAAATAGGAGTCCTCATGCTTCATATCTAATGCTCATCCACTCTTCCAATCAGATTATGTAGAAATAGACAATATCAACTTCATCCGGATATTTTTCCCATAATATAATTGCTTTACACACACGCTACTCAGACCTACTAAAAATGAAAAGCTGAGTAAAGTTATTGACTTTTTTTTTTCCTAAGCACATTTTAGTGCAACAAACATTCAATGAACAACTGAAGTCAATGAGAAGACAATTGTAAATCCATGCTGTGGAAGAACTGCTTGAGAAGGGGGAATTTAGAGAAAAAATAGGACCTAACTGAAGTTTTGGAATTGCAGAAACTAGCTTGGGGTAAGACAGAGTTACCACTTCTAGGGTGGATGGTACCCACAGACTCTGCTCCTCCATGGTTCTTTGGGCTGCACAATCTGCCCTCCTCGCAGCTGCAGAGAGGAGTAACAGAGAGTGGAGCAGAGAGAAGAGAACCACGGCCAAACTCTGTTGCACTCCCTGTGCTTGGCCACTGAGCCACACAGTAGCTGTCCAGTGGGAGATATACAATAAGATGTCTAGTGATGAGCCAGCAAGGGTGGCAAAATACTCCTTTTGGATGAACTTATAAAGATTATATCTTTAAATTAAAGCAAGAAACATTTTCATCAATCAGCAACAAAAGTAAATATGACTACAGTCATTCAAGCTCCACCTAAATGTAAAAAATAATATATAAAAGGTGAACTGAATAGGAGAGGAGGAGGGAAGATCCATCATAACTGCTGGGATCAGTCAACAGGCAGAATTCCCTTTCCTCCCCTTGGGTCAGGACACCACCTGAAGAGACTCCTCAAGACTGAGAGCCCTCTCCCATCTTCTGGGGTGAGTGATGATTGTGCATTTGTACATCAGAGCTAGCTAAAGACTCCACRTTGTAGAAGAGAATTTCCTTTACTGACATCTGAAAACTGCTTTGTAAATGTTGCATTTGAATAAATCATGCTTTTTGTGAACTCGACTACTGGTTTTGAAGGCAATCAGACCTACAGTTGACAGACTATTCATGAATCCAATACTGTCAGAGTCGGTCCTATTGTTGATCATGTTATTCATGAAACTGATTCGCTGTTTGAAGGGCAATCAGACCTGCAGTCGACAAACTGTTCATGAATCTGGTACTGCCAGAGTCAGGCCTGTAGCTACCACAGTRGCTACATCTTCTCCCCACTCTTCAAACTGCAACACATGTGTACCYCCCGTGAAGTTCATGACATTCTGTATCATTTGTTGCAGATGTATCATAATAAACATGATATAGAATCACCACCAAAGAAAGGGAAAGGGACACTCCATATATACCTGGATAAGTTGAAAGAGGTAGCATAGTATATTGGGTCAGTGTACATATTTTACTTAGCATTCAAAGACCAGATGCATATTCTACAGTCTTTAAACCCCTATCCTGTTCCGTATTAGTAGAAAATATCTAGTGTCAGACAAATGGCCAGACTCATTCCTTCCTCTCATTTCAGTGTATGCTTACAATACCGCTGTATAATTGATATATCATGCATTAGTATCATATCACATTATTATAATTATTTTATAATAGCATTATAATTGTAAAATGGATAATAACTAGATATATATTTAGTAACGGGCACCATTTCACCCATTAATTGAATGTTTTCGAATTGAAACTCTAAATCCCATTGCCACATTCCAAAAGCTGACAAATACTTTAATTCTAGTTCTTTCAAACATCAAATCCTCTTATGTATCTATTTCTMTAATAAGAGAGAGAGAGATCCTACCAACATCACTTTCTTATTACCAGTATCTTTCTGAATGCATACTAATTTGAGAGTTTTATCTTATAATTGGACTTCTACAGTATTGCACCTACTTTACGAGCACATCAAGAAAACCTATTATAAATTAAGATTATTATAATAGCAATGAATTCCAATGAATGCCATTATACAAGTTCATGAGAATTCTAAAATATATCTTTCCATCATTTAAAAGTAAATAGTAGTATTTGGATAAACGTTGATCTCTGTGGCCAATCACTTAAAAAAGAAGTATCTGTAAATTGGATTTAATCAAGTTGTTTTACTAACTATTCTTAGTAATCTCTACTGCTATACAGACAAAGTAACCCATGAAAAGCAAATTAAGTTAAAGTCACATATACCAAGAACATTTATCTACTCAATTGTATCATTTCATGCATGAACAAATAACTTTTCTCATTAGTGTGATCACTCCACAGTGTGATTTATGTACCACAGGCTTAATTCAGCGCCTATACATAGGTATACCTCTATACATCTAGCATCATTTGAGACACTTTAGAGTGTCTGAGAGCCTGCACAGGGACAGAAATAAAACCAGGACCTAAAAAAGGTATTTTACTACTTGAACTCACATAGGAGCTAGAAGCTGAGCAGCATGTTCAAGGACATCTCAGTTGGCATTAGATCCCTTTATTTAGGCAAGTGAACCTTCTCCTGGCTGTGCATAGAACAAGGCCCTGAAAACAAGACCCATTATAAAAATGTGAAAGTTGACATTTTTATCTAAGGAAATTTGGTATACCACATTTTTGGCTCTAAATAATAATACCGATTTTATACATATATATATATATATATATATATATCCCTATCCAGACATAGAATTCCAGCTGTGATTCTTTAATTATGACTGTATTAAGTAATCAGGTTTTATTCTGTCAAAATTATAGTGTCAGGCTTGCCTGTGAATTCAGTGTGCATCATGCTTTTAAAACTTTATTTTGCCTTTTTTTTTGCAGAATTCAGCAGCTGCATAGTTCTACAAGATCCAGATGTATTGATTTGAGCTATGCTATAAATTAATGCTAGCTTTTCAGTGTCCATTCTAATGTATAAATAATTTAYTACCTACTTTTCTGCCTTTATTTCTTATTTGTTGTTCTACAGAAATAAATGTATGTACTTTGGGGAGTAAAAAGCTGACTTTTTAAATAAAGCTCTTAACTACTGAATCTTTCTGACAAAAAAAAAATCTATTCTGCTTTATTTGGTTCAGCTGAATACTAAAGGAATGCTGAGTTAGCCCAAGAACTCCTTTACAATGCAAGATGATATTTTGTAACAGAAAGATCCAAAGGAGATTGACTCAAGTAAAACTGCCTGTCTACARGGAAAATCATCTAAGCTAGTCCAGTTTACAAACTGTAGAGACTGAAAAAAAGGGAACCTATTATATTGTTTGCATCATTGGAGTTACATTTCTTGTTGTAATATTTTTTTCTAAAGTCAGACTCAAACAAAAYGTAGATATTAAATCTCTCCTGGATTTAGATTAAGAGCTCAAGTTCATAATTATGTTATAGTAGTTTAATAGTTTAATAATTATAGTTATAGTAGTTTCATAAATTGTTGCACCTTAACTTATATAAATGCCTGCAGTAACTGCCTATGTTTACTCTGTTGTCTACTCTTGAAAAAAATAGAGAAGTCAGAATGTATATACTTCAAAATTGGAATTTGAATTATGAAATTTAATTTTCTTGGTATTTTCTGCTTTGGTTTTAAATCCTGAATATTCCTGAATGAATTATTTCTGTTGAGTATTGAAATGATAGGTATGTGGATGTGTTTGTGTACATTTATAAAACAGATAYAGTAATTGATAATACGGTATACATACATGTATATATGTATATAACTTGATAACTTTGGAGAAGGACCACAGAAATTCTAATACCTTTTTTAACTACTCCATTGGACTGAATGTTGATATCTGCTGTTTGGGGAATGTGTAGAATATGATTCTCTTATTTTAACAGGTGTCAGAATTTTTAAGCATTTTTTTCCTTCCCTAAAGCTGTGAATCTGAAGCAGACAGGTTGCTGTCAAAATGTTTGCTTAGTCACAGTTTATAATGTAAGTAAGTACATCATTTAAAATGTGACAGGATTCCTTAATGTCAATTTGCTAGTCTTTATTATCTGCTTGTCTCCTGAAACTAGGATTTTTGTTAATTCTTAAATTTGCTCTTTCTTATATCACTGTATGAGATGGCCAAGAGCTGGATGTTGGATAGGAAACACTGATGTCCACATAACAATGCTAAAATTTTAATGCAGTTTTGCTGTCATGGTTCCAGGTCAGCTTGGCAGAGGTAACAACTTATGTATTCCTGACCAGACCTCATGAAAATGACCATGAAGCCATCAAACCAGAAACTAGTCTGAAATCTCTGAACTCAAATCTTACATCCAAAATACTTTACTAGCAATTGAAAGGCCTTATTTTTTTCTCAACTATGAACAAAATAAAATCTTTACTTCCAAAATGAAAACTCTCACTTACAGTATCTCAAACCTGCCATACTACTGATGCCTGGTAGAAAATTAACCTAACTTTAGTTTTTACAGATACATATGTTGTAAAATAGCAGGTGTGTATCATCTGGTGTGTTAATAATAGCCGTTGGGACCTTCAGACTCAGATTTTCTAGCATTGTCGTCACTAACATAGCCCTTTATTTATTTATTTATTTTTGAATGGGAAGGTTAAATTCCTTCACAAGCAAAACTGCATATCATTTCATTTCATGTCTCTCTTTCTCGGCCACTGAGGACTGCATATTGTTCTCTTTGATTACTATGTCAAGTGTTTTTTTTGTGATAACAGTTCTTTTGTGTGACAGAGACCAGAACTGTAGTACTAAAACTGTAGTACTAGGACACCATATGCCTTTCATTTCAAGTTTTCTGTTAAGTTCAAGGATATTTGATTAACTAATTAATATTCATAATCAATAATTAATACTTAATCATTAAAATGATTGATTTAATAAATATTTAATTAATTGTTAGCTATATTGATTAATAATGATTTGAAGATATTATTTAATTTGATTATTAATTTACTTAATTAAATTAATTTTTATTCCATTAATAATTATGGACATTAATATCAATACCTAGTTTTTATTCCAGAAATATTCCAGAATATCCCAGATTTGTTTTTCCTTAAGTAAACAGTGTTTCATTTACAAGACTGAATCATAAGAATTTACGATAGCTTTTTTTGATTGTTTCTGTTACCTGGTAGTATCCTTCTGTCATTTCCAAACATTCCTGTTACACTCTTTAATTAATACTAATTTACGGAAATATTCTACCTGAGAATTGAGCAGAATCTGTTTTCTTATATTTTTTAATGTGTCCTGTTTTCAATTAAATATTTTCCTTTAATATACTTTATATCTTATAAACCTTTCTTTTTTTAACTGTAGAGAATAACTCTCTTCTCCCCACCATGCCTCCAGACTTTTCAGAAGACAGTAAATAGGCATGCTGTGTTTTAATGCAGAGTGTTTGCACCAAGGGAGGCAGATGTTATTCTTCACAATCTCAGTTGCTCCCTCCTATATCTGTCATATTAAAAATYAGAACTACTTTTTATATAATTTTCTCAGTCTTCTTATTGTACTTACAGATAATATTGGCCAAAGCAATGTTTTGTCTGCCCCTTTCCAGTTCCTCCAGGACGCTCCTGTTACTTCTTGATTACCATAACTCTTAATACAATAATATCCATAGAATCTTCTTGTAATGATACAAGATCTGACATTTTTACATGCTACATTTCTATTGGTAAAAAATTAGTGTTTTCAAGTTAGAGAACCAACCACYTAAATTATAGCTATTTGCCAGATTGTCAACTTTATTTACATTTGTTCACGATTGGAAATCAGTAGTAACCAAAAACATAATATTCCTTTTTTTTCCCTCTCTTTATTATTGGGGAAAGAAAGAGGGGGGRAAAAAAGGTATATTTGCATCCATTCACATTCACAAAACTCCTTTTCAATAGTGTTTTCTCCCGAATAACAGTGGCACCACAGTCTTCCCCATTAAACCTATCAGGACATTATGTGGCACGCTCTTCCTTTTTCTTTGCTTTTTCATACTTTTCCTCCCTGATGCTAACAAAGAAGGTCAGTCTTCTTGTGGCTAGTGATTCCTATAAAAGCAGACATTTTTTTCCAAACTTTGCAGTTAGAGCTGTTTCCCTCAGCTTTACAGAGAAGGTTCGGTTCAGCAAATGTTTCATCATATTGTCTAATGCTAATGAAGAGGGAGTCACCCCTATTTTGGAGGGGAAAAAAGGAGACCTTTGGAGCTTTTTCCTTTTTTAGTTCTGCTGAAGTCAGGGAGGGTTCTCACAGTAATGAAATATCATTCAAATCCTGTAAGATTTAATAAAAATAATAATAATCCTTTTGTGTTTGGAGAATTTATTTTCCAACACCGTTATGATGGAGGGACATCTCTCAACCTGAATGCTGGACAGATGTCCAGMGATGAGGAGGGAAGGACTTGTCTCTTTGTCAGAGCCTTCTCGCACAATGACAGCTCCTGTGAGCTGTCATCTCTCTGCTTCTTCTTCCCTTTTGTCCCTGTTCTGGGGTTGTGTTTAACCAGCCTGTGGGCAGCTGGTGAAGAGAGATTTTTAATGCCCCACTTGATTCAATCCACTCTGCTGTATCTATATGACAATACTTTTTAGATGAATGAAGAAAAGAGGATACTTGTGGGATACTCATGCACTCTACAAAAACTCAGAGCAACAGTGTATTGAGATCCACTGAGTTTGAGAAGTAATCAGATCTTAAATACAAACCCTATCATTAGCTTTCCTCTGAAGATTCTCAAAAAGGGTGAAATTATTTTTATGCATGATTAAGCAGGGGTAGGTAAAGTAATTGGATAATCTTACTGAAAAAAAAATGTTATGAGATTTTTGTTTGCTTAGAGAAATGATGTGTTCATTTTATCAGCTAGAATTAAACCACAATACAWGCTCCCTAAGGTTGGGACCTGAGATATTAACTGCCTGGAGTAATAGCTAAGTGAAAGAGAGAACTACTGAAGGAGTTCAGTAGAGGAACAGAACGGTTTGCTGTTCATTTGACAGCCCCTGTTCAGGTTGAAGACAGTTTTTAAAGCTGTCTTTGGTGTAACAGAGGAGAGAATGCAGYATTTTTGTTCTTTCTTATTCCTCTTATTCTTTTTCTTTTACTTCTTTTTCTTTTGCTTCTTCTCCCTCTTAGAAGCTGTAACTCCTCAGTGTTTGGAACTGTGGACCCAATTATGTCTTTATGCATCCATATGAGCAAATCTGACCAAGTTATGTGCTTTTCTGAAATTTTGAATTCTATGTCTTATGCTTAAATTTGGAATCATTTCTCAAGATATGTAAGTTAGATACATTGACAATGCTAATTTTAACTCCTACTTATTGCGATATTGTATAATCTGTCATGTAATTGGTAACTTTGGAACAAACTATTGATTTCTCTAAAATATTCTACATTTTGTATCCTTTTCTATTTTTTTTTTGGTCATTTAAAATACTTTCATTGACAACATTGTCTGGAAATACGTAAGATACAGAGCTTTTTGCAGTTCATAAGCTTGGATTTCTTATAAGCTATTGAACTTAGTATTCACAGAGCAGCTGTTAAGTCCATCAGTTATTATAAGACATCATATTATCAATTCAGTCTCTATTTTGTGAACTTTATAAGAATATCTTGAAAGTCACTGGGGACTATTTTATCTCAGACAAATATAATATATTTCACAGTAACTTTCTTCATTTGAATATACATTTTATTTGTACAGGGCAGCTGTACAGAGCTGCATTGAAAATCTTTAAAGAAAAGTCAAAATTAATTTATTTCTACATGGCAAATTTTTGATAGAACAGATAAACATTCTAGAATCATAAAAGTTATATTGATGTTAGATTGTTATATATCTATATTTTTCTTTTTTGGTTTCATCTCTTGAAAAACCATTAAAAAACCATTAAAAAAAAAACATTTTAAAATTTGCTTCTTATATTTATTTACATATTTTGCATATAAACATATCTTTTGTATTTTGTTTTCTTTCTCTGGGAAAAGCATACAGAATTTTGTTTATCAATAACTGTGAATAAGCTGGTGGAGAACTAAACCATTCAAAATAAACTGTTGCATAAAACTAAAGAGTCCATGTAAGGATGCATTCTATCTTATTTTCATTGATTTTTTAAAGTCAATTAGTAATTCAGGAATTAGAAATTCAGAAGACCTCATTTTACATGCACAGTCATGTTAATACAGTTTTTCATCTTGGCAGAGAAGTGGAATCACACTGCCCCTTGAGATGCACTGGATACAGCTACTATTCACTGACTACTGGCACTATTAGTTCTACATTATCACCATTTGACCTTAGAAAATGTTTCCATCTTGAAATATATATCCTTAAATCTTTTCTAAAATACTCATAGTAACAGGAATATGCTTTATATGGATCAGTTCCAAAACAATATCTTTAATCTTCTTCTATCATAATTTCAGGATATTTTTAATTCCTAGCCCTAGTGGATATCAGAAGTAATTTCTTTCTATTTTTGCCCCAGCAAGTCATTCTTGTCTCTATAGAGACTACTTCAAATTTATATATTTTTTGTTTTTCAAATATTAGGCTTTTCTTCTCATTTCCCACCAATACATAGCTTTTTTCCTTGCTTTATTTGTTCCTGCCTGTCCATCTTTTGTGACCAATTCCTACAAACTTATGTCATATGGCTTTTTGTCATAACCATTATCTAAAGAACAGATCTGTTTACAGGAGTGAAAAACATCTTGTTTATGTAAGTTCCTCTTACAAAGTGGGACATGGAATATTTGTGCCTCATTTGCCTGTTTGTTTAGAGTGGCATGAATGACAGCTATTTCAGCTTAAAGGTCTGCTTGTGCTACTGGCAGGCTTTGTGTTTTCTATATATTCAGTCTTGCAAAACTCTGTCTCATAAATCATCCTTTTACAGTAGCAGAAAATAGAATTAATCTTCTCTTCTTAGTGTTACTAGAATTTGTTCATTTGTGAAAATAAATCTCATATTCTCTATATTCTTATATTTAAAAACTATACCATTCTGAAACACTATGCCTGATAGATCCTCTCAAAAATCTAACTTTGTAAATTACTGAATTTTATTTAGAATTAGAATTTTATGTGTTATTCATTGTAAGTAGAAGTATAAAGAAATGCTAAATGTTACACTTTCTTCTTGAAGCACAAGCCAAAAAAAAAAAAACTCTAGCATTTTTTTTTTTTGTCATAAGGATCCTGAATTAGATCAGTTCATCCATTACAGTTCATCCATCTYGTCTCAGCTTTATCCAATGATGCTGTGTATCCACCTTTTCCTAGTAAWCAAAATAATTTTTCTTATCCCTATCTTTTACTGTTACTTGCTTCGAGTATGGTGCTTCTAAATTTCTATCTCTGAAGTTCAAAATATGGATATATAATATATAATAACTACTGATAATAGGTATTAACAGAAGAAACTGCATGAGTAGCTCAGTAAATCAATTTCAGTAACTATGACAATTTAAAATATTTAAGAATTTAAAATTGTGTCTAAAAATATTAGTTTTCTATTCAATTTTCTTAACTCCGTCTGCAACTGGTCACATTTATCATTTCTCCCTATATTTCCCTCCCTATATTTCTAATTTCAGAACTCAGTGTAATGTATTCTATCATAATTGGTATTCACCACTCCCTTACTTCAGTATCTCCCATAAATATTATTAGCATGCTAGTTTCTTCATCTTCTGGATAACAAATTATGATGTAAATTCACTTGCTCATTTACAGAGTTTGAGTACAAAGATTACTCATAAATTCTGAAACAGCTCTAGAAAATTCTGGTCTTTTTAATCTCACAGTGGTAGTTGGTCCTCACAAACTGCAGGGTACTTTTTTTTTGCTTTATTAAAACTCAGGCAGATATAATAAAAATATTAAAAAATATTTATTCAGTGAAACACACCATCGTAATGTTTTCATTTTGTATTTAACTGCATGCSCTATCTTTAAGGCATGTTTATGGCTATGAGATATAGAACTAAGCTGCATGCACTCTTTAAACTATTTTTCATGGCAATGGAATTGTAAAAGTCCCCTTTCTATCACTCTCTCTTTTGCATTTTCTTTCAGATATTTTTTCTGGTCTAATAAAAAGCAATGCTGCTAAAGGTTGGCCATTCACTTCATTTAGGCTTCCACTTCCAAATATTTTGATGTATCTTTCTTAATGATGTGAAAAATGGTGTGGACCAATTTAGTTGTATTTTTGACACATACTTTTATTTTTATGTGTGTATATATATATATATATACAAAGAAGATGATTTTTACACATTTTTTTGATATCTGAAATCTTCTTTACTCTGAGTCCTCATTAAATCATTTAGTTTCCTGCAAGAAAAAAACAAATGTTCTTTCTTCAATTATGACAATCGGCTAAGAATCAAAACATTTCTATCTTGTTTATGGGTTATGGGTTACCTTCCCATATGAGCTTGATCAAGCCATTTAATCTCAGCTCTTTGTCTGTAAAATGGGATACTGTTTCTCCATAGACAGACACTAATATACCACAAAAGCTTCAACTGTTGCAAACAGTAATAAAGTACACCAGGATGCAAAGTATGTATACAACACCCTCCAGTGAGTAATATCTCATCTTCGTCAGTGCAGAATCCCACTACAGCAAATCCAGTTTACACATAGTAAAGTGTATTATTATGGATTCCTGAATGTTATAGGTAATGTAATAGGATGTAATATAAGACTGACCTTTAAAAATAGAGAAAAGTCGTATTAGATCTAACAACATTTCTAATCTTACATATCATAGCTGGTTCTTTAGAATTAGTTACTCTAAAGGATCTACCAGATAACCATTTCTGAATTTTCCTTTAAAAAGAGATAAAGATACATAATTTTCCTACAAAAAGATGTATGTGAGCAGCATAAAAATAATTTTCCTGGCTGACAGTGAAAGTCACCAGTAAAATCTGTGAAGATTATGTAAGTACGAATATACAAGCAAAATATCTGAGCTCTAAATGCAATGTAATTATGTGATTTTTTTTTTTCTGCTCAGTGATATAGGCAATGCTAATACACAGATGGCCTCCAGAAACCACTTCAAAGATTTGGACAATCAGAAAAACAAAAAATATTAAAAAAAACAAAATTCCTTTTTCATCTAACAAAAGCCAAAATTCTCTTTTACTGAAACAGAATCAACTTTTTTATGTGGAAGATATTTCACTGTGCTAATTAAGGAATAAGGAACTGCCACACCCACTAAATTGCAATTAGAGCAAAACTGCGAATTTGTATGAATAAACATGAAGTTGTACAAACAAGAATTCAGTCCTTAAAGATGGATTTTTATTTAATAAAAACTTGTATTTGCTCTCACTCAGGTTAGAATCTTTATGTAAAATATTTAATATTAAACCAAAGAATTAAGCATGTTTTCTAGGTAAATCAGTAAAGTTGCACAGGGCTGTCAAATACCCCAGTAGGCAGTCAGCAAAGCTTTCAGATACATACACTTTCTTTAAGATGGAATCAGGAGCTTGATTTTAATGAAAGCTTATTTAGTCTCCTTGAATGGTTTGAGCCATGGTATTAGGTATGATAATCACTTTACTGGTGATACAAATATAAAAGACAAACATGACATGTAAGAAGACCTAAATTTCCTATGAACATTTAAACTRTAACTAATTCATATTACATCGATCTTAACTGGAGGAAGCAGCAGTGGTGGAAAGCTGTATTTCACAAAATATATGACACACTGAACCTGCAGATTCAAATTCTCACGCTGAGAAGGGCTGAGAAGGTGTCGTCCCTATTCTAGAAAGGTATTTGTTGAGCTACTGAGATGAAAGAGGTAGGTACATCCCAAGTAACTCTAAATGTGGTGCCTAAATTCATAGAGGCCAATAATTTCAGATATATTCTACTTYCTTGTATTTCCCATTGTATTTCCCAGATCTTCCCAGATCCCAGATCTTGCAAGTCCAACACTAGAAACTTTCTAGTTTCCATCTACCCTAAAAGTACTTTAAGACATCTAAGGTCAGGCCTACTGCCTGCTTCCTACTTAGAGTTATGATGTGCTAAAGCTGTAACACTTAAATCTCTTTGTTTAATACTTTTCTGTTTATTAAATTTAAATATTTAATATATTCAGCGCATAAGACAGTCCTCTTGAACCTTTTTACTATCCTTCTGAGGTTTCAAATTGTGGAGGAATTGTTCGGAAAAYGAGGGCCTAACAGAAGTTTTGGCATTGCAGAAGCTTGCTTGGGGTGAGACACAGTTGCCACTTCCAGGACGGCTGGTACACACGGACTCTGCTCCTCCATGGCTGCCTGGGCAACACAATCTGCCCTCCTCGCAGCTGCAAAGGGGAGTAACAGAGGATGGAGCCGAGTGAAGACCCCGCGGCCAAACTCTGTTGCACTCCCTGTGCTGGGCCGCTGATAAGCCACACAGYAGYTGTCCARTGGGAGATATACGAYAAAAAGTCCGGTACTGAGCCAGAAAAGTGGCAAATCACTCCTTTCGGATGAAATTTGCTTGAACTTTGCTCATTATAYGCTCATTATAATGCCAAAACACACCTCCATCCCCAAAGTTACCTACCTCCGAGGTACAACCACTCCTCACTGAGCATGTGCTCTAGATTTTCAATTGACTCTACCTTTAAATGAAAGCGAGAAACTTTTTCACCAATCAATAACAATACTCTAGTCACTCAAGCTCCACCTGAATGTAAAGAAAAGTATAAAAGATGAACTAAGGATGAAGAACGGCAGGGGGAAGATTCCATCGTAACTTCTGGATCAGTTGCTGCGCTGATCCCCCTTCCAAAGCAAAGGTGGTTTGTCCAACCCTTCAAGTTGTAAGTTTTYCCTTGGTTTTCATGTTCTGCTGCTAGTATCAGCAGAACTTCCTTGCCTCCCCAAGCTAAACTGGATTAGTTCATTCTGCATAAAGGTCCTTGTTGAAAACTTAAGAGAAACACTCCTTTCCGGGAGCTCAATATACATTACATTTATATTCCATTCACTCTTAYTGAACTGAGGCCTCACTACTCCTTTTCTATGTTCTCTCCCTATAGCTATACCACTTTATAGCCAGAAGACATTCTCAGTGCTTGTTTAAATACTTTTATGTGGTTGGGGTCAACTTTTGTGAGTTCCCACTTTAATCTTGTTCTCATTTTCCTGTCTTCAGAATGTGTTTCCCTTTCTGATCAACCGTTTGTTTTTCTGTTACATTTTATCTCTCAGCATCCTCTTAATTCTATTTTTAGGTGGYTATTCATCCACCTCAATTTCAAACCATTCCCTACTCATTTGCCTTATACTTTCAAGCTAAGAACTTCTGCTCATTATCATGCATCCCGTGTGTGCAGCTATGATATTCCAAACAGAAAAATCATAGCAAAAGTCAGCTGTGATAAGCTTCAGCTTTCTACTTATATGCTCTATATGTGTTATATGTTCAGTACTTTGATTGGGATATAGAGTAGGGTTTGGTTTTCAGAGTCATTGAATATCAGTGCCCTGTTCTCAAGGACACATCCCTGATGTAGGGTCAGATGAAGATTATAGCTCATTATACCTTACTCATATTATTTAGAAGCTAACTGAGAGAGATAGGTATCTCCCAGTGGGCATTTCATCTGTTTTTAACAATGCTTGCACTGAAGCTGGCTGCATTTTAGTCTCATCACTAAGTTAGTGTCTGGGCCTCAGAATAAAAACTTTATTTTTATTTTTTGAATGTTGGGGAATACATAACCACAAGAAGTAGCTATGAATTTAATTAATAGAGATTATATTTTGACTGACAGACTCCACCTACACATTCCAACTTCAGTTTCCCTGGTAATCACATAAATTTTATAATGTAGGACTGCAAAAGGAACTATACCATTTATTGAAGAAACATAAAGATGACTAATTTTTTTGAAAAGCATTTCTCTTTATAATTCTTAACTGTAACTCCAGTTCAGGCAAGAGCCATTTTTATTCAAACACTAACTGCCATACAAATCTGAAAAGAAAATTTTGTAATCCCTTTATCAATTTAAAACAAAGACAGCAGTGGTTAAGTTTAATTAAGGAAAAGTAAATTGTCTTCTGTTAACAATATTAATATGTATGTATGAACCATGACCTCTTTTTTTCATTTATACTGTAAAATTACTCAAAATGATAGTTCTTTTAAACTATTATTTTTTAAGAAAATGAATATCATCATATTAATCCTAGCTGGATGGCAAAATGTAGCTTTTTTCTATTATTTCTTACAATTATCTGAGAAAGACTGAGAATTAATTTGAAAATTACCTTCACTTTTATTCCTTTCATTTTTCCCTAGAGTATTTTTAGTCATGCAAGGTCAATTCCCAACTTGTGTAAACTGATATATTGAGTCTCTTAAAAAAGATAAAAGTCACACTTACTTAACATCATTCATCAGAGCTAGAGCAGCATAATTTCTTTATTCTACAAAGCGGGAAACTGAGGCACAAAGCATTAGCTGTGGTTTGCCCACTAGCATGTGAGATTGACAATCAGTAACAGACTCAAGAATCTAAATTTCCTGATTACGTTGCTTTCCCCTTCACTTCGTGCTAGCTTTCAATCAAACTTTGCAAATACCATTGTAGATAACACAAACTTTACAGAATGCACTCCAGTCTCGTTTGTATTTCCCTCAGCTGAAGTATTCTTTCCCCAGTACTACTTTGACTGCTAAACGCTCATTACATAAAGAAGTTCCTTATCTTCTGATATTCAGGATATAATTGAAACCTCAGAATCTGGGAATTGTGCAGTTCTAAAATTAGGTATAATTGGTTGCATCTACATGGCTGTGCTGAACAGTACCAAGGCAAAGCATAGGCTCACATATACCGTATATCCAAATCATTTACAAGCTGTAGTTCCTGAATGGTCAGACTCACAGCAATCCTTCTAGCATTACAGAGAGGAAGCCTTGCAAGGGTCTGCTCTTCAAAGGTCACTCCAAGAGAYTGTGAACTTGGAGGGGTTTCACGAAGCTGCATGCTCAGATGTCTATATCCACTAGTCTAACTAAAATTTTTTACCCTTGGAACAGTGCCACACCATTAAAATCAGGCCTCTAAGCCAGTTTCTGGAGGAGACCTCAATGTCACCTGTTGCAAAAGCAGGAGTTTATTTCAGGCAGCCTGAAGCAATCCTAGGAGCAATATCTCAGAAACAAAATCCAAAATTTTAGAAACTGCAGATCATATAAACATATGTGAAGCTCTTCTGTCACAYTGAGAAGCGAATTTAGTGCAGAATGGCAGTAACAATATTTATGATGTTATTCCAAATTAAAGTGGTCAGACTTTAAGAAGATACAACTGCCTCTGCCAAAATCACAAGCAGGAATTGCTTGGCTTTAAGGGAGCTTTCAGAATAGGAAGTCAACAGTGAAATCTCCTGGTAAAAAAAAAAAAAAAAAAAACAATTTGATAATGTCACGGTCTCACTGAAAGACAAGCTTGTCTGGTCTTTATATAGGCCATTTTTTTTCCATCTGCTTTATTTCTAGTCTTTCTATTCCACACTGTTTTAAGAAGTTCTTTAATATCCAGCTTGTATTTATCAGTGTATCTATCACGCTGTAGTACCTACTTGCCACTCTAGGCAATCTAGAAATTAGAACTTCAGAAAAATGGGTTTCTCAGACTCAATATCTCTGATGTCTGATTGATCCTCTGATGGATCACTTGAAAGATGAAAGTACTTAAGCCCTTCCTTTCACAGAATCACAGAATCACAGAAT
>NW_020455866.1:1951581-2021073 GCF_003342845.1 Nothoprocta perdicaria | reverse complement strand
TCATTAGAGCTATCCCACCACGTTTCTGTGATTCCTATGAGATCGTGGTGCTGGGACTGCACACAGATCTCCAGTTCGTCTTGCTTATTCCCCATGCTTCATGCATTGGTGTATAAGCATTTCAGGCAGGTAATCGAGGCTGAACTTTTCCCAGGAGGCATGAGAGAGGATCCTCTATAATCATGCCCTAGCYGTACTTCCCCACCACCATAGGCCTGTTGGATATCCATTGGCTTAGGTTTTACWGGATTGATTCTCCAGTCCATATGACACTCCCCCTCCCCCTTCCTGCTTAGTTTAAAGCTCTCCTAATGAGACTGGCCAGTCTTTTGGCAAATACTCGCCTGCCCTTATTGGTGAGGTGGTTTCCACCATGCTCCACCAGCTGGTGGTCGTCAAACAGAGGCCTATGGTCATAGAAGCCAAAACCCTGTGGCCAACACCAGCGGCGCAGCCAGTTGTTGATTTCACGTATCCATTTTCTCCTACTTGAATCCATCCCCCTCATTGAAAGGATGGAGGAGAACACTACCTGGGCTCCCACCTCTTTTACAGCCAYCGCTAGGGCTCTGTAATCTTGCTTTATTTTGGCAAGTTTCCCYATGGCATCATTAGCACCCACRTGAAAAATAAGCAGGGGATAGTAGTCAGTKCCTCGGAGTAACCGAGTATCCTTTCCTTTCTACCTTTTGCACTGTCTAATGCATCCCATATTTTTGTCACAAGAGAGGGCAGTAATTATACCACTATACAACTCCATCCCAATAACAAATCCATATCTACATATTTATTGCATCTCCCACTCATCATCAATTGTCATAAAAAATATAGTTTCAAGAAAAAAATACTTCCCTTCTCCTTCCTCAAACCTATGGCAAACATAGGTTAAAACATGTTTCATATGGTCCAAAGCTCTCCCATGTTTCGAGAGAAAGAGAGAAAACAGCACCTAGCCTAGTCTTGAAAATAGAATAAACCATCCAATTTCCATAACCTGCTAGATTGTTCTTTGTTACTACACAAGATATCTTGTGTACTTCTACTGTACACTTCATTCCTCAARGGTGCCCAACTCTTTCAGCTGCTGCATTGGAAATTTGAATACTTTACTAGAAGAAGTTGAATTTATAAGATTCTATAAGARTTTAGAAAGAATCTTGCCTCCTCAGAGCTAGTAAAAATTACTGAGTACTAAAGCAAATGCTTTCTTTATTTTAACTTATGATCCTGCTGAGTATTGCACAATGACACCTATATTTTTTCCTGCATACTCTTATTTTCTTTACTCTTATTTTCTTTCTTTCAGTGGCTTTAGGTCAATAAAAAACAACAATTATATCAATGTAATTAACAGAATTAAGAAAAAAAGATAAGAAAGAGAACAGATTGAGGGTTCACTTCTGTGCAAAGCAAAGGTACAAAGAACAAAAGGACCTTCTCTGAAATGCCTGTCTTCTCTCTGATTACTTCTTCCTCAGCTTTCTGATTGTTTAGCAAACTCAAACTGTTATAACATTTTCTTTTTCTGGTTAGCTTATAAATTGCGTTTTTGACTTTAATTATTTATCTTCCTAATTATAAATATTCTTTTGAAAAACAAACTAATTTTATAAAGTAAGAATAAGACCATTCTTGTATAGACTTACAATGCACTGAATTAGGCATATGTAATATAATCTTGTAATTACTGCTCCTGCTCCTAAATAGATTTTATCAGACTTCTAGAAATATTTCAGCTTATGAAAATTAGCCTATTTGTTTATGACAAAATACTGCGGCCAGTTGAGTAGTATCTACCTGAATATCTAAACGGATATTAAGGAACATAAATGTCTGCCTGTCTTAATATGCCAGTTGGGTTTTCCTTCCTGCAGGAGAAATGAACTCCACTCTAGAAGTATACATACCACCAAAAGTGCACACAGTGATGCTTGCTTAAGGAAAACATATTCATATATTTGCTTTATGCCGGGTTGTCTATTTCATGAAGACTATCGTATATTAATTAACRTGGAAAAGCTAAAGACTGATTAAAAATTGGGGAAATGATATCTGGGATACCTTTACTTCCACTGCTTTTTCTGTCTCTAGCAYCTATAACGTTCTTCCTACAATTTACATTTAGAAAAGTCTGACCTCCTTTCCACTCCAAAACCCTGGATGAATAAGCACTTTTCAGACTGTTTCTTAGGTGGCAATATTCAGCTTTGTAGTTTCAACTATTTCCAAAATTTTCAGCTAACACAAAGTACATCTCAGTAAAAATATACAGACTTGTTTCTCAGAGCAGTTCTGTAATTACATTTTTTGAAGATATATCCATTTAAAAATTCATAATCAATTTATCATTTCACAAACTAAAAGAAAAAGCACACCTTTTTATACATAACAGCTGTTCATGGGCACTAGTAATTGCATGAGTTTTAATGTAATGAGTAGTAGATATGCAACCATGTGAAAAATTGATATAATTCTGTGACAAGCTCATTCAASCATTAAAGACAGCGCATATGAAAGTCAAATGTGTTGTCACTGGAAGCTTGGGCATGGGTAGTTTTCTCCCATTTTGTGTATTCTTCACTGAATCACAGAATCACACAGAAMGGCTAAGGTTGGAAGGAACCTRTACAGATATTCTAGTCCTTTCCTTTCCCTCTAGTCCTTTCCTTTCCCTCCCTCTACCCCTCTGCCCTTTCCAGGTGACACAAATCACTTTTTTTTTACTTTTACTCAGCACATTTATCCTATGGATTCCAATGCTTCTTGTTCCTGTCCCTCAAGCTATCCTCATCTTAGTCACACAAGTTACCACAATTTATTCATTTTCAAAAAAAAAAAAAAAAAAGCATTTTTCAAAAGTTTGGAGGGAGAATAACAATCCTGTGTTTTGGGGGATTGTGTTTGTTTGTTTCTTTGTCTGCTTTAAGATAWCTGCATACATTCAGATAAATGGCAAAAGTCAGATAATAAGCTGTCTAAGCAAGTAATTCTTCAGCTMTAAATCTATGTATATGTTCGTTCTGTTGTTTAGGAAATTTCAACATTGCCTGAATGTCTGCTTCATACTTGAGATGTTCACTGAAAATTATAAGAGGAGGAAGAAGGGCAGTACCTCATTAAAAGAAAACATCCCAGCTAGGAAAGGCTGTGACCATACTGTTAAAAATAATCACCAAATGTCTGACTGAAAAGTGAAGGTCATTTCATTCCAGATTATATCACAGTGCACTTCACTGCATGCAACATTCATCTAAGAGACTGTGTCTTTTTCAGTTAACTTATTTTTAAACCCTCAGTTAAAATTATGCATTCTAACTATGACTTTAGCACTTTTCAGGCTCAGGACAACATGAATAAACATTTCATACATCAGCTTTTTTCATTCGTTTTAATTGTCATTTTAGTTTATCTCTCTATCACTGTGGTGTGTCAAAACATATTATTTTACCAACTAGGCAAAAGTAGTTGTTCACTTACTAGTAAATATTGCATACTCAATCACAGTGTGAAAACACTCTAAACCTTGACAATTTACACAAATTATTGAAAATCTATGATGTTCTTGTATCCTGTGAGTAAAGGGTTGTGTTAGCTAGCAAGCTCTGTATCAAATCAAAGTCACCAKTGGAATCAACCAGACTTAAGGTAAGCATAGAAATATAACAGAAACTTGAAAATAAATATTAAATCCATTCTTGATATTGATTCTTACAGAAAAACAGTAGTAAGTTCAGTTTGGAAAGCACAAAAATATGCTGAAGAAACAAACACTTTGTCTCTGATCTGGCATCATCAAATTTAGTAACTGCAATAAAAAGTGATTTTTTAATRGTTGTTTTGTATCATAATTATAATAGTGATTCAGTAAAATAGTAGTACTTCTGCAATGGAATCTTGGAGTGGGCATGCAGGAAGGAATATCTGTTTGATTACTGCCCCTCTAATACAAAGTACACTGTATTCTATCAAATTTTAATTCAATTATATTAAAAAGGTCTTTTTTTCTTTTTATAAGAAACTGTAAAGCTTATACTTGGGACAGTGAACTGAACTGAATTTAAATTAAGTATGTCCTAGTATGGGTCACATAAAATATCTTACAGTAAGATTCACCTCCCCAGACACATAGGGAAGAGACATCTAGTCCAAAATAGTCATGTCATCTTCCATTATACACAGTAGAGAGAAAGAAGTGTTTCTGGAGGGCAATTYATCTATCTGTTTAAGAAATCAGTTTCTACAGGTGACCTTTTTTCATTGACTGAATTTATACAGCTATATTAGATAGGTAAATGCTGGTTAGCTTAGGATGCAATTCAGCTGCTATGCATCATGTCATTACTCTCAGGGGTCCAATCATGTTCATGAGGCTAGCAGATGAAAAGCAAATCTTTGATTTTCTGGAGCAGCAGAAGCTCTAGGCAACTGAAATGGCACTAGGAAATAATTTCTTGGCATTGCACCTTGGAATTGCACCTTTAATGTCCTACTCATAAGAAAACTCCTCAGTCATATACTAGTCATCACAATTCATTCTAAGAGCAACTCAATTATACATGCCATTATATCAGTGTTATATGATTAATTTGAAAAAAAAAAAAGAGTCTTTAGATTTTACAATATTTTAAGAAAGCTATACTTCACAGAAAAAAAAAGTGTTTTTTTTTTTCTCCTAAAACTGACTAGTTTTAGGACATATTTTCTCATTCCGTATTTCCACAACCAGAATTTATGTGCGTGACTAATTAGTATAAGAGGAAACATGATTCTATCTTATTTTTTGATTTTTTAAAATAATAAGATTCATAAATAAGACATGAAGAACCTTGGCTATTTTTCTTCTGTTTTGTTGTGTCCTCAGATGTATGTATGTTTCACCAATATACTCCATACAATATTCATGAGTTCCGTGGTGAAGCTCAGAGTGCCGTAAAGGTGAAATTTTGATAGTCCTTGTCTTCTGCTGAATGGATTACAAAAGGCAAATTTTATACACAAAACCTCATTAGTAGAGCAACAAAGGCTCAAATAGAACAGGCATTACTACAAAATGTTATCTTTTTTATTTCATTTACATTTTTTTTTCTATGTCAGCAGGACGAATTTCACTGACAGTTATCAATTCTTTCTCCATTTGCCATTAAATATTCCTTCTACACTAGTTTCCAGGTAGATTTGTAAGATAAAATATGTGTCCCAGTCCAGGGATAAGTATATAGGTTTTCTCACGCACTATGGAAAATATAACTTATATGTAACACTCATTCCACAAGTATATTTCATTTCACTTCTGAGCCATACTTTTATTCAGAATAAAACTTGTTGATTTCTAGTCCTGAAAAACTCTTTATATTTAATGATAAATCATTATTTATTTATTTATTTATTTATGCTTACAATAGTTCCTGCTCAGGGACTATTCCAGGAATTTGGTTGCAGCTGTTTCCAGAGAAATTCATACTTCACAGAGTTCCTCAGCTATATCCATATTTCCTGATGTGTTGTAAAACCTCTACATTTCTCGCATGCTCACAGACATGAACGTGGGTGCATGATGGTTAAAAAAAAATATGTAAACTAAAAACATTTACACAGTAGAACAAACCAGGCTTGTTGTTGTCTTTTTAGTAAATCAATGAAATAAGTTTAGATTTCTTTTATCATTATAAATTTATAGTAAAACTACTTGTATTTATGTAGCTYTAGTTGAGCTATGTTCAAAAGCCCTTCATAAAGTTTAAATAATTAATATCAATTGTAGRAAGTAATAAAGATTTTGTTTTTACTTCATGACATTTATAAATCAGCACAATTGTAGCATACATATTTTTCATGCATGCACAACAAAAATAATCTCCTTGTGATGTATTTCTTTAGCTATTATTCAGACCTAGAATTCCCTGTATACGGTCTCTTTAAATATATCCAGATTAATTTTTTAAAACAATTTTAAACAAATTGATATTTTTGATATACATATAAATTATATGTATATTTACACATAAATGACTCTGCCATTTGAATAGGCTATTGACTATCAAGGTCTTCTCCACTGTTTTTTCCATTATTTATTTATTTCTGAGTAGTATATTCTAGGATTAATATGGAGCAGCATTAAAATATCATGGAATTAGTCATTAGTCATCATTGGAATCAGTCAATCAGTCATTGGAAAACAATTCCAAAATATTATTAAGTGCATCTCTCTTMATTTAAAGACAAATGAGAGACCCTTCAGACCCAAAATTGATTATATATAAGGTAAACTTGCTAGAGTTTTAGATGTGTTTTCTTCATTAGCATGTATACATTTTTGTCTTTTTTTTCCCCTTTAATTCCAATGATATTTAAATATAAATGCAACTCATTTGATTTGCATTTATAAATGGACTTTCGGATAGGAAAGTCTTTGAACATATTTGTAATTTAAAGTATATAAACACTCCCAGCAAAGTCAAAAGGCAAAGACCCATATTGTAATCTAGAATGTTGGTTGRGATCATTTACTTGATTAATTTAAATCAAGAATTGGATATTAAAAACCATAAAACATGTGCTCAAGTTATATCTTTAAACAGTGGTATAAATAAAATAGAAAAAAAAAAGAAAAAGAAGAAAAAAAAAGTGTTGAGAAAGAATTCCTTGTAAATTTGTTACTCTTTCTCCACTCTCTGCATCTCTTATTAACCAGGGATTCTGACCTTTCTAACCAATAATTCAAGGCAGTATTAATACTGTGATGCAGACAGCAGTGCAGACATTATGACAGCCCTGCACTGCTGACCAAACCATCACTACTAATACAACTATCTAGTAACTAAAAATCTGAACCTTTGAAAGTGCGGACAAGATTACTGTTCACTTAAACATCACGATACATTGTACTGTACATTTAGTGACAATTTTGCTCATGCAAAGTGCACAACTAAATATTGTTCAATCATTGTACCATTTTGCAACAGGGAATATAAATCCATTTGGCTATGAATATTCCCCTTTTTCCTTAAGTTATCTTTCAAAATGATTAAGCTCTTTTATGCTACCATATCAGAATAGATTCTGTGTATTCAGCTATTTATAATAAACCATTCAAATATGGTCATGTCCAGTGAGTGCTCAGACCTTAAYTCTACATTATCATTGGGGCTGGCTGCTGCTGTTATGAACACAGCAGCAGAGCTGTACATGAGCTGCCTTAAGCCAAAAGGCTACATTGCCATACTAGCATGGAAAAACATCTTTCAAAACACAGCGGATTTGCCTTCATCTAGGATAGGTAATTTTTTTTTGTATCAAAACTTATGCTACCGTCTTTAGACAGCTTTCACTCCAGAGATCCCATATTCCCAGTACATGATTGTTCATATCTAGTAGTTTATTTATCCTGTGGATCAAYATGATAGTCAGATCAAAAATGTGTTTTGGAATATCCATATCAGTAAACTGTGCAGAATAGAGCAGTAGCAAATAGAGCTTCACAGGATTGTCTTTCTCTATAGAATTTATGAGAAAATGGACTTTTATAGTTTGCTTTCCATAGTTTCTAATAGTCTTTSATTTATTTCCATTTTTCTAATTATCTAAGTATTTTATAACTCTTAGGTGCATTTAAGTGGATATTTCTAACAAGTATAATAGGTTTCGTATTATTTCTAGATCTAGAATTATAGATCACTGCTCTATAGGGTTATATATTTTGATGGCTATGACAATAGTAACCCACAGTGTTAAAACAGCTTCAATTGGTACACTTTAAGTCATTTAATAAAGTACCATTCTAGAGACATGTCTGTCAACAATCAACTTTCACAGTAATAAACAATGCAGAAAATCTGTCTTCCTGTTAATAAAATAGCATATGAGGGGATTAAGATAGATTATCAGCTTCATCCTCAGCCTGAGGCCAGAGTTTCACAGGCTTAAAGGTTTACATCTAGCTACGTTTTTCATTTTTAAATGAGGAGYCAGGGCTGCATGCAAAGGTTCAGGAATTGCCTTAAGGTCTTCATCCACCTGATCATTTGCCATCAGAAACTGACCAAGCYAAAACTCATTATTACTCAAAGAAAAATACTAAAAAAAGTTGTTTTCTGGTTTTACATATAGCCTAGAGGAAAAAAATGCTGCATTTTCTCACCAAGCATTAAAAAAAATAGCCTGTTGTATTTTTTGACGTTTGAAGTCACTCCACCTGCTGGAAACAAAGAGGTAGATATGCTAACAACAATAAAAAAGATATCCTGTTTTACAGTGTGTGACTGATGTGTGACTGTAACATATGTTTCCTGTTCAGTAAGATAAGAAAGTGATGTTTTGCCCAGAAGGAATATGTGGAGCTATCAATGGTGCTAAAAATCAAGTCCCTGTATGGCCTGAGACGTTTCTGACTGGATAGGAGATGAGAAATTGTGAGCCTATCTTCATGTATGAAACAACACTGAAAGTATGGCTTATGTGTGGACTGCTGAAAGTCAGACATGAATAATGTATAAATCTGTCCATTTTTTTCTTACAATGAGATTGTTTCACAAGGCATGCTGAAATACTGGCATACTTTCCTGCAAATAGGATCATTCACTTCATTTTAGATGATGGCTTTTTTAGGGACCTTATTATTACTATTATTATATTTACATAGGTGAATTTCAATATCTAAAACTACCTTTGTTCATATAATGCTTCAAAGGATTGTGTATATGATTATTTCACTATTTTTATTTTTGTTCTATACATGTAAACACTTTAAATAGAAGATAAAAAGCACTGAATTCTGAAGTGCTTTGATAGATATTTCTTAGTTCCCAGTATCACAGAATTCTCTGCTTGCTTAAGAAATCATGGGTAGCATCTTGTAATCAATTAAAGTTTTTATTGTCTGTATTGTCATGTAGTATAAAGTTTGGCTTTTAATTTCACCTACATTTCATGCAGACAACACACACAAACACAAAGCACAAGCAACTGTACTCRTTACCTGGGAATAATCAAATTTAGGTACCACTATGATGGATAGACTCTGAGACTAGATGATCTCCAAAGGTCCCTTCCATCCTCAATCATTCCGCGAGTCTGTAAATGTTGGGGTAAACATCATTCTTGTTAGTGGTAGATCCTAGAACTATTAGAGTCTGTGTATCATTCTGAAGTCAACTGTCTCCTACAGTTTCACATCTGCTAGTTTACCCTCTTGAAATAATAGGTTTGTTTGGGACCTGTGTGTATTAATACAATAATATTAACTTCTATCTTGTTTATCTTCTACATAAATCTTGGTAAATACATCATATGCTCACATAACAAGAAAATTCAATAATATACTTTTTTGTTCTTTTACTTTAGATGCATAATTTTAAGATCAACACCGTGACTAATCTGAATGAAGTTAAAATTCATTCAGATTTTTTTTTCTCATTGCAAGTGCCTTAAATATCAGAGAGGATTAATCTATATGACGATGAATTTTTGATAATCAGTCAGTGATGTTACCATACCTATATTTCTCCTTCTGAATATGTTAAATCCCTAAAATTTCAATCAGTGTACCCATGAATTTGCAAAGAAATTCCTATAAGAATTCTCTCATAGCAAAACAGAAAATATATAGTTTCTTATGACAGTGTTGCCCCAAAAGACAGACAGGAGTATTTTTTTTATTTTATTTCCATAAATGATTTTATTTGGTGTTACTTCTCAATCTAATATTAATCAGTAATGAATCAAATTACATTTGACAGCTCTTTAAAATTCTCCAGACTGTTCCTCCAAAATGAATGCATATTGCTCTCATAAAGTGAACTCCATCTGACAGCTTGGTGCTTTTCTGTCAAGGAGCATAGATTCACTTCTTGGAAACTGAAGTTTAAAGAACATAAAATCACAGAACTGAGTTTTGCAAAATGCACACACAAATCTCAGTGTGCACAAGCACAAGATGCTGATTTGATATGCTGACCCACATATATGAAATTGGAATATATCACTGTGCCCAAAGGTTAGACCTATGTTATTAAAAATTGTTCAGTGCCTAATTTAATAAATTTAGGTTGTCCTGACTCACAAAATGTTTAAAATTAAGAGGGCTGGACAGAGTGTAGAACACATTTGTATTGAGGACACGGTACTTTAAAAAAGGAATCTSAGCTGCTTAGCTGATAATATATCTCCTCTGGACTATTAACCAATTAATCTGGTCGGTACCTATCAATGCAGTCTACCCAGATTTCACCAGTAATAAACCAGTTTAGGCAACCATTTCTAAACCTTGAAGTGAATAAAATGCAGTAAGTCAGCTATTCAGTATCTAAAACTCCAGAAGTAGGCACATACATTTAGTGTTACACAGTGACTTTCAGGGACAGATCAGAAAGGAACAAAATGGTTATGCCAGGATAACTTCTCTATAGCCATTTTCCAACTCATTCTATTGCTTTCCATCACTATAATAAAAAGCAAAATGGTTTTGTACTGAGGAACATGACTGTCCTTTCAGTTTTATCGAACCACAATCATCTAAGCTGAAGTCTTCCTTTTCAATGAGAATTCTACTTCCACCTATTGTGCTTGGTGCTGCTGCAAGTCCACAGCTTACTATGGGGAAAAAAAAAAAAAAAAAAAAAAAAAAAAAAAAAAAAAAAAAAAAAAAAGCATTATTCTCTGCTCTATGGCATGTATACGCTTCAACAACTAACATCTTCTCCATGCTCAGTGTTGGAAAGTTATTAATTCTTTAGCTTACCTGACACAATAGCTACTGCTACGTTTTGATAAGCATAGTAATTAGGACTGCTTTAAATATTAATGATAATACTAACAAACAATCCATTCCCATTTGAATTTGAATGCTATCCACAGAGAAAWGTGATAGTTCTCAACAATATCCAGAACCATGATATGCCTAGATACACAACAAGTAATACATAATGCAAATAGCACAAAGTACAATTATCAGTTAAGTTCATAAATCAGCAGGTACTGTGAATAAATCAGCAAGTGAAACTGTAGAAAAAAAATTCATTTCAAATTTATTTTAGATATTGGTTTCCTCCTCTTTACTGGTACTGTTGCTATTGAGTATCAATACAACCAAGCAAATGAAGCAAGCAGAAAAGACTTCTTCAGTGGAAAATACCTGTGAAATTTTAGATCTTTAAGGGATCCTTTTGGATAACCCTTTGAAAGCACAAAATCCTACGGAGGCTGTTCTTCTGATAAAKATTATAAATTATATAGCTATCTAACTAGCATCCAAAGGTAAAGATCCTCCTTATTAAATATCAAAAATATAGAATAAAGGGTCTGTTATAACTATTGGAGCTGTATGAGGAAAAGTATTCTGTTTCTACCCTACCTTTCTTCAATTCATATAATTCACAATTCACACAGGCCAGGCAATGGAGGGATATTTACCTTCCATACAACAAATTTGCCAATAGTGTTATTATACTGATGTCCCTGAAATTCCACTAAAAGGTATTTCACACAGCAAATATATTTTGAAATACGTTACTTTTTCTCATCTGTCATAGTTGAGGACCAATGAATCTTTGGCCARTGGAGACAGGGTTAAGTAAGTCTTCTCAGATTCTCTAAACACTTAATCTTGAATTAATATGTCATTTTCCTCCAGGCGAATAGTTAGATGAAGCATTTTTAACTAATTTTTTCACTTTATCATTTCATGTAAATGTGTTTGTAACTGAAATGAATTTTAATGTGTTTTCTAAGTTAAAAAGTAAACATTGCAACAGATGTTCTGATTTAACTTGTCTGAGTAAAATAAACATTGACTTTTTGTTCATTGCACAGAATATTTCAAAACTATTCTGATTTGTTCTTATTACAAAATGGGGCTGGAGGAGGGAGAGGATTCAGACCGTGATATTTCCCTGAAAATAAAAATCTATTTTGTGCTCAGATTTACCATAAGCAATGGCAGGGGAGAGGGAGAAGGAAGGGGAAAAAGCGGAATTTCAGAAGTTCATACAGGTACCACAGTATCCCAATAAAACACCTGAGATCTTAGTCAGAACTTTGGATTATCTATTTTTAAAAAACAAATCCAGTAGGAAGAAGGAAGAATTCACATTGTTCCTGCTTTTCTTTCATGACCCARTTTCTCTGAATGTTAGGAAGGCTATTAAGTTTTTCAGTAAACACTGAGAACACTTTCCCACCATTTTGTTCTGAAGGTTTGCCCAAATATATGACATGAGTCAAACAAATATTTTCAACTTTGTTTTCTTCACCTTTTTTTTTTTTTTTTAAATATCATACATAGTTACTTTTACTCTGCCATTTTGTAGGAAGGAGAGGCATTTCCTGCAACAAAGATTTGTCAGTCTTTGACAGAGTTTTGCCTCCAGTGGTGCAAAAGATCTACCTTCAGGTGAAGATCTATCACCTGAAGAGGCATGTTTTTTTATTTAGCCAGCTTGTGCATCTTAAGCTGTGCTTTTAAATTCTCTTTGTGAGCATTTGGAAATAAGCCTGGACAGACAACTGACTGGTTTGAGTGATCCTCTTATGGTACAGAGAGCTGCTTAATGTCACTTCTGCAACAGAAATGGTTAAAAAATGAAATCAGTTTACCTAAAAAGGACAACTGGACAGTGMTGTAGGAAATATTGTGATTTCTTAAGATTATCATATTTTATGAAGCAATGCTCTTGACCTCTCTGTAGTTTTGATGAGGTAAGACATTTATTTATGTTTGAATTGAAAATGCAGTCACCCAGATAATTAACTAGCTGGAAATTATTGATCTGTTAGGTATAATGTGGTCAATGTCAGAAATGTTTACTGGAATAATGTTAGCATTCATACATTCAATTTTCTTGTAAAATTATTTGTTTATGTCCAGGCATGTATCTCTTTCCGATAGAAAAATTGTTCAAAAAATCCCAGTCTCTAAAAGTTAAATGCAAATTTATTTTTGATGTCTGTAAGATGTATTCAGCATGATACTGTAATGTCTATCATGTCTGCTCCTCAAATTTCACAGTAAGGGTTGCTAAAGACATTTAGTATTTAGCATTTAGTATGTCAATTAGTGGCCAATTAGCATAGGCACAAAAATATACTACTACAAACATTTCTTTCTATGCAAGATGCTAATATATGTACTTGTAGTGCTACTTTGGCATATTGGCATATATGCAATATATTTTCATCACTAATCAATAAATTCGAGAAGTTTGTGATAAGATTAGCTGCTGAAAGAAATGGTAAAAATCTGTTGCTTCCAGAAGGGCTGTGACTTGAGACTTTTCATTGCAAAATCAGGTTGATGGCTATGTACAAAGGTATTTAGAAGGATTTTTTTTTTTTCTTAGACCTGGAAGTCTTTTTTTTTTTTTTTTTTTTCCCTGATGTATTTACTTTCCATTCTTTACAATTCTCCATTACAGTGAACTGTAGCACATCGAGTGACATCAGTTGACATAGCCTGTAAGTTTGCATCCAAATAGCTCTTACAGCTACTTGAAGTAAATAATTTATTTCCACCTGTTGGGCTCCATGTATATGATCCCAAGCAATATCAATAAAGTAAATAGCTGAAGATTGTTCACAGTCTCATTAAATACAGAATGAAGGGGCTTTTAGAAAGCTTTAGCATTGGTTCAAAAGAAAGGAAAGAGAGCTCTTCTTTAGATATAGTGTGGAACTCCTTACCAAACAGTGTGCACAAAAAAAATCCACAAGGATCCAAGAACTACCTGGATTACATCATGGAAAAGGACCTGCAAAGGCCTGTTAAATATAAAACTACGCCTTTTGAGTCAGGCAATTCCTGAACTGAATTTGCTTGAGACTGCAGTGATAGCCTAAGCAACCCTTACTGCATACTTGTGCTTGTAATTTTTCCTAGCCTCTGCTGTGAATCACTGGCAGAGAGGCACACTATGGAGCAATATAAACTTCCAATTTGAACAAGAAGAGGAATTCTGGTTTTCCAATGTATCAATAATATCACCTTATTCCATTCATCTGAAGTAAGACTAAAAGAAAAAATACATCAAAAATATTTCAATTTAATTATTTGAATTATTTAAAAATTTTTAAGTTGTCACAGAAATGAATGACCTTAAAATCGACTTTCACAAAGTATTTATTTGAATTTGAGTCACTCAGGGTCATTTTTTATCCATTTGTGTATTTCACTTTTTTATTTTTAATTAATTTGTATATCCTCTTAATAACTGTTTCTCTTAGTGCATAAAAGACTTACTTTTTCTGTAGGGTTTTTTCTTCTTCTAACAATGAAGCTGTAGGTTTCCTTTCTTGTCATTGTGTCATTCAGTGAAGGGTTTATGTATGTGCAAAGGATAAAGTCTTTATTAAAAAAAAAAATTAATTGGTTAGTAATAACAACAACAACAAAAAATCACCAGAAGAAAAATGTCATTAATCCCTTTTATCTGTGAAGTTTCTGGAACATGAATGCCTCTATTTATGCAAATAAGTGTTTTAAGACTTGGGACTGTTTAAAGATTTCATTATTTTTTTCTAGTCTACATATTAATATAAATTTTAGTGACATATTTGCAAGTGACATATTTGTGACATATTTGCAAGTCTCAAACTGCCTTATGGGCCACTAATATATCCTGCTCCAGCCTTTTGTGAGAAAGCTGGTCAGCAAGAATCCTTTCAAAAAAGAAATTTAACAGCTTTYCACCTCAGCATTTCCCAGTTATCCYGGGGGGAATCAGCTTGGCACTTCCCTGCATGTCCCCTGCTTCAGATGCATCTCTCCCTATGCACTGATGTTTATATTCTGCCAGCTGGAACAGCATCTACAAGATAGACAAGGGAATGCTTAAGTACCCTTCACATAAACAGCCCTTGCAGTCAAATACTGCTCTCAGTGTTGTCAARTTTGTGAACTTTATTCTCTCTTTAATATAGCCAAAGTCAATAATTCTACATTGCTGGTTTCACTCCTGGGTGCCCTAATTGGATTTCTTGGGCTTGAGTCTTGTTTGGCTCACCAATGTGAAATGAGGTGCCATACAGAAACACTGACTAAATTCAGGCACAACGCAGAGGGCACTCTCTCTCCTTTTACTTTTTTTTTTTTAGGACCGACTTCATCATTGCAACAGAACTGCAAGTGCTACCTTATGGACCTCATCATAGGTACATCAGTTATCTAGAGAATGGCTAATTATTTTAGCTTCACGAATAGCAGATTCATGTAATGAGTCATGTCTTAAGCCCTGAACTTCTGCAWATCACAACAATACACTTTGGGAATTTGTTCCCCTTTTTTTGTATTTTGTTTTTTTTTCCTAAGGAAAGGTGATTAGATCTAATCTGAGATCCTCAGTCTGGTTCAGAACATAAGTGTGAATAAGTTTAACTGATAAATCAGATTATACCTACACATTAGATTGTCATCTTTTATGCTTGTTTCACTCCAGCACAAGGTTATCAGTTTCTGCGGAGCCTCTCARTAGAGATTAAGTCAATAGAGATCAACAGTAGAGATTTTTTTGGTTATCACCCAGATCATGACTTTGAAGTATGTTCACCTTCCTTTCCTTCTTCTTCTTTTTCTTCTTCCTCAGAGAAAATTGTTGATCGATGCCCAGACTTAGAAAAGACATATTGTGAAATATGATAAAACAACCCAAGAGTGCGTTTGAGCAGAGATGAAAGAATGGAAAATTTTGGACTGAATTTTCTACAAGGTTGGCTTCTTGAATACTGTAAATTATCTTTCAGAGAATGCTTTCTATCACGTTGAATGCAGTCACAGTTTTCTTCATCTCTTTATTATATCTAATCAGTGAAACAGAAAATTCCAAATCATGTTTAGCATTTTAGTATCAATTTTAGAATCGTTTAAGGTAATACTGGGAAGAATTCATTTTGCCAAGACAATTTAAAGTTCAAGTTGTTCTCTGTGAAGAGATTTGTTGAATAAAATACATTAAATCCTCTAAAAAGAAAAAAATATGCACACTTTAGTCTAGAGTTGGGCTATAGGGAAATTACTTGAAGATCTGGAAGATAATGGAGTGTTAAATCCATGTTCCCGTTGCCATTACCATATTACAGTATAAATTGGACTTAAACTATTACAGATGGACTCAGAAAGTGAAAATGTACCTTTTTTTCTCCCAATATTTGTRATGACCACTGTTTATTTCAAGCAGGTACCTCTCTCCAGACTATAACTTTTCCTAGAAAAGGAGAAAGTAGAAAGATGCTGAAAAGAATATGAGGAGGGCTTTTAGATTGCAAATTTCTTACATAACTTTACTTCGATTATGGGGATATTTTTAAGCAGTTTTAAGGAGGTTGTCTCTCACTATTTTCAAAAGTCAGCAGTTGATTAGGAAATTAGAGGTTTTTAAAGAAAAATCATAAAGGAGGGGAAATAATTTGTCTCCTTGAACTTCTATTTGGAATTAAAACACATTTCTTTTTGTAGTTAGTTTAACTTTGGGAGGGCAAGGGACAGGATTAAAATCCTCAACTASTTCACCTCCTCTTTATTTCAATTCCACTGTGTTAGGTAAGCTATTCAAAAGCTTAATGTATTCATTTCTATATACAAATAACTTTGAGGATTTATTTTTAATCCAGGACAGTTTTGGCAATACAGATGATGAGTTGTAGCATCAGTCAAGCTATTTATTTCCAAAATAGTTTCCTAATATTAAAGTGAATTTTTAATTCAAGTTCATTTTTTAAATAGTTTACTGCTTTCACTCCTAAAGAGTTGCAGTTCTGTTCTGTGAAAATTAGATGAATAAAAGGATTATATCACAACTACAAACTTCCGGATATTATATAATACCTGAACTTAGTTTTTCTTCCTCAATTTTTATTCAAGACATTTGTTTGCTTGTTTATCATTTTCATCAATATTTTGAGATGAATAACTGTAAGCAGCTGACCTGTTAAGTTGGGCTTTTCTGTATCGGTTATGATCTCCCTTGCAAAATATTTATAATATAAATATTTTTTAGAAATTCCTTAAATGCTACTAGGAAACCCATTGGGTTTATTTTTGTTCTTGTTATTTATTGTTCACCTAAAAATGATTCATATCATGTCAGTTGGCATCCATACTCTGTTTTTTTATAGATTCTTCTGCACCATGTAACATTCTTCCATTACCTGTCAGCTCTAAATCCAGTCAGGCCTAGCACACCTTAAGACAACTCAGCCAGGCAAATAAACTGTACCTYGTGCAAGACAAAGGGAGAAGTGATTCTCCACTCTTCCACAGTATCACATGCACTGGAGCACCAGAAACTGTGGTACTGTATATCTCATTAAGTATYTCCCCTCATTCTTCCTTCTCCTTCTGCAAATGTGACAGTTATAGGAGACCATTATATATCTGACAGATAACTGGTACAAGGTTCTAAGTTGCCTTGATCTTGCAATGACTTGGAGCTTGTCAGCACAATGTCAGTGTGTTCTGTTAGGGCTCTTATTTGTTAACTGTACTTGACAGCACCTCAGAAACTGTATATTTTAAGTTTAAGTGGCTTGACATGGTAAAGCTTATCACTTTCTTTTCCTGGATAATTGCTGTCAGTATTGATAAACATGTTTCTTCTCCAGTCCATCAGAAGATTGATTGGAATTAGTCAAGAACATGTCCTTTCATAATTTAAATTATAAAATTTCTGCCTCTTTACAGAATCATTTATTGTTAAAATCCATGAATGGTAATATATATAAACATAGACATACAGGCATATATATCTTTGCCCACCTGACTCTCATCTTTCAGCCTTCTAAATGTAAGTGAAGATATGAAATAAGAGAAAAGAAAATTCCAAGGAAGAATAATGGAACTTTTACATTTTCCTTTTTTTTTTTTTTTTAAATACTTTACACCTGAAATTCCATCATTCTTTCCCATCAGAAACAAGGAGTCTCCAGGAATTTGTGCCTGCAATGACTCTGAAGTGGAACAGAAGAAACAGCGAGGCTTAAGGAGATATGATAACAACCTCATTCTGTGAATTGCCCTGCTGATTGCTGTATGCATTGTTCAGTACTAGTGTCTGAATACGGTGACAATCAGTGCAGTTACACAATGTAGTTTGAGATTTTAAGCAGAAAAACATGCTACAGGGCCATTAAAATCTTTTCAAATTCAGATGCAGTTTTTCAGTTTCCACCTAGAAGCAAAGGCAAAATCCTTCAAGAGACATGATAAGAAATAGCACTTACTCAAATTATTATAACATCTCAATAATGGATTCATTGCAGTGGAGAGCTGTCACATGTCTTCCAACTTTTCTGGGTGCTCACTATCACAGTTGTAAAAAAACACATTACTTGCAGTGGGATTTTTTCTTCCGCTACTGAGAGGTACTTATGCTTTCTGATGCAATATTCTAGACTCTTGGTCTATATTTTCAAAAGTACCTGGTGATTTGGGGCAGCCAGACTGAAGCACAATGAAACACTGGCAAACTGTTCCCCCAAACCCAGACTTTTCCTAAAAATGCACAATAAAAAAAACAAGGGATACAGTAGTTACTAGTCACTTAATCCATCACAAAATCAGGTCATAACTTCCCACTGCCAGAAAAGGAGATATTGGACTTTAGCGAGAGGAACGCATAACACCTATAGGAGCTGTTGAAGAAATGGACTGCTGTTATCATACTTCAGGAAAGGTAGACTGGTCATCTTGCCCTCCTGGAGGAAGCTGTGCAAGAAAGGAAAAATAGCTTGTGCTATTTGATATTTGGTGCAAGAGTATGATCTATGCTGAGGAAATTCAAGCAGGGGAATAATAGTGACCTTTAAAGTCAAATTTCCAAAGCTGAAATGAAGTGGAAATTAGTTCAGCAAACTTTGCTTGACTCTCTGCACCAAAAATTGAATTACTGTGTTTTAGTCATAAGTTCTAGCATGTGCCTTGCACAGCTCTCTGCTATGAGGAGAAAAATCAAATCCATGTCTGGGCAACATGATAAGCCACAAATGCATTCTTTCAGAGGACAGTTTTAAATGAAAGATGTTAACAATTAAGAAAGATTTGAACAGCTCAGTTATTCACAGAAAACACTCCTTTATGATAACTAGTCTTAAAAGACATCATACCTTTAGAATTTTCTAGAAAAATATATGAAAAATAGAWCAAAAGAAAAAGGTAAAAAGGGTTGAGCATTGAGTATTTGAGTATTTTATCTGTCTGGGAACCATCAATAATATGACAGTATAGATTTAATAACAATTTGCTTTTTCATACAGCTTCAAAAATGCGTTTATTTGTGATAAAAGCATTGATAACAAGAAGATCAGCCTGTGAAGCTTCTAATAAATTATTTTAAGATTTATGTGGTATCCAATCTGTTAGTTTTATCTTCTTCATTTACACAGTAAAGTATGAACTACTGTCTTTGCTCAGAATTGTTATTTACAGTCACAGAGGAATTAAAAATAAAGGACATTGAGAGTAGAATTTGTGCCTTAAGGTTAGCAAAATTCATAAGATTTTGCACATATCAAATATTTCAAAGCATATTAAATATTTCAAAGCATATTAAGTTCTTCTCTTATTACACTATGAAGAAACTTGTTCATAGCATATTTGACATTGAAGGAGGCCAAATTAAATGTCATCAGGAGCCTCCTGAGGGGATTCTTGCATAAAATTGGCTATATTCATAAAAAGCTTAAAACCCATCCTAATGCAAATCAACTTATAAAATAATTTAACCAATTCATTGCTCTGTGTCATGTAGCAATGACCTTTTTTTTWAAATAAAATAATTAAAAACTCTTGCAAAGCATTGTAGTTGAAAGGCTATGCATTTCAACTACTTGAGCACTCAGTTCTCTCATAATTTACTTAATGCAATGTTTTAATGGGAACTGAAATTACCTATTCCCCCTTCACTGTTTGATAACTGTGTAAGTCTTGCTTCGTAAATTTGTGGGAAGGGAATGAGCTGAGATATTTAAATAATTTTTTAACATTAAAATCATTTTTTCTGTTGAACATATAATGGCTGATAAACTAATAATATTGAAAGAGAACAACCACTAGAGCTTAATAACCATCAGGTCCTAACATTTTAAAGCAAGGTTCATGTATCTAAAATAAAAACAGATTTATAAAAAAAATACTTTTTTTTCCACTACTCAGAAGTATATGATACTTTTTCCTCCATTTACTTCCCAGCTTCTTTTGAAATGCAGATGCATGCTATGTGTTTGTAATATTTCATTTTTCAGAAAGAGTAGAGTTATTTTTATGTATTTTTATTTGGCATATATCATATCCACTTACAACAGGGCAAAATCCAAATCTCATATTTTTTCTTATTATTCTCTTCATCTACTTATTAAATAATCTCAGAAATTCCTATTGATAATCAATGTTATTTGGACTTAATTCCTTCATTATTGAAAATAATATAATTATTATTATAATCAATTGACAAGCATATGTGGATATATATACACATAAATACATATAATATATATAAATATATAATTTTAATGTTTAATATATAATGTAATGTTATAATATCTATATATCCTTGTCGGTTGATTTTATATGTGTATATATATGTAGGATGTATACATCTCAGCAACTCTAAAGGATCCTATTACTGCTAGAAAGGTGTTATTCAAATATGCAACAGTTTCAACTAGATTAGTCAAAAAAGTAAATGTTCTGAGATGCACCTAATGGGTTTACAGTCTGGATCTAAAGGAGGAATCTTAAATTTTGAATTAATTTAAAACTCTTTTTAATAGTAACGATTAACTAGCTGTATTAAATAATAAAATTTATATTTATCTGAAAAAAATTATAAAGGAKAACAACTTGCAGAAACATATTCCTGACCTATTGTTGGACTTTAGCAAAAGAACTTGAGATCCTATCACAGTAAGCAACAGAAATATAGGAGCTCAAGAGTACCTGCAGGCTAGAATACAAAAAAAAAAAAAAAAATCATTCCTTTATTCCCTTATTTCCTCTGAACATGCCTAAAGAAAACATAAGACCAAAACACGTTTTGCACATCTAGTTTAAACCAGCCTGTGAGATATGGAGATGTGACCATGAGGCAGCAGTGTGCCCTGGTGGTCAAGAAGGCCAATGGGATCCTGAGGTGCATTAAGAAGAGGTTGAGACAGGTGATCGTCCCCGTATACACAGCCCTGGTAAGGCCACATCTGGAGCACTGTGTCCAGTTCTGGGCTCCCMAGTACAAGAGGGATGTGGAGCTGCTGGAGAGAGTCCAGCGCAGGGCTACGAGGATGATCAGGGGCCTGGAACATCTGCCCTGTGCCACGTGCTCTAGGTGACCCTGCATGAGCAGAGGGGTTGGACTAGATGACCTCTGAGGTCCCTTCCAACCTTAAGCATTCTGTGATTCTGTGATTCTCTTTTTTCCTTTCTTTTCTTAATGCTATTCTTAATGCTATTTCTTTTCTTAATCTGCTATTAAGATCCAGCTACTTTGATAATAACTGAATGCAAAGTAGTTTTTACTTTGGCTTTTGGGTGCTATATTTGGTGCCCAGTATCATCTTACAACCAGAGAGATTACTATTCATTAAAAAAATCATATCTAGAACAAAACTGAATACTTTGTGACATTTTAAGATCTACAGCTATCAAACAACTGACAGAGCTATACTGCTGGATGCTGTAATGTACCCCAATTCTTATCCACCTTTTCAGTAATATGGACTGGGGGAGAAAAAGAAGAGAGGAAAAAAAAAAGCAAGAAACACACAGAATTTTTGGCAATTTTCTATATGCTCATATGTCTTGGTGGTTGGTATTATCATTAAGGACCTCTCAATTATTTTCTCAGTACATGTGGTATATATAATCAGTTTTGTGAGATAGAAAGAAAAATTTGACATGAAATACAAAGCCTATTCCTAGGCTTGCCACCGGCATAATATAAACTCACTTTTTCCCAATGATGTTTTATTGTCTCCTGGCAAAAATTTGACATTTGTTACTTTACTGCCCTCTCATGAGCAGCTTGCTATAAGTAATTAATTCAATTATATCATCTAAACACACATTGAGGACTTTTATGTCATCTTTACAAAGTATAATGGGCAATGTCATATGTGACAGTGTCTACCAGAAAAAGAGTCTCATAAGTGTCAAATGCACTTTCACATTCAGTATTAATAAAAATAAAAAAAAWGAGGAAGTTAACAATAACATGAAACATGGGATCTGAAAATACAAATGGAAAGAAAATAGAGTCCTTATCAGCTGAATTGAAGAGTTTAGTTATATTTCCTGATAAAGCCATAACACAGTTTAACAAAATAAAAAAGCTGAAATATCCATTATAAATATCCTCTCTACGTATGCTTCTTTTATGCTAAAAAAAAAAAAAAAAAAGCTTACTTAATACATCACAGATGGCTAACCAATGAGCAACAGCACGTGTATAACTTCAGTGGCAGCAGGAGTTCTCAACTAAAGTAGGTAGCTGGATCTGGTAATTGAAAAATGCCTAGGATGCTGGGAGAAAACCAGAAGGAGAGATGAAGCTGGAAGGCTCAGATAAACTGGAACAGTCAAGTTAAAAAAATCAATAAATAAAAATTAAAAAAAAAATGAAAGGCAAATATTAGTGGAGAAGTTTACTTGCTAGCTATTTTATACTGGAAAAATATGCTTTGGTAGGAGATGGCTCACTAAAGGAAAGCTGGCAGAGCTCCTGATGATAGCTTTCCACAAGACATGACAATGTAAGCACGTTGATAGATAGATCAAGGTAGATCAAGGGCATTAAGAAAGACTTCAAAGAAAGAACCAAAAATAAAAATAGTCTTGAATAATTTATTGAAGGTTTTATTTCTAATTATCTGCCAAAATACGTTGCTGAACTTTGGTCTTTTCACCTGAAGAGAGTACTGAAAAATGAGGAACCTTTTGTACTGCCTCTCGATGGACACTGCTTGGTGAGGACTCTCATGTACTCTCCTGTCTACTCAGGATCTAGTCTACACATATGTCATTCTCCAGTTAGATTTCTCACATCTAAACATATTTGTTGAGAAACTTGACAGGCTTCATATTGTTGCATGAAAGATTATGAAGGAGAATTAGAAAGAAAAAGCAAATACAGGATTTGGAAAATGTCATTTAAAACTGACTGAATGCATTTGCAGAAGTGTGCTGAATTTATTGACAGTTTAAACTTTTAATTTAAGAGTGTCACTTTGAAAGTCAAGATATTTCAATTTCTTACTCTAAAACATATAATTTAAAGTTTATTCATTTTATAGAAATAACAAAGGCTTTAAGAAACTTGAAAATAGAAAAACATTATTTTGTTGGAATAAGCTACCTAGATCAAGCCTCAAGCTACGTTTTATTGTTTTTCAAAGCAGGAAAAAATGTTTGACTTGATATAAGAACAGTGCTTTTTGAGTTTAGTCATGGATCAAAGAATGAATTATTCATTTAACTTTATAAGAAATAGTTATTCAAGCTACCTAGCTGGTCAATCTACCCTTAATAGAGCAAGCAGAGATGCAGACCTTCTTAATCCTTTAAGGAACACATAGAAGGAATCATTTTTTAATTCTTTAATTATCTAATGTTGATACAAGATTGGGAGTTCTGCTAGGCATTATAAAGCTATGCTTGCCTGCCTACCTACCAGAGGAAACAGGCACAGTTGAAGACCTGATATTCTAATTTTTTTTAGATGTCATGTTCTATGTGTTATGTTCACATTTTTGTATTCTCCATTTGAAGCTTCGCTTATAGATTCATGATCTACCATATTGCTTGGTATTTCAATATAGGAGACTTGGAAAACCTCACATTTTATTCATATTTGCCTAAAAGAGACATATTTCATCACAGRCCTTTTTTGGCTTGGTATGCTAACATTTCCTAAACAATTTGAATACTTTTTTTTCACATGAGCACACAGTGGACAAAAAGTGCACAGTGATTTTTCAGAAAGAAAGAAATTAAAAGGAGGGGACTCTTTTCCTGAGGTTTATTATTGTTCTCTTTCTGACTGAGAATATGTAAAAGCTTGTTGTCAGAAGAAAAGTAGATGCTGAAATACTGCCAAGTAACACTAAAAATGTATATTAATATCTAATTTTTTCTCAGGTCTGATAAATAATATATAAATGCTACAATGGAAAAGGAGATGCATCATTTGTGCACATTCATCTTTCAATTTAGTSCAATTTCACCGTGCATTAACACATTGTAGCTTTCTTCAATAATCTGTAATTGTAAAAAGGWGTATATTGAAAGATCAAAGCCAGTAGTCTAACTCTGTCCTTCTGCATTCTGAAAACATCCACATTTGTGAGCACTGAAAGAATACATGAAAAGATTCAGAAATGCTTAAGTTCACTCTCTTATATTTTGTCTTGCCATGTAGATAGACATTTGAATTTGGGTTGTGGGAATTGCTCTCAAGTTGTATATTCTTTATTCCTCTCCATCAGCCTTCACAAAGAGAGTAAAACTGGAGAGGCAAATCACAGAGCCCTTATTCATCTCATCAAGCTAATCAAATGAGAAAGGCTTGGAGAGTAGGCTRTAGGAACACTTATGGTATTGAAGGCATTCAATTCCTTTTGTAGAGACACTGATTTTCTAAATCAATGTCAAGGAGCTAATTGGAGCCTATGACTCCTATGTGGCTACCCACATTTGTATAACCTGTGGTGTAGGGGCAAAAATAAGGCAAATAACAAATGAAATAGACTTTATTAAAATATTTTAACAAAAATATATTGTATTCCCTCATAAATCTCACTCTCCCAGTTCTRTGGATGTTATGCCCATTCTCTAGGAACAAGACGGGTTCATCTTCCTGTAGCTTTAGATCAAGAGCTGCAGCTGCCCCATCTCCCCCATTAGAGTCAGAATGTAAAATGCCCACAGGGCCACACTGGCCTCGGGCAAGTGGAGAGGCTGTGTCCAGTTGTGAATCCATCCCTTTTCTCCCGTGACCTATAGTAAAGGCAAGGTCAGAGAAGGACATCAAATTGAAGCAAATAAGCCTGATGTGAGTTGATAGCTGCTGCTGCAGCTCAGAGAGTTGGTCTGTGCAGGTCTGCCAAGTAAGACGCAGAAACTGTAGTTAGAAGATGCCTGAGGGATTAAGGAGGCTTAAAAATGCCTCTAAGAGCTAAAAATGTTTCCCTACCATTCCAGTGACATTATCCAACAAATGAAAAATACCCATATGTGCAAGCCTTCTGGATCATTCTATTACCATAGGATGCTCAGCAAAGTCATACTGCAAACTTGGCTTTCGCATTTCCTCACCTTTGTCCCTTTCCACTGTGCAGCCTTGCCCTTGTGCTAATGTAAGTGTAGGCTGCTTTGAGCATTCTGCTTCATTTAGAAAGCGCAGTTTTTAAAATGCTTTAGGCCTCTATGATAAAAATAGTTCCAAAGTGATCTGTCAATCATGCCTTTTCTTGGGTGTACAAATATTTTGAAGCTTAGTTTTAAAGGGATTGAGTTCACTTTTGGGAGAAACTCCTTGCTTATACAATATTCACTGAATCCCATTTGCTGCATGTAGTTCAACGCTAATGGATTTTCTTTCTTAGTGTCTCTTTCTGTGGGCTGTCCCTGGGCCAAGTAGGTGGATGCTAGCCTGTGAAACTAGGAGGAATCTGTTCCATTGTCATAGTTGGTAATTGCTTGAAATTTGGCATTTCCTGAAAACAGTAATAGCTACATATAGTTACAACATTACAGGAAGAAAAAAAAAAAAAAAAAAGTGTCTGACTTGTGCTAAGGTGCTAATCTTCTAGGGATAACATCAGCTTGTAATATCAGCTGAGCACTGATTGCATCTTCATTGAACAGGTGGATTGATATCGAAGCAGCAAACACAAAGATGTCGAGATTATTTTTCTTGTATATACTCTCCTAGGTTCTTTGTTCTGATCCTGAAAGATCTGATGTTGTCTACTCTGTATTGTCAAATATCATGACTAGAAACACAAACCATGAGTATCTTTTTTTTTTTTAAGATATCTAAAATAAATTATAACTCTTAAGACCTTTTAATTTCTTTCTGATATTTATTATTTTAGTTGTCAGGCCTTTCTCCAGAGTATCTTTCATTAAAATTTTTATTGTAATATTTTTATTTTCCTCTTATTATTTACACAATCAAGAAATAAGAAATAAAGTACAGCATGTGCAATCAGTTATTTTGGTAAAAAGATTCTGTGTTCACATTAGAGTAAAGTAAACAATCTTCAAGTTAGTACTCATTTGAATTCCCCTTTCAAAACACCAGTGCTTCCAGCCATTTCACTGCAAAGAAAAGAGGATATGCTTTGTTCTGGAGAGATCTATATGACAAATATATAAATGGAACTTTATAAGATAGCAGGTGATAAAGCATTCATCTTAATTATTCAGGGGATGTCCCAGTTCTGATGTTCTAAATTCTTCTATTTCAGTTGTACGATATGATATATGATTGTTATAGAATTTGATGTGACAGTTTACCGCTGTATCAAATACACAAGTATTGGAAATTTGTGGATTAAAAATAAAATGTATTAGAACTTAAAAATATTATAAATTCAAATTTCATTAATTCTATTAAATTAATTTCATTAACCATTAAGTAACATTACTAGAATGACATTTTTTCACTTGAAAAAGGTGGTGGTTATTGTTATTGTTATTGTTTAACCAGAAAAAGAAATAAATGTCAAAGATAGTATTTCTTAAGGTCTGGAAACTCTAACATTATATCTAAGTTAAAAAGTATGACTAGTTCTTTTCAGTATGCAGGTTATAGAGCTGAATCGGCTGCTAAAGAAAGAGAATTCCTGGCTTACATTTTTGACGACATCATTTAGGAAAAGGATTTGACCAGGATATTAATTCTGTTAAGTCATAACTTAAAACTGCAGTAAGAAGAGAGAAATAACGGGAGACCCATAAAAAAAACCTCATAAAGTTAAATTATAGAGAAATATTAATATATCTGAACTCAATTTCTCAGAAGGAAGAGAAGGATCAGAAACTAATGACACCTAGCCAAAAGGACAGAAACTAGTGAATTCAGATTGCTGGGTGTCTTCATCTTAGAAGGAGAATTATTAGAGAAAAACTTTCAACCAATGTTATTACTCAAAATTTAAAATTATTTTTCATTAATGTTTTTATTAAGTTCAACAGAACAATATGTATATGAATAAGCTAAGTATGGATCTGTATAATAGAAATTAACCTTTTCAGGATTTCAAAATTTATATTTCTAGTATTTTTATCTTTATTTAATTTTAAAGAACATTTGCAGTATTATTTTTATTCTTACATATKGAGCTACATACAAGCACAACAGGTTAATGCAATAATTTATAATCTAGCACATAAGATTTTTTTATAAGGATTTTGTTTTTGTAGAACAGATGCAATAATTTAGGAACTATGTAGAAATTAGTAAAAAAAATGCAAAGACTGTAGGATCATCAAAATGCATGCTAAATTGCAACAGTATTTGTATTTTAAGGAAATATTAAATATTTATTGAACAATATAATACAGTGGTTTTAAAATGCACTTAACTAAGGTTTCAGTTGAAGTATTTGGGGCATTTAATAAGCAAAATCAAAGTAACACTTCTTTGCAATTCCTTTTAAATGTAATATTATTCCTTTTTTTATTTTGTTTTGTTTTGTTTTTTTTTTAATTCCAATCCAACTCTGTTACCTGTAGAAAGAGCTAAGTCTTCAAACACCTCAAAATGAAAACAGACATAGGACAGACATAGTATTTTGCTGTATACATGCAAGATGTGAAAATTCCTTGAGTTCTCATGTGTCGTATTTCCAATAATACATGCCAAAGCTCATTTCAGTGCCATATACATGAAGTCTGAAAGGCCACAGAAGAAGCAGATCCTTCAACAGTTCACAAGCTATGGCGCATCATGAACATTGCGGCTTTGAGAAGGCTTCATGTGGCCATCTTTGCTGAAGGGAGTTTCAGAGGCAGGTAAGAAACCAAATATATCGCAGTGCTCTGCAGAAGCCTGCTAATATATGTACTACAAAAAAAAAAAAAAAAAAAAAAAAAAAAAAAAAAAAAAAAAAAAAAAATAAGAGGAAGGTAAGAAAAAAAATATATCGAAGTGCTCTGCAGAAGCATGCTAATATATGTACTACAAAAAAAAAAAAAAAAAAAAAAAAAAAAAAAAAAAAAAAAAAAAAAAAAAAAAAAAAAAAAACTACTGCATCACTTTCCAAAACCTGCCTTTTCCTGTGACAACACCAGATGTCATAGGAGTAGGCAAAATATCTTCTTAAGTCTGAAAGTTTTCATTTATCTTTGTCTCTAGGAGCTACTTCACTTGTTGACAGCCTCTGAGAGGATATTACATATGCTGAAGGCACAGTGCTGCCCTTGTTACCCTAGGACACTGTTTTTAGTCATAATATTGAGCCATTCAGGCCCTAGTTATTTATCTTTCATGGGTAGAAGTGTTTTGATCAGCTTGACAGCATGGGGGAAACTGCAGATACCCAGTATGGTGTTACTTGACCACATATTCCCTTGCAGCTCCGAATAACTATGTATTCCAGCAAATTAAAGCTGACAAAAATTTGACAAAATTAAAGTTGGTCTCACCCACTCTAACTCCATGTAGAGTTAGGATTCTGGTTTTTTAATGCAAGATGACAACAGTTCTTGCAGAGTGAGTTCTAGATTATTATTAAAATTTGTGGTAGAGATTTAGACTTTGAATAGCTAATTTTAGTATTTTAAATCTAAATAAATATAGAAGCTTTTTACCCTTCTATGTACAATGTAAAATATTCTTATATGGTGGGATAACTATTATAAAACAGAAGCAAAATCTCTTCAGGACTTTTCAGTTATTTACAGGGGTTATCATTGACTCTGTGCGTTCTTATGCTTCAGGATAAATTGGGCAAAACTTTTTGGAAATCATGAATAAAGTTTATATAAAGTTTGACTATCATTTATATCAGCAGCAGTTTCACCATATAAACATACATATTTTATTGCAGGAGTGAGATGTGCTGGACAATACCAAGAAACAATCTATCAATTAAAATTTTGTCTTGAATTTGACATTTGCAGGTATTCCCAGAACCAAGCAGAAATGTTAATCTTGCTTAAATGACTCATAAATAGAAACTTTATCATATTGTGTTACTATAGGCTGGAACTCCTATAATAATAGTTACCAAGATAATTACTTCCCTTTCTCATATTCATACAGGGATTCCCTTCCTTAGGTTAAGAACTGAGAAAAAAATTCAGGGGAGAACAGACATGAAGGTCCTTCCTTCCTTTCCTTCAGTTCTCCCACTTTGTCCTCCTCTCTCTCCATGACTAAGTGTTATAATTACTTACTTTCCAAGAGAGACACAGAATCTATGCACTTTTCTCAAAACATAAATGGTATTTCATACATTAATATATAAATTTATATATTTTTATAGTTAGCGTTAGTTATAATAATACAAAGTTTAATACTTAAAATAAAATATCTGATATGGAAAATAAAGAAAAATCTTATTATTATGCAAACACTGGAACAGAAAACTGAAAAATGAAAATGAATTTTGTTCACTCCTCAAATATTATATATTATTTCATACACTCATTTCAAGAAGAAAAATAACCTTATCAGCTTCAGTTACATACTTTGAAGACAGACAAAATGTCAGATTCTCAGGAAGTCATATTCATTATCAGAGGACTGTTACTTGGCAAAATACTGAAGGTGAATTCTTCATGGGAGGAAATTTTATTCTGAGATTGGTGAATTTTTACGTGTTACAAGAATCTACTATTGAGAAAAGATGTTATGTCCTAACTCAAAATTGTAGTTTGTTAGATAGCTATAACAGTTTATAGTGCAGCATATCTTAGGTGTTTATACAGCACCAGCTATCAACTCTCTCTATTCTTCTGAACTGCTTTGCATTGCAGAGTAGCCAAGATGCTGTATGTAGGATTCAGTAACCAGGTCAGATAAATGAGTACCATTCTCATGTAACCTGACATTTCATACAGAGTAATCATAACCATGCAATTATATTAGTAGAGAAAAAAAAAAAAAGTCACAGATTTTGGCTGAAAAGGAGTATTCAYATGACTTGATTATAGATAAGCTTGGCTGTTTTCTACCATAGCATCAAGTTAGAAAGCAAAAAATACAATTTTCAGACAGCCCTGTTCGTTTCGATAACTGAAGCTATTGATGTCATGAAATCAGTGGAGCAAATGAACCAATGGTTATGGGACAGTTAAGTAAAGATGCAAAACATTGTGAGCAAAACTGTGTGCCACAGTTTTGTGTGCTTAATAAGACTTAATTTTCTGTGTCTGATAATACCAGGTCCCACAGGAAACAACAACATTCATCAGAAAAAAAGGTATATTGATGTGAATATTTCTCCCAGATTTAAATAATGAAATTTTCAAGAGAAAGCTTTACATTTCTTGCTTTTGATTATTCTTGGTACAGTTGTTTTGTTTTTACTTTAACCAACAGATGTAGGATCCTATGTGTATGCATTTGCAGCTGCAGCTTTTGTGCCTCATACATATTTCATAAACAACCAGGACTGAAATGAAGAAAAATTGCTTTTTCTGAGTCTCTCTGAGGCCACATATTTGTTTAATTTTAGCACATTTCTCCCATGCAAGCAAGTACTCTCAAGGAAAGCAAACAGGGATCTGAGAAGATAAGTGAGGTATCTAGATGCACACAAGTATACTAAACAAATCACAGGCTCACTAGCTCTCTCCTAAAGAGCTACTTAAAAAGAAAGCAGAAATTTTAACATAAAAACTTGTCATGCTACCTACTGCTGGCTGCTTTTCCTGTGCTTCCAGTATTAATTTTTTTTTTTTTATACATCTATTTTCCAGTCTTCTCTATCTCACAGGTCTCAACCTAGCAAAGTACTTACAGGCTATGTATTCATCTGGAGGTAAAGTATGTAAGGAAGCAATTTCCTGGTATAGGAAAGGCTGTCTCCTGAGCAAAACTGGAACCATTAAGAGGATTTCTGAGAGATGTTATGCAAAGTACTACTGCTGTGAGTGTCCTAACATGGTCATGTGTATGACAAACTGGCAGCTCCAGTGCTTGTTTCTTGTTGATCTCCAAAGCAGGTGTTCCACAAAACACATATGCTAGTCCCTCATCACAAAAGAAAGTATTTAAACTTAACTGCCAAATTGGCACTCAAGGAGAATTCAATTMGCATACATTTCTATTAAAAAAAAATGGTACACATGTATTGGAAACTAGAGCTATTCAAAATCCAAAAGCAAGATTTGATTCTTTGGCTTTTGTATTGCTTACTACTTCTAAAGTTGCACTCAGGTAAATAAGTTTCCCGAATGTACTTCAAATAAATAATTATTGAAGAAAAATACAGTACTTGAGATCATAACAGGCACTGGATTCATAACCCAAAGTTATCCTTTATGCATTCACTGTGGTGCAAAATTTCTACAACTGGGAAATTTAAGCTGGGAAAAAAACGAAAAAAAAAAAAAAATTGTAGTCCCCCTTTCACAAAACTAATATTAAATCTGATGTGAAATTGCCATCCTGGACTGACCAGGAGAAAAGTGGGAGGAAGCAAGAAGCAGCGATTCTGCAAATAAAATATTGTCTCAAATTAGTCGAAACTGGCTCTTTTAGAAAGCTTTCTTTTTGGACTTGCTAGGTCCCCTGCTGTGGAGGAGGAACAGCTCTTTCTGTTTTTCTGTGTGTTGTTTCTTTCTCTTTCCCACAGTCATAATATTACAATGACCGCTGCTTTGTACTCTTCGGTTTATCTCAACCTGGTGCCTCAAGCTGCTTGTTTCTGTATCATGAGTGCATGGTATGAGGACTTGAGAATGTTTGCAAACCCTTATATTATAAAGCTAAGATCCAAATCAATCTATTTTTCAATTCTAACTAACTCAACAATCTATGATGTGAATAACCTACATGATTAAATGCTATCTTCTCTTGCTCAGTATCTACAGAATCAGTACCTACATTACATGCTGTATATTGTTATACTGTCCTTTACCAAAAGTTTGATAGTCTGTTCTAGGATCAAAAATTTGGCTATAAGATTTTTTTATGCTGACGAAAAGAGTCCTCTGCTCATAAAATCATGCAGTATTTTGATTTCAAAGAAATAAAAGCATTTCAATAGTTTTTTCTAGGTTCTCCGTTTCAGAATTTGGTAGCTACAGTGGTTGAGCACTGATGGTTCAGTGAAATGAAATAAGAATGCCTATGTAACCAAATGAATAATTGAACCATACCATTGATCCATTTGGGTAGCAGACCACATGTGCTTTCCTAATCAACATGATTACTAATTAATCTGGATAACACTGAGATGCCCATAATGTTAACTAATATTACCTGTTACATTAATAAATAATTCAGAGCAAGTTTAAGATTAAAGCTGGGTTTTAAATCACAGTTTCTCAATTTCATATGTGAGGGAGAGAGCCCAATCTGTATAAAATAAGACAGAAATTAACAATGTCACATATACTGAGCTTGGTAGGGAGATGGGACGAGTCTAACCTCATTCCTGGATGCAGGGGTCCGTAATTGTCAATTTCTGCATGTTAGCATGGTCACAGCACTTTCCTTTATGCCCTATCGCCCACTTAGGAGTGACTGTAGTATCACAGGGAGAAATCTGTTCTATCTCTGGGATATCTTGAGAAATCCTCCCACATTTTCTCTTTTTAATGGAGGAAACTATACAATTGCTTAGTAGATTTCGTAAAACAAAGCAAAGCATCTAAGAACAGCAATCATGAGAGGTCATTTTGTATGTGAACTGGCCATGAAAAGCATCAGTGCAATTTTCAGTTAGCTAAGTTATGAAAAGTTTATCAAAACACACACACACTTAAAAGCAGAGGAACCCACGATATGGTCCTTCATAAAAGTGAGGTCTTCAATTAGCTAAAGGTTGAGATGAATAGGTTTCAAATTGCCTAAAGCTCTTTTGATTAAATGTTGAAATTTTCATGCATGCTTACAGTCTTACTGAATAGACTCAACAGAACAGGTAAATTTTTAATATCTTTTAATAAAGATATTGAAATTATTATAAAAATATCATATAAGAATGTGAATCCTTGAAGTACATTGCTGCAAGACGAACCAGGCAAGGAAGCCAAAGTATACACTGCTTGCTTTTTACAGGAAGCTCATATCCATACCGTGACATGAATAATCACTCAACCAGTAGCTCAGCATGTTCATTTTCCATCACCATGTTCATTTATTTGAAATGTCTGTGGATTTTTTTGTTTGTTTGTTTATGCATACGTTTCACATCTTTATTATTTTTAAAACAATTTTTAAAATAGATATGGTTCAGTGATAAAAACACAGGATTGCCAACGTCTACTCCTCTCATCTATAATTTGTGTAATGAATCTAGCATCTAGTCTCTTCTTCAGTCATCAAATAGCAATAATACTTCTGCAGCTGTAGGCTTCAAAAATTGGCTACTATTTCTAAAATTTACTCTCAGTTTTGTTGTCAATAAGATCTTTTCTTCTGTGAAAGTTTCTTCTGGAAAACATTTAATGATAACTCTCCCCTTTAAGGGAGATAAAATGCTATTTATATTCTATCTAAAGATATTCTTGAAAAATTTTATCATGGAGACAAAAAACAATCAAAATCTTTTTCTCATTTCTCTAAGTCCCTTTTAAAATATTAACAAAGTGCTACTCATTCCTCCAGTTCTATAATAAAATTCCTTCCTTACTATCCTTACTATATTGCTTCATCAATTTTGTTTATTTAAAAAAAAAAAAATTGCTCTCATAAGTTCCCTTGGGGGAAAAAAAAAAAAGAAAGAAAGCAATTATGTATGTCAAGTCCCCATTTCCCTGAAGAGCACTTTCAAGTATTGAAAAGATTCCCATAGTAAATTCCTTCTTCTATTCCCTTGTTAATTTTCCTTTTTTTTCAGCTTCAAAACAATTCATTTAATCATTAAAATACCATGCAGAAGACTCATTTCAATTAACTGTGGACAGCTACATTGTGGCTGTCCATGCAAAGGACTCATTCTCCATTTATTTATTTTAAACAAAGAGAAACATATTTAGGATGTAGTTCATCTGACCCATTTTAGATGTATGTTTTAGGATGAAAGCATATAGCAATTTCTTACTAATAATAAATAGGGGGGTTAGGGTGGCAGTTCAGAAGTAAATATCTGCAGCATAAAAATGTATATTGCCTTTTCTTTTGTACCCTATTCCTTATCACTAGCTTTCAAATGAAAATAATATAGCAAGTTGGATGTTCAATTTCTTCCCTCTTGTAGGCATTTATAATTTGGGAGTGGGCTGAACAACTAAACGACCATTCTGAAATGACAGCAGAAGCACATATATTCTATTTCATTGAAGTCAACAGAATTGACCAATTTGTAACATTCCTAATGATCTTTCAGAAAGATTGATTTAACAGATATACACAGAAGAAATAACAAGATATAAGAAGAGAAGATGCTGACATTTTCACTTTGAGATCTATCATTTCTATTCCCTGTGTGAAAAAAAATAAAGGAGGAGGGAAGGAGGGAGGGAGGGAGGGAGGGAGGAAGGAAGGAAGGAAGGAAGGAAGGAAGGAAGGAAGGAAGGAAGGAAGGAAGGAAGGAAGGAAGGAAGGAAGGAAGGACACATCATCATTTATAACATTTTATTCAGTCCCTGTGATTTAAATGTTATTGATCATAATATAGTATTGTATAGGTTCATCTGAGTTTTTGAAAGGCTGATTGAAAGATGATGGAAATAAGAAAAGGAAGACTGAGAAGCAAGGAGACCACTTCAAATATATATACATACCTAGCCTCCCCAGCCTAGATGGATGTCTACACATCTATATGACCTCATCAAAATAACGGATAAATATATACATAGAGCATATAAGACCCTATGACCCATGTCCAAGGAGTCTGCCTATGACCAAACAGCCAGTTTTGTGTAATGCAGCTGGGTGACTCTCGATCAGAAAAAAATGTATCTGAGCTGTAATAAACTACAGAAGTTAAAGCCAGTGAAGATAAGAAAAGAAAAAAAAAAAAAAATTAACAAACCCAGGAATAGAAGTCAATCAGTTACTAGCTCAAGGATTCAACGAAAGAAATCCTGACAATAAAAGATATTAGCTCTAAAAACCTGCAAACGTTCAAGAGTGAACATCAGCCTTTCCAAGGAGCAGAGAGGCAGAAGTTTCTGGAACTGATTGATGACTGCCTGGCCAGCAAAGACTTCCTGAGTGTCTCATCAGAGTAAGTGCACAGATTAATGCCTGGCAGCATTAGACTACTTTGTCTGCTTTGTGTATAAGACAATAAGTAATAGCTTTGAACGCTGACATGCTGTATATCCTGCTTTTAGTATCTCTGTAAATGGTAAAGTATGCTTGAACAAAAATGTCGTGGTGAAGAGGGTTACAGTTCCACAGTTTCAACTAGGAAACAGCATCCGCATACAGAATATACCCCTTTTGAGATTTCAATTTACTTGCACATTTTGATGTATATGAATAAACTCCGTGCATGTAAATGCTGGTCCAGCATTTGATTATTCCTCTGACTAGCCTTCATGATCMGACCAATAGTCTTTTTTACTCTGCAGAACTAATGGAATAAGTATTTCTGGAACTCTGAAAAAAAGATAAAACCTATCAGTAGGGAATTCACAACATATTTCTGTTCTTGCAATAATGCTATAGATTCTCTCTGGTAGATGCTACATGGTTGACATTCATTTCTAAGGCAGGTAATTACTGTGACATCTGGGAGCTGCAATTATGTCTTACATGCCTGACAATATTGTACAAAAGTATGTGTAGCTTTGCTATGGTTGATTCTTTAAGTTTTAAAGTGCTCATTTTATATTTTGTTATGCCTCCTTCCTATTTTATTCTTTGTTGTTATTTTGTTTGTTTCCAGCAATTTCTATTTTTGTCACTAGTGAGTTCAGAACTATATTTTTTCTCCAAGAATGTTCTTATTGTGGACTAGTTCACTTAGCTTCAGTTAAATACACATTTCCATATCCTGTCTTTCCACATGTCCCTATATGTTAAGAGTTGTTCATAACACTTGCCTCCTCTTTCAGGTATTACTTTGGCATTTTTATAGCAGAAGTTTCTATATAACACACTAGTTTTGTGACTATTTGCAGAAAGAATAGTTAAGGACTTAAATATAAAAATTTTACTTTGCCAATAGTTCTTAATTATTTTAAGAATGTTTATAAATATTTATATCTTACTGTATACATCTAACTAAGAATTTTTAGAGCTTTAAGAAAAGTACTGCAGTGTTGACACCTAAAACATTTTTGCCAGTAGCCTTAATCAATTTTGTGTGTTTTTTCTTCTACTAAATAGTCTCGGGCACTGATCAATACAGTAGCAGAGCCACTTGTCATTAATCTCAATCTGTTCTAAGTCAGCAACCTGATACTGATTTCACTGTGAACTTTTAATGCTCTTCTGATGAAATAGCATTCCTTACCTTTCCTTTCTCTGGTCCTGTTCAACTTATTCATTAACAACCTGGATGAAAGGATGGAGTGCTCCCTGAGCAAGTTTGCTGAYGTTACTAAACTGGGAGGAATAGCTGATAGCCCTCTGGGCTGGCCTGATATCCAGAGAAACCTGGACAGACTGGACGACTGGGCAATGAGAAATCTCATGAAGTTCAATAAGGGCAAGTGCAGGGTCCTGCACTTGGGGAGGAATAACCCCAGACACCAGTACAGGCTGGGGACTGACCTTCTGGAGAGCAGCCCCGCAGAGAGGGACCTGGGCGTCATGGTGGATGACAAGCTGACCATGAGGCAGCAGTGTGCCCTGGTGGCCAAGAAGGCCAAYGGGATCCTGGGGTGCATTAAGAAGAGCATCTCCAGCAGGTCGAGGGAGGTGATCGTCCCCCTATACACAGCCCTGGTAAGGCCACATCTGGAGACTGTGTCCAGTTCTGGGCTCCTCAGTACAAGAGGGATGTGGAGCTGCTGGAGAGAGTCCACCACGGGACTATGAGGATGATCAGGGGCCTGGAACATCTGCCCTATGAGGAAAGACTGAGAGAACTGGGCCTGTTCAGCCTGAAGAAGAGAAGGCTGAGGGGGSACCTGATCAGTGTCTATAAATACCTCAAGGGAGGCAGTGAGGAGGAGGGGGCAGCCTCTTTTCAGTGGTGGCCACCAAGAGGACTAAAGGAAACGGCCACCAACTGAAGCATCAAAAGTTCTGCAGGAGCTTGAGGAAAAAGTTTCTTGTCAGTGAGGGTGACAGAGCCCTGGAACAGGCTGCCCAGAGAGGTTTTGGAGTCTCCTTCTCTGGAGATGTTTAAAAGGCACTTGGATGCAGCCCTGAGCCACGTGCTCTAGGTGACCCTGCGTGTGCAGGGGGGTTGGACTAGATGACCTATGGAGGTCCCTTCCAACATTAAGCATTCTGTGATTCTATGATTCCTTGGCATTGGACTTTTTCTATTCATTCCTAAGATTATTTCTTTGTAACTTTTATTTGAAACCCAACATAAAAAGAAATATTGCTGAAGTTTTACTTTTCCTTTTAACAAACCTATTTTCAACACTGGAGTCACTTTGCAGTCTTCCCAGTGTAACTGGGAATGAAGAGTAGTAGTAATGGATGTGAGTTGTTCGTCTAATAGTTGGTAATACTCCATGCATTCAACAGATGTGTGGATTCTCAGTCACTAGAATGAATCCATAAACTGTAAAACCATCTCTGAAAACAAAACAAAATAAAATAAAATAAAAACAAATACAAAAATCCACAGCTCCAGGCAGTTCTCCTACATTTTAAATGTTTTCTACCCATGTGTAATTGTGTTGAACTCAGGAGAAAAAGCAATAGCTGACTAGCCAGCAAATCTTGTAAACCCCCTAAATGGCATGCATTTAATGTAAGATATGTCAAAGCAYGGCATCAAGCCTAGGAGGTCTGAGCTTTGTTTAAAGGCATCAATGAGAGATGCACCCCTGGAGCACAGTTCCTCCATTTCAAAGATGAGCACCTGAAAGATGGGATAAACTACTGTAGGCTGCCAGTTTGGCAGAATATCAGATTGCTTCTCTGGCCTTACAAGATCAGTTCTGCAGTAAGCAGTCTTTGCACTTTGTAGCCACAAGTGTTCAAATTCATCTCACATAACTTTGGCCATCTAAGTCTAATTAATTCATGTGATACTAGAATGGATTTCTGGGGGTAATCAATCATTCTTTGGAGATGCCTCTCTCATTTCCTTTGCAGTGATTATAGAAGGATATAACAGCATCATTTATAAGCTTAACTTTAGATGACTAAAATTAAGATCAATTCCAACCTTCTTGGACAACTGCAAAAACTCTTTCAATCTAAAGAGCTTTGTATGGCTTAAAATAAATAAGTAATGGATGTTTTGCATGCTGCTAATACACAGAAGCTTACTTCTTGCCTGCTTAGATAATTCCTGTAACATCAAGTTACCAGACAGGTAAATATGATTTAATAGTCTATTCAAATKCAATTTCATTTTTTTCCTGTATCGTAAGTTCAATATATAGTCATAGTGGGACTATGTACAGAATAGGCTATATACATATAAACATATATCTGTACTGAATATATACATATGAAGAACAGGCTGCTTATTCCAGAGCAGCATTTCATTCACCAAATTTTCAGACAGAAATTAGGTGGTATTTGAATGATAAAGCTATTTAAATTGCTTGGGATAACCAGGCAACCAAATATCAGTCATACAAAATTTAGATTTAAAAAATTTTATTTCTGAAGATTGATGAAAAATATAGTTGATTATAATAAATAAATATTTTTTTAAATATTGTAAAAAAGAGAATGATGTACCAATCTAGGTGAGCTACCCAGGTATTTCTGCAGACACTAAATCCTAGTGTAGAAATAGATATGAGCAATTAATCTGTCATGACTTAATCAATCTGAAAGTGATTAATTTTGAGTAATTGTGCTCATCTGTTAGGCTTTTGCTTAATTATCTTGGAAAGTGCAACAACGAACAGTTTACACAGATATATATATCTGCATTGGACTCCACCTGCACTGACAATATTGAAATATTAACATTTAACATTAAGGGCAGAGAATGCTGGATGTTTTGCCAGGTTAGCATTATAGGCCATTACCCTATGAAATCCTTATGATCCTTATTTCCTAAAAGAAAAAAAATGAGCAATGCTAGTTTTCCGCTTCCTGTTGGTAAGAAAGGCAATGCTATAAAAGATCTGCAATGAGTTCACCTTTAGCCTGTTGTTTGTAAATGAATGTGAACCATTCTACCAATGATTTAAATYTCCTTGCTCGATGCATTTAAGTGAAATAAATAAAAATCAGCATTTAACATTTTTGCCTCCTCTGGGCTTTAGCACTGGAGATTGAAAGTGGTTTTGGTCATTGATAAAATGATTTTACAATTGTGCACTCACTGGAAATTCTCTCTCTCTCTCTCTTTTTTTTTTTTTTTTTTTTTTTTTTTTTTTTTTTTTTTTTTTTTTTTGTATGAGTAGTAAAAAGGATAATATTCCCTACCTAGCTCATTTTTTATTTTTTTTTTTTAAGTTGAGCAGCATTGCCAGATGTGATAGGTCATCATCCACACCACATACACTTTTATTCTTATCTCTTTGGATTTATATTTGTTTTAGTGGATATTTTTAATTTTGTACATTTATAAAGCAATGCAAAATATAATGTTTTGCAGTCCTATGCAACTTCTCTGAAGAGCTTCTCTCTGCTGTTTTCCTTCTACTAGTAGATCCACAGTATGGCAGAGTTGCAGGAGAAAGACTGCACAATGTGTTTAGAGAAAGACGCCAAGATACACAGTACAAAGAGCCTTACATTTTCCCTTCAGTTCTGCTGCTCCCTTTCTTTATCTTACAGGTCTGCAGTGTGTCCACTTGTCAAGTGTAGGGTGCAGGAAGACAAGAACACTGAGTCTTGCTGTAGCAGGTTGACCCTGCTTGAGCTGGAGGATTGGACTAGATKATCTCCAAGGGTGCCTCCCCACTGTGTTTTGTTCCTAGATCAGTCATACTTTACCTAACTGAAGAAAAAAAAACAGATTATGCATTAGAGGATTCCTGAACTTTCCTGAATTCCAAGATTTATCAGCCTCAGTTTTAGTGAAAATTTGCTGCATGGTTTTATGCAAGTTTCAGACTAGATAAAGAAAAAAAAAAGAATGAAATAATTGTAAGGAGAATTCACATGTAACTGTGAAATTGTGCTGCCATTGCAACAACTCCTGCCATTCTCAAATAGAGAACTCAGTAGTGCAAATGTCTTCACTTCAGTGACACACACGCTTCCATGAGCTGCATACTATGAGCTCACGTACTGATGTGCTCTGGATTTTTACTCTGTGCTGAGGTCAAAGTCAGCTGTAGGTTCACTTCCCCAGAATGACCACAACAAAGGCACCAAAAATAGGACCCATTCAGAAGTGAATTCTATGGTTAATCTAAATAAGGAGGAATTTTTCATTAACAAAATCTTTTCAGTTAGAAAAATTAACTTGTCAGAGATGAGCTCATGGGAGAACACAAATTAGTTGCAATAAACTTTCATAAGGAAGGTCTCTTAGGGTTGGAAAGGAACACTTTAAAGCAAAAATAAAGTGTCATCCCCAGGATATTCCGAAGGCTGAAACTTCAGATCAAACAGAGTAGAGATCTTATGTTACATGTTTTCACTACGCAGTCAGCACATCTCTATCTCCCCTTTGGCAAAATGAATTCTAAATTATTTGTATAAAAGTGAGCTAGATCCAGTATGAGAAAAGGAGAAACCAACTGACTCCAAACTTGCTGACTAGGACATTTGCTCACCTTGTGAATCCCATCTTCAGATTAGCCAAAAGAAAAACTGAATGTTCCCTTATCCATATTCCAAATAAGTAATCCAAACATGACATTTTGGTTCCCCCAGGATGGCACTTTCTCGCTTCCTTCTTTCCCATAAGTTTTTGAAAGTTTTATGTTATTCCAAAGTTACGCAGAGGAAGAAAGAAATTTTCATGTTTTCTTTTACTTTTCAAATATCTTCCTGTAAGATAAATTTATTTCCTGTCATTCCCATTTTGAAACATTAATAAAAGTAATAGAATTGAAATAAAATGTATAATATTCAAGTAGAAACAGAAATACCTCTGCTATAAATGATATTTCAAGTTTAATGCATGATATGAAGTCCATTGCTTAATTTCTGACATTGCTTTTTCTCCTTTTCATCTGTGTGCTAGTGTATTCACAGTTTATTTCTTCTAGCACAGTCACAGCACCTGTGCATCAGCCTTAGCGTCTACAAGAGAGCAAATGACTTTTTCATAAAATGTCCTTCCTAAGGACACTATTACAGGGCAGCTGCAAGAAATGCTAAGGTTTTTTTAAGGTTTTGAAAGGATAGTGATCACTTAAGTTATTGTTCCTATTAAAATGGGATGTGACCAGAAAATTTTGTCTGCATTTGAACATCTCAATGTTCACATTATGTCTCACAGTACACGTGGATTCAAAACCATAGAAAAGAGGAAAGAATTAAAAGACATTGCATTTTCAAGAAAAATAATAATTCAATTGTAACAAATGAGAGACCCAATATCTAACATACAGTTGCTATGTAGGGGGTGCACAGAGGTATAATTGGAAAAAAATTTAAGAACACTGAAACACAATCTGTTTGTAGTTTGGGAAAAGAAATAAAGGCAGAATTGAAAAATATGTTTCTTTGTTACATAATAACTATCTAATAACTAAGCAATCATTACAATGAGGTTTCATCTGGAGGACTGTACCCAGTTTTGGACTTTTCCAATACAAGACAAATGGGAGACAGGCCAGTGGAGGACCTTCAGGATAGTCAGGGTGATGGAATACAAGGTGAGAGCCTGAAAGAGTTGAGTTTGCTCAATCTCGAGAAAAAAAAGCTAATAATAATCTTATTGCTGTTTTCAACTAGGTTTATGGACTATGGAAATTATATTTAAATATAGTTTATGGAAACTATTTATGGAAAAATGAAATCATATCCCTATTGGAGAGGTAAAGCTCACAAGAAAAATTCTAACTAAATATTGCCATGAAGGCAGTCAAATACTATAATGGGCTGCTCAGAAACACTATAGAATCTTCATTCTTGAGGATATTTGAAAGCTAGGGCAACCAGATAATTTCAAGACTCATTCTCAATCCAAATAATTAGTTGGTTCTTCTAGTCATCTTTATACTCAGGGACATCTTTATACTCCAGATATGTCCCAGTATTCTTGGGATTAGAAGTTGAACTCTCCTTTCAGTACTTGTCTATATGCACATGAATATCTGCAACCATATGCTTCTCTTTTGGCATTCAGAGGCACTTGGTTCAGCTAATAAAAAAAGAAAAAACAGTATTTGCTTACTTAGAGAAATATATCTCTCATTTCAGTCTGACCTCATGTAATGAGTGCTCAGGAAACAATAATCTGCAAACAATTAGACTGGTCGTTCATCTCTTCCTAATATGTGTAAGTAATCAATAAAAATTACCAGCCAGGCCATTACTTCTAATAACTATATGCCCCTTTTAATTATGAAGAAACTGATAGTGAATAAGATTAATTTAAAGCTGACAAATTAGAGAAAATGGTATTCACTGTGTGGATTTATTCCTATATATTCTGTCAGAATGAAGAGTTGTCAAAGCAGACAAAGAGACCCTACCTTACTGAAGATTTCTGATGAATTAACAATTGTTGCCACTATTGTGGCAACAAAACCTATTGTGATCTATAACACATCTTATGATATCTACAGAGAAAATAATATTTACTCTGAGGAACTGTAGCAGAACTAGGGACTGCAACCAAAATCAGAAGCATAAATTCAGTTTTATATCAATAGACAAGCATTTAATATTGTATTAAAAAACAAAAAGTACTCCTTTTGAATGTCTGTAGCAAATTTCAAGACTGCTAACTGTGGCTTTGTCGAACCAATGGAAACTTCCTAGGTGGCCACCACATTAAAAAAGAAGTATTGTTAAGTCATTTTTTTCTAACAAAATGCTGCTACTCTTTACAGCTTGAATATGCTGCTGATTATGATTTGGTATCTAAGGGCATTGTCCTTGCAATAAAGATATGGTTCTATATATGAAGACACTGTCCCTATCTCATTTAACAAACTCTTTGTTTTGTATTTGAAATTACCATAGTTGTATTTGTCCTATTTCTCTCTACCAACTCATTTAATAAAAGCGTGTTTTGAACATGGATTTTGAGATGTTTCAGTGAAATGAATTAATGAATCTGAATAGTTAAGTTAACTCTAGGAAGTAGTCACATTATGGGAGTAACTGAAATAAAAATCTCTCTGAACACCATGTAAACTTTATTTTCAGGGACATATGTATGCTGGAAGGCTCTCTCTGGAGGGTGTAATGCCCCCAAATATAGGCAAAAACCAAAATGTCTGTAACAGAGTGAAATTCAAGAGAATAGTGCATTATCAAAAGTATACCACTTGCAATGTGCACCTGCCACCTTAACAATGGGATTGGCCAATATAAAACAAAACTATAAATACTCAGAACTGAGTTTGCAAGTAGTTCTTGATTATTTATGTTTTACAGGAAAAGCCAGTGAAATTTTCATTTTAGCTCTGAATAGTTGTTATTTATGTCATGAACTACCTAAATGCCTTCCTTTCTGGTTTCTGCTTTTCAAAAAAAAAAAAAAAAAAGATAACTGGCCTTAGCATGGTAAATTGCAGTTTGAGTCAAGAAGCCTAAGCCCTTGTATAACTGATGTCAGCAATCATTCCTGTCAGACTAATTGGCCAGACTTGCAAGTCCCTCAGCTTCCCTACCTCACATCCAGGAATTACTTTGGAAACGCAGGAGCTTTGACCCTGGGGAGCATTAACTTTATGTTTGAACTCCCGCTGAAGAAAACCTTCGTTATACATTCTGACTTAAAGTGACTACGTAAGTACTTTTCTTGATCTAAGAAAATGCTACAGGGATCAGCATGTCATGTTTGGATATGGAAAAGAAGGTATCTCTGTGCTGAAGGTCAAATAGCATTGAATGCTTATGCATTAGTCCAAGCAAGCTCAGCTAAGAAAGTTACCAATGGGAAAGTTCATATCTTTGCCAAATATTTCACAGTAGCTCTTGTTTTCATTCAGCTAGAAACAGTAATCCAGAAATACAGATTCAATGTATTGGGCTAACAATCTAGAAAACAGCAAATTAATGGTCAAGAAATCTAAAAGGGGTCAGTGTTTTTAGTCCTAGTGTGGAATTGACATCTGCACAGCATCTTTGGATATGAAGTTCAGCCTTGGGTTCAATGGGACCAAATTTGCAAGTGATTTTCTCACAAAAATGTGACCTTAACCAGCAGTAGGTAAACAGGTACAAAATAAAATTTAAAAGAAGCTATGAGAATAGCTTTAGAAGAAACCAGAAGCATTCAGGTTTTTAAAATAGTTGCAATTTCAGTAATGGTAAATGCAGTCCATCTGCCAGCTTCCTTTCGCACAAATCATCCATGTGTGTATATCTGAGCTATTCTATAAAATCCTTAACATACCAGAGAATCTGTAGGAATTTACAGGACAGATAAATAAAAATTATCTATTTGTGCTTCCTACAGATTCATACCATTTGTATTATTTTGTTCCATACAAAGTAAAACCCAGCATAATATTGTTCCCCAGTGTGCTACCGTTTTCATTCACATAAATCTGAATTATATTTTCCTAGTGACTTGAAATGTTTATGCAACTAAAATGAATCCATTACCATTATCCATTACTGTTAGTAATTCAGAACTTTAGGTACATGGGAAAAGCGAGAAAGGGTGTTTTGTCCACAAAAAAACACCCTGCAAATTAGCCTAGTCAGTGTAATCAGTCTTATATCTTAGCAAAAGTGGGAGTATTTTTGAAAGATTGTGGGGGATGAGCATTTTGTATCTTTAGTTTTAATGCTGAGACTTAAAAGATTCTTTGGTTTTTCTATTTTTTTTTTTACATTCTGAAAATTGAACAATAATTCTAAAATTATGTGTTGTTCTTTTTTCTGAACTAGTTCTCTTCTACCGCTAGGAATAGGTTTTATGCTTTTTAAAACTGATTTTGTCATTTTATCTGAACACAATAATCTGAAATTCTGTCTATGAGTATAGAGAATTTTACTTAAGATGTCTTTCAGCACTATTCAGCTTCTCTAGCAAATTTTAAAGTTTTTTCTTCTGCCACATGTGGATCATCTGATCTGTGGGCATCAAGGAGATGTAGCAAATCTTTTGTGATCTACAGTAGAAACACTGTGGATATCAATATAGCTAAAAGTCTGGAAAAATATAGAAAAAATATATTGATTTAACGCCACCTTTGCAATCACAACTTTATAGAAGACTGCAAGGGTCTGAATCCCCCACTGCTTTAGGGTTTTGTTTGGACTTTAATCACAAGTAAAACTGCTGCTCACTGATTAATACAGTCATTTAATGATAGGTATTCGGGAAAGAATGAGCTACATGCTTAGTTCCTAATCCTTTCAAATGTTTAGAATCGTTATTGCTCTTTCTGAGTCATATAAAACAAGGTTTAGAAGACAGTGATATGCAGTTAATAAATTGGAAGTGCATTGCCACCACATATGTGTAAAACAGTCATTAATTTACAGACATTTATCCATCCCTCCTTTCAACCATTTTATAATTAAACTAAGGAATACAGACTGAGTTGCAAATTTTTTGAAGCAGGTCAGATGCATCTTGTTAATATGAAAAGTGCCCCAAAGGGATTAAATATCAGCAAAAGTGCAGGAGAAGCAGATACACCCTTGTGCTTGTGTAGCTGCTGCTAAGCAACAACTGCTAATAAAAAAAAGAAACCCAACACAAGTCAATTCTCATTTAAAGAACTGATGTTAATTTTAATCTTGGTCTGCAAAGAGAGAAAGGAAATGAATGCAAAGCAGAATAATAAAGATGGCTGGTTTTGTTTTTTTCTTTTACAATCTTTCTGATAAGAAAATATGACTGTAATTATCAATAGGTTTGAGTGAATAGTAATAAAGGTTTGCCTTTATAAGCCATTTTGGAGCAGAAGTTTATATAATGATTGCTACAAGAAATCCAAGTCAGCTACCAGACTGAAATATTCCTACTGTTGGTAATGTGAGGGCAATATTATCAGCTCTTTTTTTTTTTTTTTTTTTTGATCATTCCAAAAACCAGACCCAGACAACAAAGCTCTCGTTATGTTGTTATGTTCAGACTTTGGTACATCAAAAGTCCCTTGATGAGAAAAGATGGTCTGGTCTTCACCAGAACGCTGTGTCAATTTCCACCACAGCGTTAATCGCTCTTTCTGAATACCAAATCTCATTTAGAAGTTCAAATGCAAACAAACATATTTTGCTGATATACACAAAATGTCTTTATCTTTCTGAGTTTCAGTTACAAGTTGTCTCATAGTCTAAATATTTCTGTCCTTGTCTAATGCCTTTTTATATTTATCAGCCTTCAGCACTGTGTGTCTTTGAAAGCACCACAGAGTAGAAATTTGGAGTTAACTGTTTGATTTCTGTCATAATTCAAACACATCTAAAATAAACAATACATAAGGTAACCTTTAGCATCTTCTTGGTACACAAAAGCTGTGAGTTGTTCTGATATTAGATGGCAGAAGAATGCAAGGAACAAAATGTAACATGCCTTGCATACAAATGCCCATTTTGCCACACTGTAAGTACCATCGCAGAGCAGACAGCAAAACAACAAACACCTGGCCACAGTATGGATATCAAGGGCTAATGGGTTCTCCCAGATTGCCAATAATCAAAGACCAATATAAAATCATGACAGCTTTACCAGATGAGTGAGAAAGCATTTCTTCTCAGCTGCATCATTCCAAAGTATTTTGGTATAAAATTGATTTTAGCATTTTAGACAAACTAACTGTAGCAAAAAGTTCAGTGTCCTGAGACTACACCTTATATTTCAGGTGGAAAAGAATTATATGACAGTAACATGGTCATTGAGAAAAGATAGTGTAAAGAATTTTGCTTCCAAAACTTCGAAATGATATGCTGGACCATTTTGTCTTTGATGGGACAGGGTCAAATTTGTCTCTTGGCTTAATCTTATGGTCAGGAAGAATGTATGTACATAAATACATGTAGCAAACATATTCTATTTGGGATTACAAAATATATAATTATAGCTGCTTAGAAACAGCACTAACACTTTGAAGAGAATTCTCTGGACTGTAACTTATTGGCTTGCAGATGACTAACTTCAATTTGTGCTCTTATCTGAGAAAAAAAGTAAAAAAATAAAAGCCTGAGCATCAGGTATATCCTAAGAGACAGGAAATTTGTTTTCATTAAAACCAAACAAAACAGGGACAAGGGACAATCCAGTAAAAACATATGTGAGACTTTGTGAATCAAAATCTGATTTTGAAGAAAAAGGGAGAACACTCTCACAAATTTGGACAGGAGAGAAAGCATCAAAGGCAAAAGAGATATAATCCCAAATACTCACTACTAATCTCTCAATTATAGTCATTTATTTCATGTAATAAATTAGCTTGGTTCATATATCTTTAAATTATTATGTGATTTAATGAAACTACTTTTTTTGGAAGTTGCAATAGATATGTATGCTCTATGAAATTGAAAAATATGAGTTTTACTACTTTGATGCCCTAATGGCACAATTTTCTTTCACATGTACAATTCCATAAGATTCTCATATAACATTATCAACGTATAGTTGGGTTTCTTTGATATAGTACATCTAAAATTTTTCTTCCTGTAACAGATTATAAGTTCAATTAAAAATGTGTGTTATAATGCATGTAAGCTCTGAAACGAATTTCCATTTTTATTTTATTGATGTGTTGAGATTTCTGGTGCCAGATGTTTTTCTCAATATATTATTTTCTTTTTTTTTTTAACTATATCTAGTTCTATAGGTTCCAACCTCAACCCTTCTGTGATTCTCTGTGATTCTGTCATGATCTTCATCACTTAGACTTGTGACAAGATTCACAAAGAATTAAAGACATGGTGATATTCAGTATTCAAAGTGAGTATTTAAAGAGGATGCTTCTGGACAGCTAATAGCTGTAATGTTGTACATCTGCAGTGTAAATAGTTTGGCTTCTGTGAGATTATTTAGAAAAAGAAAACAGACCTCAAAACTAGATGGCAATATATTATTTTTCTGGAAATAAGTAGATGTTGGAAAATCATCTTATCTTTGGGGACCTTACAGTAAAGTTCCAAGGAATAGTCCTGTCATCAAGTCATATTGTGGGTGATGTAGAGACAGAACATTCACGTAAATAAGATGACTGGTAATCCAGCAACTTCAGATCAATAAAAGAGATAGTCATCTGAGAGGAAATGAGAGTCTCTGAAGTTCTCTTCTTCTACAGTGATCTTCCTGCAAAGAACAGGAAGGAACAGTAAGGAATAGTAATAGTGAAGGAACATGTGTGATTATCAAAATGTTGTTTAGAAATTGAGTGAAGAAGGGGTTCTGACTTTTATTGCTTTATTTGCAAATATTCCACCAGATTTCCTCAATAAAATAATAGTATTATTCCTGCAGATTAAGCAATCCAATGAAAATACTTTTTAATTCTCACTTGAGGTGAGAAAAGAGCACGGCACAATGTATTGTGCAGCTTTTTTCWTACCTTATTTTTAATTCAACTCAATGTACAGGTGACCTTTCAAGGGAAAGGGAAGTTTCTGAAAGGAAATAGGCCTGAGTAATGTAAGGAGGTGTGTCATTCTTACCTCAGGCCACAATTAGAAGAGTTGATGGTCTGACCCATGCAGACATCCATCTGAGATACCTGCCAAATCTGTCAAGGTTTGATGAAGTAATTAGGAAAGGAACAGAAGATGAATGGGCAGACAATGGCTGGTGCTGACCCAAGGCTCTGTTATGCCTGCAAGAAAGGGCATTCAGTACTTTCAGAACTACTGAATTTCTGAAAGGGAAAGGAGGTTCATCAAAACTGCTAAGCAGTATAGAAACCTCAGTCATCCACCCTCTCATAAGTTCAATTCAACCTCTTTGTCAATTGAGACTGATCAGGTGTCACATTAAGGGGCCTGAAGATGGCTGGCTATGAATTTATTCTGTACTTGGAGTATGCAGACTTTAAAGGTTAAAGGACTTGAGAATTGCTTCCTTAAGTTYCTTGTAGAAGACCTTTGTCTTTGCAGATCAGTTCCCTTGGGATCTGATTCACTTTACTATATAAGTTCTAGAAGCCACAGTTGCCTCACCAGTGTTGTTGACCAGAAAGAATTCATTGGTTAGGAACAGACATTTAAAAAGAAGTCTCCATTATTACTATTTTAGACAAACCTAAAGCCTTTCTTGCCCTTGGTGCTTGTTTTCCTTCCAGACCCTAGTTTTCCACCTGCAAGGCTGTTTTTCCATCTTTGGACACACTTCCACAGAGGCATGAACTGAGAAATACCTGTTTTGAAAATCAGTTACAGATAGTCCAGCTACATTAATATTTATCCTTATGAACAGAGCTTGTCTTGAAAAAAGTATATGAGAGTAGTAAACATTGTAATTTGCTCAAAGTTAATKATAAGTGAATGGTCAACATCGGGTTATAAGCTTATCCAGACAACTGAGAATAGAATTCACTTCAGCTACCATTAGAAAGAACAAGGACTGTATATCAGATATATGCATTCCTGACAGGGCTTGATGAAGTTTCAACTGCCTATATTAATGTAGCCAGCAGTAAAAGTCAATTTAAAGTCATTAAGGAAGTTTTGAGGTACAGTGTAGGGAGAATAAACATTTAAAAGTGTAATTTTAGGTGCAAAGTTTCAGCTGTTTTGAATGTTTGAAAATGTTTCTTATCATGACTGTATGATAGTTAGTTCCTACTCTTTACACGTAGTCTTTCAAGCTAGGTACCTTTAAGATGACATACATTCTGTTTTGCTTGCATTCAGCCTTTGCTAAGGAAATTCTCTAAATTTTTGCACTCCCCAGAAGTTAAGAGTGTGATTTTATTGTTATTTGTTTTGAGATCATAATGCATCTGATGTTTTCAGAAGTATTTTAAAACTGGCTTTGTACCCAAGCTACTGTGTAGATAAATCAGTAGCTGCATTGCATGGGTCATAGCACTTTTCTTGAACCATAAAAATGGGATTTTAACCAAGAGTGCTAAACATCACAAGCCATTTATTCTGTGTTCACAGCACAGTTCAAAGAAACGTGACTATTTTACCCAATAACTAAATGACAGGAAACAAGATTTATTCTGGACTGTTGACAATAGAATCATGGCTTGATTACATTGGTTTTAAACGCCATTAGAGCATTTTGAAGGAGAAAAAAGGAGTAGTATCATAATATCTCTTGAATTTCAACATACTAACACTATTGATGTCAGACTATAAGAATCATTAGATCCACATTTACTATTAGACTTTATATCTTCATTTAAAGGACCTGCAGGCTTTATTTCTGCCTCGTCCTGTTTAAACAGAGRTCTGTATTCAGACTTTCTGCTATTTCTGGCAGCCAGAAACCACATCTTTATTTAATCACTGAAGAGATGTAATCATGAACTTCAAATTAGATGCTCTTCACAAGAGGTCTGTGTTACTTAGAGGCATGATTGCTTGTCTGTGATGATTCAGATAACCAAGATCTGTCCTATAGTTGGATGCCCCATGTATCATATATACTCTTGGACTTGGAGTGCCGTCACATGGCCAAAGGAATGTGTACAAATCACCTATGAGATATTTTCTAGAAGGGTCCAGCTTTCACGTGCTGAAGTAACAATATGTTATGCAGCCTTCAGCCCACTGGTTGATCTCAATCATCTGAACCCATTCTGGGCAAATGGCACAAGGCTGTAATCACTCTACAACTAGCAATAAAAGGAAATAGTCCAGGAACCATACTTTGTCTTCTCTTTGGCTATGCAGAGCAGATATTGTCAGAATTGCATTAAAAATCAACATCCGCTAAAARCTACACTGAGCATGCCTGATATTGGTGCCTTATTTATCAGTGCAGCTACTGTTGTTCCTTCCTGATGCGTCTTCTGATTATGTATGCTGGATATAATGGCCACCAATAATCCTAATTGTAGCTATGGAAAGATTCAGGCCTAAAATGATGATTCTACTTTTTCCAGGGATTGTACATAATTACTTTTCAGGTCTTTGGGGCAACCATACAAGGCTGTGATTCAAACATTTTCAGTCCTGGTTGCCATGAAGAAAACCTGTAAGTAGGTGCTTAGGTGTAATGATTATCATTGTTTATGGTTTCTTCTAACTGAAGTGAAMGGTGTTCTTAACACATGAGTTCTGCACTACCATGTCCTGGTAATTACTGTCYCGCTAGGACATTGTCAAGTGAACAGTGACTACAGGCAACTACAGTCAAAGTCAGGGGAATGAAGTCACATACCCAAATGCACACTTATATACCTGCTTCTGCTAGTTAGATCCCCCTTTTTTTGATAGAGATGCTCATCCAGAAGGTCTTACGACAGGACAAYGAGAGTATGAAACTTGCATCAGTCTTCTCTCCTCCAGCAGCAATTTATGTCTCTAACACTATTCATCCTCTTTCCCACATCGCTTTAATGCTCCCATACCCTTTCTCAGCCCTTTTTCTGTAATCAGAGAAGCACTGAAAAGTCTGTGCTATGTAGCTGAGGAAAAGTCTCCTGCTTCTCTCCACTTTTATTTTTTATATAAATAATTCCATTTAATTCCAGTAAGGAATGGAAGATATCAAAGACTAGGTCAAAGCTCCAGCTAAGACACAGTGATGGAGGAAAGCATGGTAAATTGTGATTCACTGGGGGCTATAATCCTAATAGTCTAGCTACTAAGTGTCTTTAAGTCCCATCTCTAAACACATGGCATAACTCTCTGCTAGCTTTCAATGACTAGATTGATATCTTACATCCGCACGGAAAGAAGATACTCCAAGGTTCATTTCCGGCTTCAAGAATTTCATAGTAGCCATGTTGTACTACATACATGGCTACATACATGTACATACATGGCTACATAGTAGCCATGTTGTACTACACCGTGTGGTAAATTCTGCTATTGACCCCTGTCCATACGATACATCAAGATGCGCAACTATAATAGTTACTTATGTATGTCTCATACATTTGGCCCATGATTTAATCGCTAAATTGTGATCTTAAAAATGTGGTTGAATACACAGATCTCCCAAATAGTTTCAATAATTATGGGAAATGATCCATAGGTAGTTAATAAACATACAACACTAGTTGCCTAATTGCATTTAAAACAACTGCATTTAGAACACTTCCATGAAATGAATATCACGAGACAGTTACAGAGGTGACCTTCCTGAGGACCTGCAGAAATGGCACCCATGGGGCATGCTTAGTAATGAGCAGCTCACAATCCCTGCTTCATTTAAGCTGAGGCAAGCAAGCTGTCCCTAGATAGTATCTTTTTCTTTCTTCTTCTGTAGCTGTCTCCCTCCTCTCCCATGTATCATTAAAATTTGATCCACTAATTATCTGTAAGGAATCCAGACTGTGTATTTCCTGTGCCAACAAAGTAGCTACCAAGAAATAATTTTGGCAGGACTCCTTAGGAGTTAAAAAAAAAAAAAAAAAAAAAAAAGGAGGGGAGGTAGAGGAGAGAAATAAACAGACACAGAAAACAACAAAGCCAGTGCACCTGACGTGAAAACAACAGCTTGAAATATTTCATCCTATAAAGAGAACAAAAAAACACAATATAGTATCTCATGGAGATTACACAAAAGATGCAAGAAAAATAAAAAGAAAACAAAAATAAAATCATTGGTCCTGAAGTCCTGAGGATTAGATTTGAATAAAATATTGTTTAAATTATTCTGAAGATGGCTTTTGGTATCTTGGTCTAACATTTTCCTTTGTCTTTTTCCAGGACTTTTTTTTCTACATATAGAATGTATAGATGTATATATGTGTATGTATAGAATGTATATGTAGAATGTATAGAYGTACAGACACACAAAACAGGATCTCTACAGTGTAATTGTCCTTGCCATCCAGGATAGATAAATTCAAGTTAGTTTACATATGTCTGGAGATTTTCGCACATTTGATTACCATATAAACTTGCTCTGAAATCAAGTATTTTCAAGGAAATTGCTACTAAAGTATGATTTTGCTGCATAGCATCGGAGTAGAAGGGACTACTATGTGGGGCTGCAAGAATGAAGATACAAGAAAAATACAAACTTCAGGGGAGTACACAGGGAGGAAGGGTAACAACATCTTCTTTGGGGGACCTCTCAATGTCCACAAACCTGCACAGCGGCTATCTTTCAGTCCCACTCCATCCTGCTTAATCCCTTTCACTCTGCTTGCTACYAATTTTTTCACTTTTTTCATTTTATTTTTTTCCACATTCTCTATTAATCTAGAACTGTAAAGAATTTTTTTTTCTATATGATGTTTTATATGTTATTTTGGAGTGTTTTTTAGGAGGGAAACCCAAAACAGTATTAAAAATTCTTCTGAAAATAAGCACGAATAACCATAATCTGTGAAAAAGAAAAATGGTGTGAGCTAAGAAGGCATGAAAGCATCACCTTAGAACTCTAACTATCCTTAAGAAGACACCATGAGAAAATCCAGTTCCTAGAAACTCTATGAATTCTGACAAATTAAAAGGCAAAATAGTAGTTCCCTATGAAAGATTCAAAAGAGTAACTGAACCATACAAAAAACAAATGCTGAGAGAAAGCCTAGTGTGTGGCTTTTGTTATATAACTGCCCTCCACACATATATCAGTGAAGATCCTTTTCATTAAGYGGGGAAGATGCACCAGGATGAACTCACTCTGATGTTATAGTTAGTATTAGACCAGGTTATCCACTTCTCCAAAATCTTATATTCATTTAAAGTCCAGTTTTTCTTTTCTGCATGTATCAGACAACTAGAAATTATAGAAGAGACTCTGACCTTTGTCAGCTGGGAACATGAATACTCACTTTGGTCCCCACAGTCCCATGTATCCTCAAGTTCATATCTGTGCCCCAAAGTGTTTATTCCAGTTTTGTACTAGGAAAAAATAATTGTCTGACCTTGAAACTTGTTGTCTTGTAAGGAGGAGTGGCATAAGATCCAAAATTGGGCAGGCACACACACGCGCACACACACACACAAGCACAAAACCTGAAAGAACAGCTCTTAGTTGCAGTACATTAGGCTCAATTGACTAGGTGATTAACTGATTTTCTTTTTTTTTTCCCATGGCACCTGGAAAATAATCAGTCATCTGAGGTGCTACCGAAAAGGCATAAACACCAGATGTTTACATCTACTGTATACCTTAGCATTGTTTTATGAATTATTAAAAARACTAAGAACACCATTTCATTTAAAACATTAAGCTAATTGCATTTACCACTGTTCTAGAAAATGAAGGTTTTGTTTTCATAACTGTACCATTCCTTTGAATTAATATGCACAGATGCATTKTCTGATTTGCATCATTAAGTCTTGAAAAGACTATTAAATTTTGATATTGTCTTATCTATTCTTATTATCCTTCTGAGTAAGAAAAATTGACTGCTACTGGATGAAGTATTTTACCAAGATTATGTAAGCAACATTGAAATTGAATGGCCCATTGGTCCATTCAATACCATACCAATGGTATGGTATTGAATTGGTCCCATACAGCTAATGAGGACAATATTAAAATGGTAACCATTCTTTTCAAGAAACCATTTGTCTTTTCTTTTTCCCTCATACAAGAATACAATTCAAAAAGAAGTTGTATTTTGTGAATAACTTCAGACTCTTTAGAAGAGTCCCATATTTATAAAGCTTTGTTGCAAAATATTTGTAATTTCTTTGGAATTTWACAGGATATGTTACTGTAGGTTTTCAGTGGAAAGATTCTATCCTTTCAGGATAAATCACATGGCAAAAAAGGATCCTAAAGAATGTGATGTCACCTCAAACTATATTCACCTAATGAGGAGGCAACAAATATCCTAATATAGAAAGTTAAATTAAATGTTTATCCCAAGTAATAAAACCTTTTGAAAGATTGCAACCTTATTCAGTATTTGTTTCTGTTCTGGTGGATGAATCTACCCAAGGAGTAAATTTTTGATCATCCCTCTGCATAGTTTCATTTCATAAMGATCTCACTGTCTCACAGAAAAAGCTGTTTCAGAATAATATATCTATAAATGATTCAAAAAATGTAGCAGCTCAGTGTTGGAGTACAGTAAATTTTGCTACTACTACAATAACATAGAAATAACTATGCTGTAGAAATAGAATAACATCCAACTGCTTGCTTGTGCTTTATGGCTTCACAGTAATTCAGCCACTACATAGGTTCATTTTGTGACTGTTCAGCACAGTAGGTTAGATAAAGCATTAGCAGTTTAATACAGGCACATACACTTCCAATTTCAGTGTGCCCCCATGATTTTTCCTGTTCTGTCTGTTGGCATCATTATGCAATCAAAACAATACTCAACATTAACCTCCCTGGAAGTATTGTTTTCGCTCAAGGACATGTTGAGTGGTTAAACCTTGATCCTGTTCCCATTAAAATCAAAAGTTCCTTTGATTTCAGTGGCAAAGGCAGAGATCTTAGTGAAACAGCAGGATAAGTCTGGTAAATTATGACAAGAAACAGTGAYGCAGTTGTGCGACTACAAATAACTTTCATACTATACTCTGAATGTTGTGAAAGCATATTCACAGAATCACATAATGTTTAAGGTTGGACGTGACTCTTAGAGATCATCTAGTCCAACCCACCTGCACATGCAGGGTCACCTAAAGCATGTGGCACAGGATTGTATCCATGAGGGTTCTGAAGACCTCCAGAGAAGGAGACTCCACAGCCTCTCTCAAAAACCTGTTCCAGTGCTCTGTCACCCTCACCGACAAGAAATTTTTCCTTAAGTTCCTGCAGAACTTTTGATGCTTCAGCTGGTGGCCATTTCCTCTAGTCCTGTCATTGGCCACCACTGAAAAGGGGCCAGCCCCATCCTCTTCACTCCCTCATCTGAGGTATTCATAGACACTGACCAGGTGTCAGCCTTCTGACAGCCTCTCAGCCTTCTCTTCTTCAGGCTGAACAGGCCCAGTTCTCTCAGCCTTTCCGCATAAGGCAGATGTTCCAGGCCCCTGATCATCCTGGTAGCCCTGCGCTGGACTCTCCAGCAGCTCCACTTCGTTCTTGTACTGGGGAGCCCAGAACTGCACACAGTATTCCAGATATGGCCTCAGGGCTGAGTAGAGGGGCAGGATCACCTCTCTTGACCTACTAGAGATGCTCCTCTTAATGTACTCCAGGATCCCATTGGCCGCCTTGTGACTATTTATAATTCGGATTATGGCGAATGGTRGGGGGTTATTCCCGACCACCCTACTAACCTGGACTGTTTAAAAGATCTCCCAGAGGCTTATGAAGAGGCGCTGGTGTCAGGGACCACACCTCATAATTTAGAACGGGAGACTTGTGACCTGGAAATATCCATGGAACCTCTCTCTCCTCTGGTGTAACAGTCCACTCTGTTGTTCCTATTTTGTCTAGTCCTACCCTAGTTGCCAGGGGTGAGGCGCCAGAGGTTTCTACCCTGGTTGTCAAGATTCCCCAAGACCATCCAGCTTGTCCGTGCTGTGGCACTAGGGTAGGCAAAATTGCRGCATTGCATGAACATCTTAAGAGATCTCATGGTCGGAAACGGGTACTTTATCAGTGCTCCCGCTGTGGGAGAACGAATGAGAAACATCATAGTATTGCCTGCCACTTCCCGAAGTGCCGGGGACCCCCAGTTGAGAGTGATGAGGGACCCTTAGAGGGGTTAGAGAGGCGATGTGGGGAATGCAAGCAGGCTTTTAAGACCAAAAGCGGCCTGTCTCAGCATAAAAGATCTATGCACCCAGCTACTAGGAACCTAGAATGGATCGAGGAGTCTTGTCCGAAAGGAAAAGGGTTGTGTGGGGCGTCTAAGAGCTGCTGGACAGAGAGGGAGACTGCACAACTGGCCAAATTGGAACAGAGGATTAAGAACGAGCGCTTTATTAATAAGCTGATCGCGGAATATTTGCCATCAAAAACGGCGAAACAGATCAGTGATAAAAGAAGACAGCTAGCGGCTGCAACAAAGACAGCGTCACCCGTGAAAGGTGCTGCAGTAGCGCATGAGAGGGACACCTCCCCCGAGATGGAAAAAGTGGAAGGTATTCGGAGTGAATACAGAAGGATAATAGGCGATAAGATCTGCGCTGGATCTCTATCCGCTCCTGGGCTGTTCCGCCAGGCTTTGGAGGGTGTGGAAGACCATTCCGAAGTTGTCAGCCGTCCACTAAGGGAGATAACCCAACTGGCAGAAGGGAAGCTCGCCGTATCAAAATCCAGATATAATCGGAAACATCTGGCCGAGGCCGTCCCTGCGAGAAAGGAGAGACGGTGGATGAAACGCAGGGCGGTTGAACGAGGTCATTATCTAAGGTACCAGCGGCTTTTTTATTAGACCGAAAGAAATTAGCTGGTATCATTTTGGACAACATAGAGTCCATTAAATGCCCCATCCCAATGGAGGACCTGTATAGGTTCTTCCGGGGGAAGTGGGAGGAGGTGACCCCGTTTTCCGGCCTGGGCGCATTTTATAGTGAGGGGAGAGCTGACAATTTGTCCTTCAAATCRCTGATCTCCTCCGCGGAGGTCAGGAAGAATCTCGCAGAGATGTCACGGCGCTCTGCACCGGGACCGGATAGCCTATCCCTGAGGGAGGTGTGTGTATTGGACCCTCAGGACAGCCGGTGTGCAGAGATGTTTAATTTATGGCTGTTGGCTGCAAAGGTCCCGGATGTGGTGAAAGAGGGAAGGACGATCTTAATACCTAAGTCAGCCAGCCCCCAGAAACTGGAGGWCATTAACAACTGTCRTCCGATTACCATCGGATCTGTCATCTTACGCCTGTTCTCCAGGATATTAAGCGCCAGACTTCGACGAGCATGCCCCATTAACAAAYGCCAGAGGGGATTTATAGCAGCTCCTGGCTGCTCGGAAAACCTAAAGCTCCTTCAGGCACTAATTGGTAGTGCCAAGAAAGATCGTAGGACACTCGGTGTGGTCTTTGTCGATTTGGCGAAAGCCTTCGACACGATTAACCATCAACATATCCTCCATGTCTTGGCCCAGCAAGGTGTCGACAGACATATAGTCGACATAATAAGGGATTTATATACCAACTGCGGAACTACCATCGAGTCAGGAGGCCAGCGCTCAGAAAGGATTAGGATCCTCAGGGGAGTCAAGCAGGGAGATCCATTGTCCCCTCTCCTGTTCAATTTGGCGTTAGATCCATTGTTGTGCAGTCTGGAAAGGAAAGGAAGAGGTTATACTTATGGGGAGCAGCATGTAACAACTCTCGCTTTCGCAGATGATCTAGTGCTACTTAATGACTCTTGGGAAGGTATGTGCGAGAATATTGTAATGGCGGAGGACTTTTGCAATCGATCCGGGTTACGAGTCCAGGCGAAGAAATGTCATGGGTTCTTAATCAGGCCAACTAAGGAGTCATATACCATCAACGACTGTGACCCATGGTCAATTGCCGACGAGCAATTGAATATGATTGACCCAGGTAGCTCTGAGAAATATCTAGGCCTGGGGATAGACCCCTGGATAGGGCTATCCAAACCTGAGCTCCTGGAAAAGCTGGACCGTTGGATTAAGAACATCGGGGGTGCCCCTTTGAAACCATTACAGAAGGYAGACATCCTGAAGAGCTATGCCATCCCAAGGCTACTATTTAGTGCTGATCATGCGGGAGTGAGCGCGACGCACCTACAAACCTTGGACCTGAGGATTAGAACAGCCGTGAAGGACTGGTTACATCTACCRCCGAGCACGTGTGACGCCGTCCTATATTCCAGTTATAAGGACGGTGGACTGGGACTCTCCCGTCTAGCAAGCCAGATCCCTAACATTTGGGCCCGCAGATTGTTGAGGGTTGCTCAATCAGAGGATGAAATCATCAGGAAGGTGGTCTGCGAGCAAGGGATCCAGGAGGAATTGAGAAAGGTTTGGATCTCTGCGGGGGGGGGCAACCCAATAAAGTACCATCAGTGACGGATGAGTTCCCCAAGGCGGTTGACAAAGTCCTGACGGCAGCAGACTCCTCCAGTGAATGGGAAAAAACAGTTCCCCGGGTCATCTATCCGGTTCCTTGTAGGTGGAGAAAAAGAGAATTAGAGAATTGGGTCAACCTTAGATCTCAGGGCTGAGGGATCAAATGTTTTGAGAATGATCCCATTAGTAATGATTGGTTGATCCATTACCGCAGCATCCCCCATTGTAAATTGATAACAGCTATCCAGCTGCGAGCCAATGTTTACCTGACTAGGGAATTCTTAGGCCATGGTTTGGGTTTGGGGTGCAGACATTGTTCTGCAGAATGGGAATCGTGCGCCCATATAATTGGCTACTGCCCTGCTGTCCAGGAGGCACGACTCAAAAGGCATAATAATTTGTGTGGATTGTTGGCTGAAGAGGCAAAAAGGCTGGGATGGGAGGTTTTTAATGAGCCATCTCAGAGATAAGGACAACGAACTCTTCAAGCCAGATTTGGTATTTGTTAAAGGATGTCGTGCCAAGGTGGTGGACGTTACTGTCCGCTACGAAAGTGGGATAACTACCTTGAGTGACGCAGCAGCAGAAAAGGCGCAGAAGTATAAACATCTACTATCTGAGATCAGGAAGTTAACATCAGCTACAGAAGTGGAATTCCTGGGGTTCCCTTTGGGAGCCAGAGGGAAGTGGCACGGGGAGAATACAAGGCTCCTTTCTGACCTAGGGCTCTTGGATAGCTGCATCAGGAAGATGGCAAGAGTCTTTTCACAAAGGGCCTTGCTATCCTCTGTAGATATCATTCATATGTTTGCGAGCCGGGCTAGACAGACTCTTACATCAGGTCTGTCAGCGGGGGGTCTGTAATTGGCTTACAGTCCCATAATTAAAACCTTCCTGCTCCGGCTCGCCGTTAAATTACGTACCTTACTAATTACCTGTTTTTGTCAGCAACGTCCAAATTCCCTTTCCAGGGAGCCAACTTTTTTTGACTCCCTGTAAACATGGACTTTGGACCTTGCCTTCTTTCTCCAATTGAGGCAAGGGACAGTGGGAATCTCACCTCATCCACTATGACGCGTCCCAATAACACTGATTTATGACGAGGTGGACAGGCCACCTAAAACCTGGAAAAGGTGCCTTGCGAATTGCAAGGTTCATAAATACTCCAGGATCCCATCGGCCGCCTTGGCCGCCAGCGCACACTGGGACCTCAGAGTCAATTTGCTGTCCACCCAGGTCCTTCTTCGCAGAGCTGCTTTCCAGAAGGTCAGTCTCCAGCCTGTACTGATGCATGCGGTTATTCCTCGCTAGACATATGACCTTGTACTTGCCCTTGTTGAACTTAATGAGGTTTCTCATTCCCCACTTGTCAAGTCTGTCCAGGTCCCTCTGGATGCCTGTGCATCTTTTTAGAGGATCAGCTACTCCACCCAGTCTGGTATCATCAGCAAACTTGCTGAGCAAGCACTCAGTCCCTTCATCCATGTCACTGATGAATAAATTGAACAGCACTGGACCAAGGACTGATCACTTTTCCAGGGTCTGGCCTGTAGTTGCCTGGGTCCTTCTTGCCATTTTTGAAGACTGGTGTGTCATTGGCTTTCTTCTAGTCCTCCAGTACCTCCTCTGTTCACCAAGACCTTTTGAAGATGATGGAGAGTGGCTTAGCTATAACATCTGCCAGCTCATGCAGCACTGCCAGGTGCATCCCATCAGGGCCCGTGGATTTGTGGGTATCAAGGTTACCTAGGTGTTCTCTAACCCAATRTTCCTCTACCCTGGGAAAGTCTTCCTCTCTCTAGGCTTCTCCTTTTGTCCCTAGGGTCTGGGATTCCAGAGGGCTGCTCTTGGTAAACATTGAAACAAAGAAGACATTCAGTAACTCTGCTTTCTCTGTCTTTCATAGCTGGGGCACCTACCACGTTCACCAGCAGACTCACATTCTCCCTAATCTTCCTTTTGCCACTGCTATATTTGAAGAAGTTTTTATTATTTTTAACATCCTTTGCTATCTTTAATTCTAAATTTACCTTAACCTTCCTTGTTGCATCCCTGCCTTCCTTGACAACATTCCCAAGGGGCCTGTCCTTTTTTCCACATTCTTTATACGGCCTTCTTCTGTTTGAGTTTTCCTGAGAGCTCCTTGCTCATCCACACATCCCTACTGCCCCCACTGCCTGACTTCTTACTCACAGGGATGCAGAAATCTTGAGCTTGGAGGAAGTGCTGCTTGAATACTAACCAGCTCTCTTAGGCCCCCCTTCCTTCTAGAGCCCTAGCCCACACGATTCTTCGAAGTAGATATCTGAAGAGATCAAAGTTAGCCCTCCTGAAGTCCATGGTTGCAAGGCTACTTACTGCCTTGCTTCCCCCTTGTTGGACCCTGAACTCCACCAACTCATGATCACTGCAGCCAAGACTACCCCCACCTTCACATCTGCAACAAGTTCCTCTCTGTTTATTAGTATAAAGTCCAGTAGCCCAGTTCTCTTCATTGGCTTCTCCACAACCTGTGTCAAAAAGTTATCATCAACACACTGCAGAAACTTACAGGACTCTTTGTGCCTAGCTGTGTTGTGTTTCCAGCTGATACCAGGATGGTTGAAGTCCCCTATGAGAAACAGGGCCTGTGTTTGTGATGCTACTTCCAGTTGTTCTGTAGAAGGGCTTCATCAGCTTTCCTCATCCTGATCAGGTAACCAGTAGCAAACACCTACCACAGTGTCTCCCACATTAGCCTGCTCTCTAATCCTTACCCACAAGCTCTTAACTTGCTCATCATCCACCCCCAGGCTGAACACTATGCACAAAACTCTGTCCACCACCTCACCTTCCCAGCCTGTTCTTACAAAGCATGTAGCCTTCCATGACAGCACTCCAGGAGTGTGAGCTATCCCACCATGACTCCGTAACTGCAGTGAAATCATGACCCTGGGACCGACCACACACCGATCTCCAATTCCTCCTGTTTATCCCTCATGCATTGTGCATTGGTGTACAGGCATTTCAGGGCAGTAATCTAGCAAGTTTCATGGGAGGGGTGAAAGAGGACCCTCTATAATCGTATCTTATATTCATTTCCTCACTTCCATGCTCCTGCTGGATGCCTTCTGACTTTCACTGCATCACACTGATTGCCCTGTCCATGTAACACTCCCCTTCCCCATTCTTGCCTAGTTTAAAGCCCTCCTAACCAGGCTAGTCAAGTTGTTGGCAAAGACATGCATGCCCCTCTTGCTGAGGTGGTTCACATCATTTTCCACTAGGTTTTGGTCTTCAAACAGTATCCCATGTTCACAGAAAAAAAAAAACCTGTTGCCAAGGCCAGCGTAGCAGCCAGTTGTTAACCTGCAATATCTTCCTTTTCTTCCTCATATCCGTTCCCCTMATTGGCAGGATAGAGGAGAACACAACCTGGGCTCCCAGACCTTTGACTGCCATCCCTAGGGCTCTGAAATCTCATTTGATATTGCTCAGATTCCCCATGCATCATTACTGCCCATATGAAACAGTAACAAGGGATAATAGTCAGATGCCTGGACAAGCCTTGGCAGGTCTCTCTGTGACATCCCTTATTCGAGCCCATGTCAGGCAACTGACCTCTCTGGACAAGGGATCAAGTCTGCAGATTGGTGGCTCCACGCCCTGCAGTGGGGAGTCACCCACGACAATCACATACCACTTCTTCCCCATGCTCCTTTTCTTTTTAGTGGGAGCAGCATTAAGGCGTGGACTTGACTGCCTCAGCCTAGACAACCCTCTAGATAGACCTTAGTCCTTGACCTCATTTGTCTGGCCCTCAAGTTCCAGGGCCTCATGCCTGTTGAATGTGATCACCCCAGTGAGGGGCAAACTGGCCCAGGGAAGGATTCTCCTGCTACTTCTAACAGGGACCGGTTTCCATTCTTTTTCAAATCTTAATACGGTTAATTCTGTCCCCTTCACTCTTTGGCAAGAGGGTAAGGGATCCTCAGATCTATTGGGGGGGGCATTCTCTGGGTGCACTTCCCGGAGCGTGAGCGTGCAGAGCGTGCCTTCACCAATCTCTCCCTTTCTCGCATTCTCTGATGACACTCAGCCTTTCTACCTCCTCCTTCAGCTCCAGCACCAGGCTAAGTAGGTCATCCTTCCCTGCCTTCCCTGCCGGCTCTGCCTGCGCTGAGTAAGAGCCGCCTCCAGCCTGGGGCTTGGTGCTGCCTGCTTGCGGGTCAGCACTGGGGCTGCCTTCTCACTTCCTGCACTTCCTCACTCGTCGGCTTTGCCATGGTTGTGCTCCTCTAAGCAAGATGCTGAGGCATGAGGGCTCCACGCCGGAGCCCTTCCCTTCGAGATTTATTACTCACAAAATGTTATGATCATACTCTGACCTACTGGTTTTTTTTTCAGACAGTAGAATAATTCTTTTCTGAATTATTTGTTTTTAGTGTAATTATTTTGTTCCTTTATTCAGCAGTTTGTATTCACATAGTTTCTGTTTACACTTGATCTACAAGCAGAAGTAGTCCACTCACCTTTTGTAAGCTTTTGSTTCCTTTTGCAAACAAGAACTGAATAGTTGTAATTCTTAGTAATTATCTTCTTTCTGTATGTGTAGGGGAATAAGAATTTTCAATTTTTCACAGGTTTCTTCAACAATGAATAAACTAAAGGTCTTGTTTTGTGCATTAAGTTAGCACTCACTGTTTATTCTGACATTTGCCATTGCTTTCTTTCTCTTAAGCTTCCAACCGAGGAGCTCAGCTGGTCTACATTCCATGCCACACTACTTAACTCTCTGTGAGAATAAATTTAGCTTTTCTTCACTTTTTGTTTGCAAGTGACCAGCTAGCACTTGCTACTCTCAACCTGAAAAAGACAAATATGGTCTTTTTGCTGCATTGATAGCTCCATTGATAGCTCCAAATTTGGAGATCAACAAAAAGGAATCTCCTTACAAGTGTGTCCATGGTCCTGTACAAGGCCAGGAAGTACAGTCAGAGAGTATTTTTAAATCTGCTGGACTCAAGAAGGCAGTGACATCCGAGTAGATTACAGGAACATTATCTTCAGTTTGATATGTAGCCTCCTTTTAGTTTCAAACAAATATCTTTCCTTTCTTCAACATTTTAGGTTTCTGAGGGTTGGACCTACACTAAACGTAAGGTAACTGTAATGATACTATAATGAATGTAATGATGAATGTAATACTACTGTAATATAGAGTTAAGTGACAGAAAATTGCCAAGTGTTATAGTTACATTTTGGGCTTTAATTAGAGGGGAGCAACCATCTGATTTATTTTAGCTAAATCAGAGATGTAATTTTTGAAGCTRTCATCAGAGCCTTGTGATTTAACCTTACAAAGCACAACACTAATAATAATTTTAAGTGTACTTACATTAAGCAATAATAGTGGCTTTTCATTTTATTACAGGATAATAATTTGGTCTTAGGGTAGATAAACCAAGAGATGGAAGGCCAAAGGAGTGAACTGTAGAGTGCCACAATACCCTCTTTATTAAACCTCTGTTAATTAGCCCTCTCTTACTCCAAGCATCATTGAAAGTGCTATTATTGAGTGGAAAATGTGTGCTCCTGAAGAGTTTTAAAACAAATATTTTTGAGGCTGAAGAGACTGGGAGCTGAGGTCGTACAGAAAATTTTAATGTGGACCATAGATTTTCTGATTTTGCTAAAGTAAACCACTGCTAATGTGATTCAAAGGCACTTGAATACCTGGAATAATTTTCCAAAGTCAGAATACGGTTCTAGATGGAAAAATTAAACAGCGATTGTTTTGTACTTGTTGATGATCACAAAGGAACTCTCATGAGAACAAGAAAAGGAGAATTTGGACCTTTTTTGTTTGTTTGTTTCCTGTGATGTTTGGAAAATAATGTCACGCTTTCTTACTCACTGCTCATTCCTAAGAAATGAAGATGGAGACATAAAAGTCCACAAGCTGTTGTTGGCCGCTTGCTCATGCTGAGCTATGGGATAATGTTTCTCCTGCTGAATCTGGTCAAGCAATGAAAATTCCATTAATCTATTAGACTTCACTCCCATCCATTGCTGAAGATGAATTTTTGTTTCATTTAGTTTTGTTCTTTCAGAAACACCCTTATTCACATAATCACCCTGAAAATTTAATATTCTAATAATGTCTGTCTATAACTTGCATCTTACAATTAAAACTATTCCAATCTACAAGAAATTGCAATTTTGTTGCACAAATATATTCATTTACAATATTTTTTTTTACAATAAATTGTGGTTATTGGCAAAGGCTGGAGAATGTCCTTGCTTCATGCTGTCATGGGTCAGAAATGATCCTGTATTCAACTGCAAGTTGGTTAGTCAGAGCCTTCTCAGGTTTGTATTTTCCTCTGTCATTCAGGACTGAAACATTAGCCTAAGAATTAGCTACTTTTTTTTTTTCTTCAGGGATGGAATAGGAAAAGAAGGTGGGAGAGGAAATATCTGGTATAACTGAAGCTGTCATCTCTGATATCAGTGGAACTGATATCTTGTCTGATATTTCTGATCAGAAAGACTCCAATATGCAAGATAAAAGTTTGTGCCCTGGAGTTTTAGCTGTCTGTGTTGGGAGCATGAATATTTTAGGAGCTGAATTTATTCTAAGTACTATTTCACAAAACTCAAAATTCCCCCAGAAGGAGACAGTCACTTGAAACATTCATTAGCAGCTAACTCATTTTSTGAGTCATTTGCAAAAAATATATTCTTTCAAGTCATTGGAGAAGAAGAAAATTTCCTAATTCATGCTTTTATTCTCATTGCTTTTTCATTCTTTATTCCATCCTGAAAAGGGAAGACTCTTCTACACGGTTACCATGTCATCTTGTGAGTAAAGGTAGAAGAAGAGACAAAATGAACTTTCTAGTATTGTAACCCTGGGAAAAATAATGAAGAAAGAAAATAGCTTGTTCAAGACAAGATTTCCATAGATTTCAAAGAAACAGAATCATATTTTCTTATTAGAAATTCAGTGACATCTAGTTTCCAGGAACTCTGAAGGAAAAGAAAAGAGGTAAGACAGGGTCATCTCTGAACCATTCCTTTTTCCTTTGAGCTGGAAAAAAAGTAGAGATAGCATATATGACTGTTATCCATGCATCCCTCAGGAGAAAAAAAATCTGGTAAGGACTTAAACACACAAAAAGACACAAACAACTTGCCCACATGTGTATGCAGGCCAGCTTGGTCACCCCAATATATCCTACCTGATCTCCAGCCAATAGTGTAGGAGGACACAGGTCCCCTGTCTGTCTAGTGTCATATCTTGCAAAAGGCTTGCAAATTGCTCTGATAACAMTAGACATCTCTGGCAAATGAAACAAGGCCATTGGGCAAGATTCAGCTACAGACCGAGACACCCGAATTTGGGTAACGACCTAGAGATCTGTTCAAATTCCAGTGCTTTAGATTACCAAGGGTGACCAGTTTGTCTCCCTTAGTGTGGCATGAAGAGTTCTCCAAGTTCAGCTAATTGTACTAGCTAGACCTACATTAAATATCATAAGAGCTTAGACATCCAGTGCATATACAGATAAATAAACGTAGATGCCTTCATTATTCCTAAAACAAGTCCCATCCAGAAGCAACCTCAGTAGAACTGAACACGAAAGTTTTCTTCCATTTTGGTTTCATTAGACATCCAAATGCTTTTGTTGCCTGGTGTGTTGTCTCTCCTCTTGATACTTCCCCTTTCCCTCAGTTTTGTTGCTACAACTCTGTGACTTTCTAGGCTTCTCTGCCCTTCTATTTAATTTCCTCTCTCTCTTGATTTGCCTTTCTGTTTAGTTAATCCTCTTAGATGATAAACCCAACACCAAACATCAAAAGAACTTGCAAGCCTTAATAGGAACGGTATTTCCCGGCTGAATGCTCTTACTGGTATCCCAGAGCACATTCAAACTATACCACCAGGTGCATTTAGCTGCTGCCTCATTCACAAATGCACTGAAGTGAATATTTGTGAGTTTCTGTGCCCATTGTTTTCCATTGAATTTGTTGGTCATGTAACATGGACTAAATGAATAAAGGTGCCACTTATCATCCTTTCCAGATAGTTAATCAAACCAAACTCTTCAGAAAGCATTCTTCCAAAGTGCTTCTCTGCAGATATTTATCCATATTCTCCCATTTGTTCATTCTATTTTTTAAAAAAACACTTTACCTAGTTTTAAATTCAGATGCAGTTTTGCCATACTATACATATATTGCCTGGGATATATGCCATATATTCTGGAACACAAGGAGCTGYATTACTTTCTGTGAACTGATGCTTTCTCCCTTAGTGTGCAAACTTTTGAAACTTGAGCATCAGAAAGAAGCAAAATATAGTTTTCATGCTATTTACATTTCTTTTAAAAGAAGATACAAGATATATTGAATTCCAGTCCATTGCTTTGAAGGCAGTGAGTCTATGAAGTCTGCACTGGTGAACTGGTAAATTAGAAAATCAGAATACAACTTTTTGTCTCATACACCAGCTATATTAAATGTACGTGAGGATTGAAAAGCTAAATAGCAAGAACAGTTGAAATAACAAGTTCTTAGGTGTTACTTCATGGAGTTTTTTTTTATTTACTTTAAACTCCAAACCTCATTATTATATTTTTTTTTCAGTGGTAAAACCAACTCTCAAACTCATGGAAGAAAAACGCAGCTTTTTAAAAACCACTTCTGTGGCTTAGGAGCTGATATTAAATTTAAGCTTAGTAGAACTGAGACTTTAATTTTTAAAATGCTCAAACACTTTTGAAACCTTTACACAAAATTCCCATCTGAAAGAAAGGAGAGGAGGGATTGTCAAGATAGAAATYCAAACTGAAGTTCGAAAAGTAACCCCAGATACAGCTAAGTATACAAAGTATATTTAGTGAGTTCCAGTGCAACCTCTGACAGCCTAAGTGGTGTTGCTACTTTGAGTACACAGGAAATTGTGTACCCAACTGTGACCAGGAAATTATAAAATGAGTTATTTTAGTGAATATATTTTCTCTAAGGGAAATGTGAGAAGACATGGGTTGTTACTAATGTGACACTCACACATTGTTGAGGAAGAACTCAAAACAATCTGCCAGAAACACAATGAAACATTTTTTTTTCTTTTTCTGGCAGAAATAAATGAAGTGTCCAATGCTGAACTGAAATTATCAGAGCARAGGATATGTACCTAAGAATGTGAGCTAATAAAAATTGTCTTATATTCAAATACTTGTGTACACAATCATTTTAAATTCATAAATGCTGTATGATAGCTTTAGCAGTACTACAAAATACCATTTCACTTGGTTCATTTTCCCAATTACAAACATTCTCTTTTCCTTATATCTTTCTCTTTTCTGTTTTCCCTCATAATAGCACAGCTACGTCCTCAAGACCTTTTTCTGAGCAGCACTTAGTTCTATGTCTGGAATGGATTACTTTTTGAACTTTGTATATAGACAAAAAAATAATAATTCAGTTAGATTTTTTTTCAATACTTTATTAGAGAGAAATATATTGGAGGGTAAATTTTAAGAGGACCCAGAGAAAAATACGGTGACCACAAATTTGATTCAATGTCTCAGCTGTAAGTTGATTGCACAGACTTAGGAGAGATGCAGGCTAAATTCCATCKTCTCTCTGAGCAAGCCCATAACTTTGATTTTGTAAAAACTAGAATAATGCAAATAAAAATGGTATCAAGTGGTCAGTTGTAGTAATAGGATAAATTGCTAAATTTATTTCCACAATTCCTGTGGAAAAAGAAAAAGAATTTGCACAATTCATGTGGAAAAAGAAAAAGAAATTCAAGTTCAAATCCTGTGTTTCATTCAGGACCTGAATTTGAATTCACATACTTTACTTTTTGATAGTCTTAATTACTAACTATTTGATTATTYTGAGGCAGAGCTTTCACAGTCCCTACTGCTTAGACATTTCCTTTTTTTGTGTAAAAATATGGAAATATTCATTAAGCCAAGCCAAGTGATTCTAGTCTGGCTGCTAGGGTATATGCCCCGTTGATGAATTCCAGACTCTGTACCAGTGATTACCTAAAAATTTATTCAAAGTGTGGCAAAGTCAATAGGAAGGTCTGAGAGCACTTATCCAGTAGGCTCTTACAATTTAGAAGGTTATAGCATTCAGATCAAACATTATTATTAGCACACAGCATTCATTATTTCAATGCAAGAATACTGTTTTTTTTTTTTTTTTTTTTTTTTTTTTTTTTTTTTT
>NW_020455866.1:1903785-1951561 GCF_003342845.1 Nothoprocta perdicaria | reverse complement strand
AAGTAACCATGCCCAGCACTCTAGTCTCCATCCCCAAGGGTTCACAGTACAAATAAAAACCAAGAAGAAAGAGGGAGCAAAGAAGGGAGCATTCCACAGAAAAATAAAATCTTGACTGCAGAGAGTTTGCTTCAAAAATAAAACCTGAAAAGTCAATAAATATGTTCTGAAATAAAAAAAAAAAAAAATAGACTCATCAACCACATTGGTTGAAGTAATATTTTAGAAATGTGCAACATTTCCCTGAATTAATAAATGCTTCAATARTTTTAAGGACCTTGGTTTATAAAGGCTTTGCACATTATCTGCAGCAACAGCAACTCTATGCATGCATGAATTTAATGAACCAACCAACAAAAACAAAGAAGTAAGATTATTAATGAGACATTTGCTCAAGGCAGGCTAAATGACTTGCTTCAGACAATATGGGAGAGAGCTCTCTAATAATGATGGGCACAGARACACAGCTACCACTACCAATTTACTTTCATATATAGAATTGGTCAGTAGATATACTGCCAAGTGATTCATCTCAACAAATTTTGCTGGACATTGAGTATAAATCTTTAAGTCTCTATTTCATCTCCTTTCTTTTCATTTTATGCCTTTTTCCCTTCTCTTTTTTTTTCCTCAGATTTTGTTCCCTAAAATTTTTTTACTCATTCTTTTTCTGAAATACATTTGCTTCTTAAATTTGCTTCTGAAATACATTTGCTTCTTAAGAAAAATTTGTCAGTATAATCAGAACTAACCTGGACATCTTCTTGAAACTTAATTTTCATTCTGAATCACTATTACAATCACTATTCTTGTGTTTTATATTCAGTTTTTGCTTCAGTTTTCCTATGCTGCACATTSTTTTTGCTGTGCTGGTGGATTAGTAGAGTTCCATTTCTCAGAGATAAACAAAAGATGACTAAMATTTTATATTTTGGTTAAGGTATTCCACAAATACCTTTGTCTTTGGTGAGCTTTCAGYTTTTTTTGTAAGGGCTGATTAATTTTTGGATTTCTTGCTTTTGAAGTCTACTASTAGTCTTTCATCACTGGTCTACAGAAATCTTGTGTCACTAATTATATATGGATGCATTTGTTGCCTTCCCTTCCTKAAAAGCTTAGTCGTATAGTACAATAATCTTACAGTTTGGTATAAGCRATCTTACAGTTAGGTATAATACAAACTACCTAGAGCTTGGAGTAGGAACATTCTTCAAAACATTTCAAAATTGCACATGAAAACTGTATAATCTTATTACTTTTTCACATTGTTTCAAGCTCGAACCAGAATTACTATTAATATTAATCAAAAGAACTGAAAAAAGTATCTGAGGAGTCCCTGCTCTCCTGAGTATTTACATACAGGTCTTACACACCTCATCTGAAATTAGTATTTTGAAATTAATCAGTGTTAAGCCCCTTTAAATTGTGCTTTATGTCACACATAATAATAATCAGATAATTATGATTTTTACTTTTTTTTAATATCTGAAAGGCGATGTGTTTTAAAGACTTTCTCCAAATAGACCTTTTCTAGAAGACAAATCTAGGGTGAAAAGAAAGGTAAATATATCCAAAGAATGAAAATACACAGATATGTATAGAAATGTTTATTTTAAAAAGAGAAACCTCATTAAAATTCACACAGAAAATATCCACARAACAGACAACTGACTGTAAACTGTATTATTTTAGAATCTCAGGTAAATGGAAGCAAAAGGAAAGATTGTCACAAGATTGAGTTGGATATGGTGCAAATTTTCTCTCAYGAAATGCCTTATGTTCAGGAACAAAATGTAGAACTAAATATTGCTGTGAAATCAAAATCAGTAATTGTTTCAAAACTAGAGAATAAAATATTTTYGTTTTCATAAGGTAGAATGCACTGAGTTTGCAAGAAATTATAGTAACTATCCTTCTGCACTATTGCTCCTGGAACTTTCTCTTCCTAAAGGGAAATTTCTCTTCCTAAAAGGAACTTTCTCTTCCTAAAACTCTTTCCTTTCTTGTCCTTTGTCTTCACTGATCAGAGTCAGCTGATTAGTACTATAGTCTCTTTACAAGTGGATTAAGCAGGTGCTTTCCTGTTTCCAAGTGTTATGTTTTTTTAAAAGCAATAAAATAAGCCTTTTTTCTTATTTTACCACCACTTTTTATATCAGTAGTATGCTTTGCACCCTGCTGACACCTGGTTCCTCAGCTCTTTTTCTTTTAGGGTTTCATCAACCCAATTGTATATCTCTCTGTAAATGTGATCCCACCTGTGATTTACATCACCGTAACTAAAACTTAACAATCCATGTAATTTATTGCATATTGTTTGGTTCATTTGTATTGAGCCATAGAGAGCACAAGATAAATTGAAAATTTRTCTCATATTGTTTTCAGATAGAATGACTGGTCATAGTTCACATGCAAATCTGGAGCTGCTGTGAGAATTTTAACTGCTTTATAAAAATTAATGTCAGAGGTTTTCTGATGACTGCTCCCACCTTCTTTAATGGTYCTCTTTTATGCATTTATATATTTATTTTTCCAGGCCAAAGTTGATGTAAGGTATTCTTTATAACAYATTTTCTGTTGCCCTAATACAGCAGCTCATTTCTAGACATCTTCCTCTTCTGCTGTAAGTACATGGGGAAATGACAAAGAAACAAAAATATTTCCTTCCACTTAATGCCGTTAAACTTCATGCTTCAGCTTTCTGTCCATTTTCCCACCTGTATAAAACCTCATACTGCTCGTCAGTATATTTCTTAATGCATATGCCATTCCTTTTTGTCTCATTTGAAATTGTTAACACTGTTCAAGCCCAGATGAATTTAAAGCAGTCTCAGTCTAAATACTGGGATTTCGTGGGAATATATGGATACGCCTCTATATGGAGGAGGGATTCCTTTTTGTCTCATTTGAAATTGTTAACACTGTTCAAGCCCAGATGAATTTAAAGCAGTCTCAGTCTAAATACTGGGATTTCGTGGGAATATATGGATACGCCTCTATATGGAGGAGGGCCTCTATATGGAGGAGGGCAGGGAGAGGGGGATAAGAGGGAAAAGAGGGAAAAAGATTCAAAGAAAAGACATTTTGAGTTTATTAATGGCAACCTGCCTTGACCAAGCTCACTGAGGAGAGGTTATTAGCTGAGTTGGGCAGAAATCTTTTTGGCCACACATTCTCTACAGCTATGGGAATGGCTGTAGATCACGGCACTTAAAGCAAGTATGAGCAAGTATGATCAAATAGAGCAATGTGTGGCACTTAGAGCAAGATGCCAGATGTCTATTTTTTATGCCTAAAAAGAAAATTTGGTGTAATKTTGTTGGGCAAGCGTAAGGAGAAGCTAACTCAGTTACCCACACTCCCTTATCCCCTACTAACATTAGTATCACCAAGTAACAGAAGAACTAAACCGTATGAGTTTTGGTTTAGAAGCTTCCAGGAGTGAGGTTCTGGAGAGATTTATACCTAATTTCCATATAAAATCTGCTGCAGTTCATAAGGAGGAAGGAGAGAGACCTAGATTCTGCCCTAAATCACAAGAAAGTAGGGCCTGTTGCATATATTCTCAGTGTACTGTACAGACCTGAATGACACAAAGAAATGGCATGGCCATTTTCATTCCAACATTCTAGCACTGCCATAAGCCAGCTTTTGTACATTTTTTTTTCTTTTAATCATTTCCATGAGATATGGAAGACCTGGGCTACAGAGAAGCCTGAATAGGAGGAGTATTGTCTATTTCTGATAAATTTGGCCAAATATGACGCCAAAAATGTAATGTTTATATGTTTAAAAAAAAAATCAAATTGACTAACTCTGTAACCAGGTGTTAGGAATCACTCAGTGCTAGAGAAAGAGGGTTGTTCTAAATACTTCTGCTCTATTTCAGGTTGTTCRGAAGATAAATGTCATAAAAACTACTTTGCTGTCCTATGTACAAAATGATAAGAATGTGAACCCTAAGGTATGTCAAGATAATGCAGGAAGTCAGCTTCTAAATTAATAGAGATGATTAATAGAAACATTGCACATTTAAAATACTTGAAGAAAAGTAATTCACGTGTGCTTAAACAAAGTGCTCACTATATATGACTCTGCTTATTTATATATCTATTTGCATAAGGATAGCAGTTTGATGTGAGTGTTGAACCTTGTTGCCAAATTGAGCAGTAGATGTTACTAAATGATCTCCTAGCTTCCTTTTTTTTTGTATTGATATGAAAGSAGGATAAACAGGAGATTGTGATATTTTATCTTTTAAAATGGTCTATTTAAAATTAATGATATGCTTTAGCAATACTAAATGACTAAATACTAAATGARTTCTAATGCTTTTATAAGAAAGTGGGAGGAGTGAGTAATACTACAGTTATTTCTTCTCTATGACATATACTATAGTTTTAGCTAGCCTTGCTGCTTCTCAGTACAACCCCTAAAATACACATGTGATATATAATCACATTTTTAGTTAACGCAGCACTTGAAGTAACCCATCAGCACGCAAGCCTACAATTCACCAACCACAATGAATATGCAGTAATTTGTTAATCTTTGCCTCTGACTCACTTTTTGAAATTTTGATTCTTTAAGCTTCACATCCACTTCCTGTGAAGGGTGGAAGGATGTGGCAGCATGAAAATACGAGAATCTGAAATGCATACTAATGCTTTTTAAAACTTAATTGACTGCAAGTGAAGACCTAGAAATGTCATTGGATGAGATAGATATGGTAAAGTACTTTTTTGGTCAATGACTGATAATAATAATAATAATAATAGTAGTTTTAATACTAATACATTAAATATTACTAACATAAGTAACTGCAAATAATAATGCAATAGTTATATCATTTATCTACCAAGGGCACCAATAAGTTATGAAAGCAAATTCAATAGAAAAAAAAAAAGCCATCAAGACTGTGCTGATACCCGTATTTGGTCCTGTTCACYGGAATAGACATAGCTTGAGGTTTTCTTTCCAGCATTTGCTCTTAACCACTGTCAATTAACACAAAGGTTTGATCCTGCAGTAGAGAAGGCTAAGCAATACTTACATGCCACACAACTGTGTGAAGTTTATAAATTTTAAATGCTTTTAGGTCAGTAACTGAAAATAACTATTATACACATTTATTTTTTTAGTATCAACTTAGTTTATATGTTGAAAATTGCCTTGGAATTTATTAAAGCTTTATTAAAGCTTCATTAGAAGAAGCTTTATTTTAAAAGTATTAATCATAAGATTTGAAGAGGGCATGATATTACCTATTTTTTTGGATGGAGATTGTGAGTCCAAGAGGTACATTACGGGACATTTCCATACAAGTATTTTGGTTCTAAGTTGTTATTTTGTTAGACTCCTCAGTCCAAGCAGTAACTTAGTAGTCAGAGAATATCACAAAAGGAGTGCTTTCTAGTATATAGTTTCAAAATACTGAAAAAAAAAGWCTTTGCTCATAATGAAAATACCTTAGCAGCAAGATTATTTTAGTATTGGAAAGATGGTTTATTTCTTCCAAATAATACTATATGCTCTTAATTTTCTTTATGAAATGATTCTCCTACTTCAATATATCATTTCAGTTAATTTTTCAGAATATGTGCTTTATCATTTTAAAAAAATATATTAGCTAAATCATTCCCGACTTACTATTTTATCTTGCCTCTAAGGCCCTGAGTTATAAGGAATGATCATCTACTAAACATTTTGTACAGAAACCTCAGATAGTGATATTCCCCGTGGCATCATGTAAAAATGCCTTTAAAGGCAAAKATTACAGTAAAATCCCATTTTAGATCAAAATTAACAAACTTTGATTATTTGGCACTGGATTGTACATCAGAGAGTTGGCTATATTTTGGCATTTTGTTTGGCGGTAGCRGAGACTAAAAACCAGCAGGGTAGCAATGAAGAAAATATTTAATCTAAAATTATTGATGCCTAAAGGACACTTGTGTGTGCCTATGAAACATGTGGATTGCAAAAACAAAATTCTCAAATAATGATTTTTTCCCAGGGCTCATACACATCCTTACTTCATGAATGAAAATATTAATCTTCGCAATATTATTAAGTGCAAGTTACCACTGCTATTTTATTTGCAGTAATTATAGAAAGTTAGTATCCTAAAGTAGACATAAATTCATTTACTTTTGTTATCCTGTAAGAAAAATTTAAGACGAAGAAGCTAATAAATAATTTCAATTGCGTGCTATGTTTCAGATTAAAAACTTTTGGTGTTTAATATAAAGTAGCATACAGTCTCCCTTCACATTTTCACTCTATTGTACTTTTTGAGCACTCAAGAGGGAATTTTGTATGTCTAATAAGGGGATTAAAAATGCTGTTTTTAAATACATGCAATTTATAATTTTATACTACTTTTTTCATGCATTTTTAACAATGGGAAGCAGTTCTGAAATGCAGAGAAAAATAATGCTGACAAATACATAGTTCTAAGACATGAAACACCCTATTGAGATAAGACAAAGGTGCTGTAGGGCAATCAAAAATGATAAGATATAAGGTTTCAGAATATTTAAGGTTGGAAGGGACCTCTAGAGATCATCTAGTCCAACCTTCCTGCTCAAGCAGGCACACCTAGAGCATGTGGCACAGGGCGGCATCCAGGCAGGTTTTGAAGTTAAAAGCAACATGACAGTAAACATGACAGTATTATTATTTAAAAATCTTTAAGGAGAAGAGGAAGCAGAAAATACCTACATGCTTACATTATTATGTACCAACAAGTAACCAAAACCTATGAACAAGAATGTGCTAAGTAAGTCAGTGGAGCAATAGAAAATCCAGCTGAGCTGTAAGAAAAATTAATCCATGTTCTTCCTACCAAACAGAAGGGATGAGGTAGCTGAGACTCTGTTAGGCAATCTGGAGAGATTTTAGCTGAAGAGTTAAATCCGGAGATTTAACTTCAGCTCTGAGGCACAGTAGAGATAACTTTCTCTAAGGACTGAAGATTGTTTCCCAGCTCTAGAAAGTATGCAGGACAGACTAAATGGCCACTCTTCTGATTTAGCATAGGCAAGGAAGCAACTAGGGAAAAGTCTTGCTGTAATAGATGTATGTATAATGGAAGTAGACAGAGAGGCACTCAGACATTGAATTGGCTCTTTTTGTCTTACACGTTATATTTGTACATCATTCATTACAACAAATACCAATATTCSTAACTCAGCAACACAAGTTTATTCCTAATTCTTTTCAGTGACACAGTTTTCCTGAAATGAGCTGACAAGTATCAAGTCTTGTTCCTTTAGGTGAGTGCCTGAAGAGGGCAAAACCATTGAGGGACTTTCAAAATAGCCCCAAAACAGGAAGAACTGGACTTCGTAACTTGTTGTAAAGTACTCTCATCTGTAATAAAATCTCACAGGAACCAATCATCACTACTTTTCTGACAAGCATTTGGGGGATCATAGAACYACCTTTGGCTCCCAAAACGGGCCTTTTCCTCTGCAAGTACCATGTCTATAGCTGACAAGGTATCAAGTGATACCTCCCATTGACACAGCGTCTGGTAATCCTGGCTGTTTGCSTGGAACATAAAATACATCTAACAAAATACATCTAATACAATCTAACATTAAATTCATTTTCAAGTGTAGATTCACCAGGAAAATCTACTGGGAGTTTTGGCAGCAGATCTCTAGTTCAAGGAGCAAATTAACATTTTTTGACAAGATCACAATTGCCTGGGCCCACAGTTGGCTTTCTGATCACACTTATAGGAGCACATCTGAGTAACACAAATGGGGACAAAAACATGAGGTCTTTTATGGTCATTTATGCAACCATTCATAACCAGGCATAAGGCCATTTATGCAATTCAGGCTTACCCCATCAGCTTATGTTGAGATTCACACCTCTTTATCAGCATAGACCAGAATAATTAATTTTATGCATGGTAATCCTGGTATTCACAAAGACATATGCTCTCCTCTCCTAACAGGATATAATATTTTTCTCTGAATCTTCTTACCCATATTTCATAGTTGTTCCCAGTCAGCCTGTCATGAGCATAGGTACCAGTCTCAGATTAAGAAAAAAAAAAATTAGTTTTAAGTTTAGTTTTATTAAAAATAAATTTAGTCTTAAATTTTAGTCTAATTTTAGCTCCTTCCATTTAGTGGTTCTTGCATTTTACTTCATTTTGATTTCTTTTTTTGCATATTCTCCTCAGACTTTTTTTTTCTTTTTTTTTTTTTTCCTCCCAGACACACAAGACACCTTTGTATAGAAAATGTCAGCTAAAAGCATTCTCCGGGATATGCCTATTTTGTGTAGGTAAAGGTGCCTGTTTTGTGTAGTAACATGCTCCTGTGTTTCAAGCAGAAGTTGATCGTGTTATAATTTTCCGGTTCCCTGAAAGATGGCGAATTGTTTCTTACAGCGTTAACAGAGTTCAGCTGTTAAATGTTTGGTGATTTGTGTTCATTATTCATAATTCAAATAACATTTGAAAAAGAAATGTTAATATTGCTCGTGACCTATATTTATGAAGTTCTGCTGTAATTGACACTGTGGAACATTTGCTGCCAAAGTTGTCCCTTCCATGATACCACAGAATTCACAGTATTTGCAGCCACAAAGGCATCATTTTTCAAGTGGCAGAGCATAAAGTGACTTAGGAATCCATCACAAACCAGTATTTCCACTGAARGCATAAGTTTCATTTTCCATCTGTGAACATTTTTTAACCTTGAAGTACTTCCTAGGCCATGCTATGGAGTCTTTTGATTTTTGTCCATAGAAATTTTAACTTCCTCAAGAGCTGAATCGGAGGGAAACTCTCAAGCAATGCTTACATATTATACAATTATTATACAATTATTTTATAACTATTATACAATAGCTCCACATACATGTTTCGTCATCACACTATTTGCTGCCAGATTTTTTTTTTTTATTTAACTATTTTGAAGGTTGCTTTTTCATTAAAAAATATCTCTGGAAAAAAAATCAAAATGACAGAATCGACAGAAGCTTGAGTCATATACAAAAGTCTGTGAAACCTGAGGACTTTTTTGTTTAGAAAAGCAATTATCTCGATTTGTAACACTGATTTTCAACAAACTTTGTTATTCACCCAATTCCTCTGTATTTATAAATATCCTTCAAGCAGCCCTGACCTAATATGGCCCTAACGAGCAGTTGTTTTTTTTTCAGATTGAATGCCCATTCTTTTTCATGATTCAGCCTTGTATTTTATCCTCTTTGTTATTCAAATGAACTTCTGATAAATTATGAACGAGAGCCAGCATTTAGTTTTAATTAATTGCATAGGGTAATCAGATATGGCCAAATGACTGAATGTTGTCTGCATAGTTTATAAATATTTTTCCTTTTTTGCATTTTTCAGATTTACATTTGCATACAATAAGCAGAAGAGGTCTCAATTCAAGTATGCTRCAGTTAATAAAGATCCCAGTAATGAGGTGATATAGCAAATGAAGTATTTAATATTCTGCAAACGTCCAGTGTGTTGGGTTTGTTTGTTTGTTTACTTCAGAATACAGCTGAACCCAGCTTAAAAACTAATATAGCAAATTGACATAGATCTCATTTATTACATTTCAGTAAGTGAGAACAGATCTATAGTAATTCTTCACATCTCTAATTAGATTTGCTTTTGGCAATATGTGTGGTATGTGTCTAGAACATTAAATGAACTGTTGCCATCAAGTTCAGTTAGCAGGACACTAGTGCTTATCAGRTGTATTTTCATGTTCACATTTCAGTTTCAGATTAGATTGAATTCGAGTCTAAACAGGCTCAGATTAATTTAGTTCAGCACTAAATTTAGTACTACCTAATAACATCAGCTTTGAATGTGATCTGTTGTAGCATTTGAGGCTAGAAATGTTATTAAAGTTCAAGTAAAATTCTTACAAAATGAACTTTGAAACAAATGCTTTAAGAATTAGATTCTTATGTATAATAAATCCTCAATATTTGATCTAAATATGAAGGAAATGGAATGCTAGATGTCTTGTTTGAAGATCCATGAAAAAAGAAATTAATTTTATGGCAGTGAACAGTATGAAAAAGGACTCAGCATTGTTGGACTATAACGTTGCTCATGAAAGTGCAAAGAGCTGGAGAAAAGTGTCTTTAGAAGTCTGAACTATATGTGGCAATACAAAGAGACATGATGAATGAAGGAATATTAGAAATCAAAAATGTGGAAATGAAAAGAAATGAAAAATATATAGATGTGAAATACAGTAAAATTAATTAAAAAGATGTAACACAAAGGAAAATATGCTTTTCAGAGACAACATTCAAAGTTTGGATGGGATAGATGTGTCCTGAGCTGGATGCTGGCATGCTTTTATCTTAGCTGATTCAAAAAAAATGTGGAATGATTCATTTAGCTTCAAAGTAATAAAACATCTCAATAGAAAGCTGATAAATGCAGCTCTATAATTAATGTGAACAGATCCTGAGCCTGTAGATATTACCTATTTTCAATATCCTCCATTCCCTCCTCTATCCCACAAGAGAAAAAAAGTAAATGAAATCCTGCAGCTAATACCTTAAAATGCCCTCTGGAAAGGCAGTGTCCACTGAAGAGATAAGAAAATGGTTATCTGGGTATTCAATGTCACCTTAGCTGTGGAATATGTATTTTAAAATGAGCATGTCAAAAGCAAGGAGGAGGGCACGTATCTTTGCCCAGTTTCCACAGTGATCTTTTATTTTTTTTTTTAATTTATTTGCAAAAGTAGTTAAAAATTTCTCTTCATAGTAGGATCAGAACTTCTTTAATTAACATTTGCTTTAAGTACTCTTTTTGGATGGAATGGTAGGAAGTCTTTGCAACTCAGAATATATATATAGCTGTTGATGTGGCTTCACAACTGGCTTACTCATTCACACTTAGCTCATACTGTTTAGAGGCCTAGGAGAACTCAGCTCTCTACCTCATTCTCATATCTTATGAACAAATCCCCTACAAATATATGCTTCAGGGGTTACAGCCACAGGCTAAACAAAGAATATCAAAACCTGTAAGCTACAAAGAAAATTTTTTTCTCTCTTACGTGAAGATGGACTTTTTAACAGTACATCTTTAGAGGTCCATTGCTGAAAAAGTGCTTCAAGAAGTATGTCAGGAAATTTGAGACTGCATATGATGAYAGCAAAAACAATCTTTTATTGCCTAAAATTGTTGATCTAATACAAGCATTCACAAAGAAATTTTAATTTTCAAATATATATATTTTATATTATTGTTTAATTCATAAAATATTTCTATACAATTCTTAGATATATTGCCTTTTAAAAGTATTAAGGTACATATTTAATAATTCATTTACAATGGTATATCCTTATGTATGTCTATTTTATGTCTAGACTCTACATTACTACATAGCGATTTGTATAGGAAAGATTTTATTTTTATTTAGAATGGGTGTAATGTTTTTCTCAAGTGCATTAACTGAACAATGGAAGCCTTTTTAACTGAAAGCGAGTGAGAAACCACAATTACATCCAGACTGAATTCCACAGTGGGATTTTAAATGACTGATGTTGAGTAATTTGTCTACAGAACAAGATATGTTGTCAGGGCTGGCCACAGCACCTTTTTTTTTCATTTCCCAGTAGAACAAGTCTGTTATTTAAAGAAATAAATGGACAAGGGAACAATGAGGTTATACACCTCAGTTAAAATATCTTGCATGTCTCTTGGCTCTTTGCATTGCAGGCTTTCATCTTTTAGAATTTTATACTTTGAAAGAAAGAGAAAACATTTATAATTGCAAGACACTTCAAGAAAATACAATATTTTGTAAAACCTCTTGGATTGAAGGTATATCTGTGCTATTCCTAACAATAGTTTTCTGACTCATAGCGAAAACTAATGGTTAACTAAAAATATTTCATAAAATTTACAAATACAAAAGATATGAAATAACTGCAGGCTGCTACAATATCAGTAAAAATCATCTGAGTGTTTTGCTATTGATCTTTAACCTGTGGAATTTAGATGGACTCCATTGCTGTGATATTTGAGTATCTTTCAAGTTTTTATGTACTTATCTTCAGAATCATCCTGGGATTCTGAATGTGTTATCATCTTCCTTTTAGAGATAAAAGGAAAAATTGGGCCTTAGGCTTCTAATTATCCAAACACCGCCTAAACTCATTTTTCTTCCTTTCGTCATTAAAATCCCAAAGGACAGAACATTCTTATGGGTGTACATACTGCCAGTATGCCCTATAACAGCATATAACAATGTCCAGGGTGTTCCTAGACAACCTGGCTTTCATATTAAAAACTATTTCTCAATATTAGCTCTAAAATAATTAGCTCTATCTGAAAGGTTCCATCACATTTAAACTTGATGTTTCATTGTTACCCAATTTCTTGCCTTTTTTTTCTAATACATAAAACTTCACAATATCAAAATACATATAATTACCTGAGATCATCCAAGGATTAAAGATTTCATATTCCAGCATGCACATTTATTGCAGATCATCCAAAAATGGCAATAAGCATGTCTGCAGCGAGGTGGGATGGATAGATTGGTTTCCTAACTAATAGGAGATAATAGTCACAGAAATTTGTAGGACAGATTCTAGTCTCTTTGTAATATAAAACTAAACTTTGCATTCTTAAAGTATGGACAGACTGCTATTTCAGTGAGGAGAGACTTCACTACAGCTAAACCAAATCATATTTTTAAATATAAACCACACAATTTCTGTTTAACAGTTTAAGSTATTATAACACACAAATGCAGAACTAAAATTATATCATGAAASAGTTTCTCCAAACAAGTAAAGATTAGTTTTGTGTCTGGAACAAAGATGTTGAAATGGGTTGTATTATTAATAAAGCAAAAACTTACGTCAGCTGTGATCAGGTTGACATCCATAGTCTCATATAAATGCTAAACAATGTACCAGAGAGTATTCAAATGCCCATTTGGCACTTTTGTGCATCATTTATCATTTATTCCATTTTATGAAAAATATTAATTATCTACCTKTTTGGGGGGCATGGCGAGGAGTGAGCCAGCAAGCTCCTTTGTGGTAAATTCATTTCCACAGATATAATTAAAATGGTACGTATCACCATACTGACATCATTATGTAATCAGCTGTGAACTGTGTTGAAATAATCAACAGTTTTAACGAAAAATACCCTATGCTAGGTTGGTCATATTTATAAATCGAAAGACAAATCATCTGTTATTAAATCTTTTGCAGAATTACATTAAAGTAGTTTATACAAGCTATGATGCAACCATTTTTGAGTGTTTCATCAGCAAGGAAAAGTGCAAAATATTTCTGTTTCTTAACAGCCATCAAACTCTATGACTAATCAAGGTAACAACATTTACATAAGAGATACAAGAGCACTCAGTTTTAGTACTCATGCAGACAAATCACCACTGGAGTCTCTGAGAAAATAGACCAGAAAGCTCTGAGACTGGAGCCTATAAGAGTTAAGCCAAACTTAACACAAATAACTAGCATCCACACAAAAGAAATCTTGTCAGAATTCATTTTGGATTTAGATTAATTAACCATTTGACACACAATGAATACATAAAAATAAAATATTTATTATCTGTTAAAATGAGCAGCTGTGAGTTATAGGCAATACTGAATAGGGTTGCAGACATTGCAGTAAATCAAGGCAGCCTGATGTCAACTCAGAGATATATTTATAGTCTTTTTCAAAATTTCTCTTTTTTATGAGGTAAATTGCATGAATCACACAAGATAGTTCCTGTTTTATTTAAAGCAATAGGTATCTGCAATAGGAAAAAGAACATTAAATCATGCAGTCAATGTCACTGCCAGCACAAGATCATTTTCTGCAATACATTCTCTAGAGCTTTGACTCCAGTGATGGGTTCTTGCTATTTCCCTGTAAAGATTATTGATCAAAATAGTATTTCTTATATTTGGAAAATACATTCTGGAATTCTTTTGACTGATTTCTTTCCATGGCTTCAGGCTCAGATCTCTTTTAAAAAAAGAAGGAAAAAAAAGTCTTAAGTGACCTTGAATAAATCTGGAATTTCCTCTCACTGTCTACACCTTCCTCTGCAACAAAGAGGGGAAAATTTCTTTTTCTCTTGCTCATGTTGATGCTCTAAGGGTTAATTCATTAAAATTTATAAAGGTATGTGTAATCTTGAATGCTTTAAAAGCAGTACTATTAATTCTTGTCTAACATAATGATCTTCATATCTGTTTCATCATCAACCTAAATAATCCCTTTCGTTTCTTCAAGTACCTACTATTAAAGTACTTGGAGGCCGTTATTGCACAAAGTTATTTGGGCAAGCTATAAACATTCAGCTGCTTGAAGAACTCCTCATAAATTGATCGCTCTACCCCTCTATATTCTTTCAAGCATCCTACCTTTATTAGGCATCTGAGAGCACAGTATAGAGACTTGGAAATTTCCTTTTTATACAAGACTGAAAGAAAGGTTCCCTTTTTATATTCAGGCTTTATTCAGCCATGCATTTCAAATTTAACAACAAATATGTCTTTAACTGTCAAATCACATTATAATTCAGGTGGAAAAAAAAGATTCACAGTAAGTCAGTGGTAATCAATGATTTCATCTTTCAATTGTACACTTCAAGAAGTATTCAGTCCTGCTGTTGACCTTACCAAACTGTGCAAGTGATGTTTACCAACCTGTTCATGCTTTTAAACTGAACTGCTAATGTGAATACAGGAGTCACAGAAGCAGAGGTTTATATTCCATTTTCAAGGATATTATCTGCTTCAGATAGCCACTAAAACCAAATCTTCTTTCTTTTTCTGTTTCTTTTAACTCAAGTTAAAAAAGTTATGAGCTAATATACTGGATGATTTCATTGGGCATATGTCAATTTACGCTATCAGAGGGAGCAGTTGGCATGGATTTTTAAGAGCCATCAAAGGAAGAGTTCCCAATCTATTGACAAAACACCTATATAACCGAATGACAAGGAAGGCTGGAAGCCTAGGGCCAACAAACTTGAGGAGAAACTGAAAACTCAAATCAGGAGCCTAAATAGTCACCTAGTGTTTACTTGAGATGTCTTACAGCATCACACCTGGCCTGCTGCCGCCACTCCAGGAGGTCCAGGTCTCCCTAAGGCTTTTGGCACACATGCCACTCCTGTTCAGATGTCTCTGACAGCATACAGCTTTTTAAATRTGTCCAGATGACAATGTTTAAGCAACTGAATTGCCGGATGGAAGGAGAGCAGAGCTGCAAGGGAGCTTGAGGCCTGTGTATATTTGTACTGCACAGAAAAATAAACATCTTCATTTGGACAAGCAGGGTCATAAACTCTCCAATGCGGCCAATGGCTCAGTTCCCGCTGATTAAACTGGAGGAGAACCATGCCACGTAATTAAACAAGCTGGACTRGACAACAGCAAATGCCTTTTGCTTTTCAATCCATTCGGCAAAGCTCTTCATCTAAAAGGCAGCTTCCATTTTCTGTGAACTAACGAAAGGAGACTGGCTTGTCTACCAAACCCACCTATCTTTATTGTCTCTTGCTATCCCTTCAGTTCATGGCATTTCCTACTTTTACCTTTTAATAAGTTTTGTGAGCCCCCAAGCTAAAGCTACTGTAGATCCATAGACCTATTTTCTTTAGCTACCTGCCAATAACATGGCAAAACATTTTACAGACCTTCAAATTTCAATCTTTTTCGATGATTCCAGCTAAAAGAATCTTCATATCTGATTTTTAGAATGCTCTATTATTTCCCTGATCTTGTTGCTTTGTATCAGATAGTAACTTAAAAAATCAGAAATAGTAGTAGGAACGTCGTTTTCTGTCTGTTTCTAGCATCTGAAATGCAAACATGAACATTGTATTTGGAGAAAGTGAAAGATGGTGAACAAAAGGAAGACAGAGGCATATTATCTCCCCTTTTTAATGAATGCATTGGAACAAATTAGAAACAGTTTGGAAATACAGAGATCATTTCAGTGGTTAACACTGATAAATGGGACTCAGAGTCAAAACCAATCAGAGAAGACTAGCAATGCTTAAAATGGGTCCGTACTGACCTTTATTTTGATGTGTTATGCTCTGCTGATTTTGTGAAGGAAGGGTATTTCAGACAGAATTTTCAGCAGGTTCATTGATTCACATTTGCTTGCTGGGATGATATATTACTGGCTATAGAAAGTGTTTAGTGCCACAGGTATGATTATTAGTAGCAAGAACAAGACAGTGACTACAGACAGATTGGCAAATCATTATTTATCTTGAGGCTTAGCAGAATAAAATGCTAGATGATTTATTTCAGCTTTTTTTTTAAGACCATTTGACCAGTATCTATCTAGTATACTTCAGACAAAAAATGCAGGAAATTTGAAATTTGCTCTTCATACAACAGTCATTGCTCAGCTTTCAGACCGAAAAGGCAGCACACAAAAGCATGAGCAAGAACATTATGGATACAGTCTGATAGAACTAACACCACTCACCATATATTGAGCGTGCTTCTGTTGTCAGTGCGTATACTGAATATTTTAATATCATTATTCAATTTTTCCTAACTCACTTTCCAATCTGATTTTTTCTTAACATTCCAAGCCTTTAAAATATAGCACAGCAGCTCTCAATAAGAATGACACAGCCCAAAGAGGGGCAGGAGATTTCTGAGTCTGTTTATTGAATATAGGGAAATGCTGAATCCTGAAGTGGAAGTTTTTGAAATAGATTTATTATAGTATAATCTTGCTTACAGCTTACACAGTTAAAAAAATACACCATATGAGAAAACGCTAATCCTGGAATTTCTAAATGAAAAAATATTCTCTGTGCTAGGTTTTGGGCACAGTCTTAATTAAGGGGCTGCCACTTGGAATTCCACAGAATAATGCTGTAAATATGAAATTTACTGTAAAGTTGCCATTAACTGCTTCAGTGAGTCCAGAAGTATAGATACTTCTGCAGAAGTCCATTAATTTTAAACATAATCTTAGAATTTGATCTATATCCATGTGATCTATATCAACAGAAGCATTATTTAGGATGGATTAAAGCCTGAATCATTTCCAGAGGCCTTTATTTTCTATTTCAAACTCAAAACATTCGGATCATATAGTAACAAACTGACATTTTTTTGTCTATCACAGAACCAGAGCATGGCATGGTTGAGACTGGAAGGGACCTCTAGAGATCATCTAGTCCAACCCACCCTGCTCAAGCAGGGACACCCAGAGCACATGGCACAGGGTGGCATCCAAGTGGGTTTTGTAGAGAGAAGAAAGAAGGCACCCCTTACCATTTCTCATAATAGAAATTCTTGCAGAAAAGGTATAATGAGATGGAACTTTAACTTGGGCAGCATGAATATGTTTGAAATAAAATAAATTCTAGAAATATTGTCTAAAACTGTAGAACAAGATCAAATCCCAAAACTTTTTAAGGCTACAACTTAGCTAATGGTATTCCAGAGGCCAAAGTTAACAAGGTTTAGAAAAAGAAAAGGGATATAAACTTTGCAGAAATCCCTAATCCTACTTGTGAAATATCATTCCAAAACAGATTTAACACAGAATTAATATTATTTTGGCTTCTAGCCTTTTTTTTTTCTAGGTTAGACTTAGTCAGGGTTCTTAAAAACCGTGGATATGACTTGTCTGAAGCAAGCAYTGAAGATCCTACTTTGAAACTAGGGAACACACATATCTGGATTATTTGTAATCAACCCATAAAAGATCTATATGAAAGCTCAGTAATTCCAGCCAAACTATTTGCAGCATGGATATTGCTTCAGTGTAAAAATATTCTTTGAAGAGTAAACTGCATCCTGAAAATTGTTTATCCATTTTAGCTCTATCCAGTGCCACACAAGTTTTTAAAGACTTGTTTCAAATGATCCACTTGTCTATTAGCTGGCAACTTTTATAATTAAAACATATATATATTCTCAAAAGAGTCTATCTCTTTTCCATCTTTCCTATATTTTCCCTATATATTTTCCTGTGTCAATGATGTTTTTAAAAACAATAAGCAAATAAACCTATTTTTCTTTGTTTCTTTATTGCCCATGAAGGCATTTTAGTTTGATGAKCTGTATGTGCCAGCAGCCTATAGTTTGGGAGCTGGAAGCTTGTAAAATCAAATCAAATAAGTGCATCAACTGCATCAACTGYAAGTAGCATCCCATCCCACCCAGCACACAAGCCACATCACAGACTCAACAATGAAAAAACAGCAAGTATTTCTTACAAAGTGAAAAAAACTACCTCTAAAAATCTCTAAAAAATATTCTTATTGAACACAGCTTTTTGTATCTGCCTTTTTATATCTCACCATACTATAAACACACTTCACTTTTCTCTTCTAGAAGATAAATGAAATAAAACGTAATGTTTTAAAAAATAGAAAATGCTTTGTCTCCCTATGCAGAAAGAAATATTAGAGCTTCCCTGTGTCTATAATTTAGGCATAAAAGAGGAAGATAGTAACAATTGTTTAAAAGTCTGTCCTGTGTCATTAGCATTTTGCACATTTAATATTTTTATCAGCTCCTTAGAGAGTGCAGATAAGGGACAATTGTACTTAAAGAAAAGACTTTACAGGTCATAATTTCTGAATTTCTGTTCTTTATATTTGTTCCCACAAACCTATTTATTTTTGGAATAAGCATTGGAAAATTAAACCCAATGTATTCTTCCTGTTCCATGCTATCTCAGGCTGCAAGACAGGACAGCACTTTCATGTGCCCTATTAAGATAGCCCTACTTATTCTATAGGTCATTTCTTTAATTGGGTTTTTAAAATCATGTCTCTGTATTTACATAATGCATATCGCTGAGCCATAACTAATGGACAGGCTGAGCTGGAGACCYCAATTTTTCTTTAGATCCCAACTTTTCTTGGTTTTGCTTTCTCTGCAGTCTTAAAAATTCACGCATTTACAATTGCTTTTTTAAGAAAAATGAAACTTGCAAACATGTCAATATAACTACTTTTTGCTGCTTTTGTTTTTAAAGGAAGACTTTTTTTTCTATATTCCTAATGCATTTTTGTAGATTTGCCTGTTGAAGAAATCAGTTTTCTACAGGGATTGCAGTGCTTTTCAATAAGAAGTGAAACCTCTGTGTCAGTCCTTTGCCTCATGATATTTCATTTTGCACAGAATATACAAAACAGCCAACATTTCCTTGGCCATTGCTGTTAGAGGTATATACAGGTTCTAATACAATAGTTTTTATCCTCAAAGGGTTACTACTATACAAATCATAAATCAAAACAAAATATCCTGCTTATATTTTCCACAGAAGTCCTACCTCATAACTAAGCACAGTTGAGTTAGAATGGATGAGCCGTTTCTTTTTCTCTTGAAATTCACTCAGCAATAAAGAGTGAAGAATGACTGATGGATTGGGGATGGACAAAGGGAAGGACAGCACTGCAGTCTAGGTCCTCACTTCCTGAATTTAGAGATGAAACATGGCACAGGAAATGAGCTAGTCAATAACCAGAAGCAATTTTCAGGACTATGGAAGGTGATGTCAAAGATGCAGCACAAGTTTTCAGTGGCAGGAAAAGAAAACAGATCTTAAGACCCAGGAGTGAGGGGTAGAGGAGAAGGAAAAGAAGATGGTAAAGAGTGGAGCCCTGAACTATAAAAGAGGGCAGCTCTAAGGACTGTTGTTTTTTCCCCCCTGCCATCATTATTTTAGGTTACAAGTGCTGTTTAGACTCCTTGCTGTGTTCTTTGGTTTTGACCCCACAGTCTTTCATCCATCCTTGCCTCTCCAGTGGCTGCTGCAGGAAGGAGGAAAGGTTGAGCCCCAAGACACAATCCTTTCCTCACCATCTGTACATCTGTATCTTTTTGGCTGTCTTGTTGTGGAAGAAGGAAGATGCTGAGGACACTCTCAGGCTAAGGCTGAGTGATCCTGTCCCCCTCACTCCCTACTTCTGCTCTTCATAAAACATGTCAGGGCATCACCATGAGCCACTGTTTGCTCTTAAGCAGATGCTCAGCATCTAGAGTAGCTTCTTTGCTGTGGTGGATGGCATCTTCTCCTTGATGTTTGGAGGCAGAGTTTGAGGTTCACTCCACCCACTGCCCCAGAACAAGTATTTCCTTGAAGCAGCTGATGTATTTGTGTCACCATTCAGAGGAGCACAGGCTTCTTTATGACCCATATGGGGCATAGAGWCTCCTTGCCTAAGATGGTAGATTGCATTGTGACAACCATGAACACCTGAGTTCACTTCTGCATTTCCAAAATCTATTTTCTGTATTTTCTGAGTGTTTTCTTAATGTTTCTGTGCCTTTGTTTCTGTAAAATTGAAAAAAAACCCAATATATTAGATTATTTATTATTTCTATCAGCACTCAGAATGAAATAGCTCTTCAGTTAATGATGGTTCTGAGCTGCCATCCAAATGAGGAAGATAATAAGGATTCATTGCTTCCTTCTGATGACCAATCCTTATATCTCCCTCCAGCCTACTCCTTCACCCCAGGTGATACTTAGTCTGAGATATTTTAAAGCAGCAAAATGAGCAAAAAGCTTAAAATAKTTTGCTGGAAGTCTGCCTCTAAAATACATCTGACTTCATTTTTTCAAGACTTCACATAATTAACAGATTGTTAACAATCTGAAATGTTAATTCAGGTTGGCACTAATTTATCCTAAGTCAATTGGCTTGCCTTCAGACCTAATATCAATTCAAGTGCACTGGAAAAGGTATGCATCTTGTTAGGCTGAAATCTATCAAAGTTAATTCAAAATTTCCAAGAATAGAAGAGTTCAATTCTTGCAAGCTTACCTTAGCTTGTAAGTAGGCATCTGATGACTGCCACGCATAGAAGATACGCATGGAACAATGGCATATTACAAATTATCCTGCTCATGAGACCACACCTGTGGTCTGCAGGACTCCATATTGTCTAGGCACAAGAAGTCTGTGAACTTAGCTGTGACTGTGGTTTCTCTGTGTTTATAGCTATGCTTTGTTAGCCATGATAATTGTCTCTGATTAATCAAAGCTAGCACTCCAAGGTGCTTTATAGAAAAACAATTTCTTCCAATTTAGTATCACTGCAAATTGTGCTTCACAGAGCACATTCAGCCAAAGTGGTTTAAGAGCAGTATAATCCAAGAGATTCTGTCAAGGCTCTGTATAGTTTGCTAGGTTTATCTTTCAGGCTTTCTCCTCACCTTGGCTCTTATTACTTATCCGATTCAATCTCTCCTTTTCCGACGTTATATTAAGTTCTTTTCAAGCTATCTGCAGATTCGACAAGAGCTTTTGAGTGAAACCAGCCAGAAAATTATTTATTTTAGTGCCCACTTTTCCTCATTTCCAGGAATATATAGAAAAGAAAAATGTGTCCCTGTGGTTACTGTGCAATACAGAAATTGCACATATTGCAACATGTGTGCATATTGCTTGCAATATTGTGGAGATTAGTCATCTACTGGATTATGCACAGAGCATAAGCATTTTAATTTGAATAGTCATCGTTAGACTACTTCTATAATTGCAGTATATAAATAATTATCAATAATTTGCACTGTTCCAACTAATTGAATACTATCTGAAAAGCAGTCAATTTGTTCCAAAAATAGGCTATTCTCTGCTTGAAATTGTAAACATTGCTATTCATTGCAAAAGGCATTGCTTCCTTGGTCTGCCATTCAATAAAAGACAAACCTAGTCAAGAATTCAGGTTGGGTTATGAAGAAAAGGTATTAAATAACCATTTCTGTAAGCTCAAAACTTATTCCGGAAAAGACCATATCTAAGGCTTTGATATATTAATATGAATTGTCTAAACAAACAGCATCATAAAGTGATAGATAAATTTTTCAACATTCAAAGAAATTTAAAACCCCAGAGGTTTCATTTCAGTTGTCTGTCAGTCCTCCAGTAATACTTTTAATTCTGCTTACTAAAGCAAGGAATGCATCAATTCAAATCTTGAATTATGACTTAACAGTTTTATTCAATTGTCATTTTCTAAAAATAAAGAAAAGATTAAGTATATTACAGATTTAAAAAGAGATAACAATGTGAAATTCTTGTAGGTCTACATATAATTACCCTGCTGCACTGAGATGATTGGTATTTGATCATATGGAAAGAGCTGAAGAACTCTGTTATGAAGTACTAATATCTATAAAGCTTGGAAATTGAAAAGCAAGACCAATCTCCATCTAATCTGCATTTTGTTGGCTTTCTGGGGTGTGTATGTGCTGTATGATTGCTTTCTTTTTGCATCACTAGCCTGTCCTTGTAGAGTCCATTTTGATGGTTATTATTCATTGCTTGCAAAAAGGCATTACTTCCCTGGTTTTATTTTTTATGTGTATATTCTTGTATTCTGTACTCTTTAGACATGTTGAGTTGATTTACCTGCATAGATTAACATTGCATGTAGCACTTGAGATGCTGCATGTTTAATTAAGTCCCTGCTTAGATGTTTCTCTTTATGGAGTACCAGAAGCTATAAAACATTAATTTCTTTGRGTGTGGATGCTGATAGCAATAAACGTGGCTTATAACAATTTTTGATTGCTATTCCAGTATATCCCATCATAGGTCCCATTCCAGAAATCAGGCATAATCCAAATGACATCTCAAAAAGCAGGGCTGAGTATGACCCACATGTCTTGTTTGAGATATCTTTGCTTTTATTCCCATAGATAAATGGAAGGTTTCTCTTTACCTGAGGCAAATATTTTCTTTTGCCCATATTCCTTTGTTTAGATGTTACAAGGTTCTCAACTTCTGAGTCACTGTGAATTCTGAATAGCTCTTGTCATATCCATGCTCTCTTATGATTTCCTAGCTTTTGTTTGCCTATTGCTCTCCTGATTGTGTCATGATTGCCTGCCCAACTCTCAGCCACTTTTCTTCTTTGTGACTCAAGCGATTTTCACCTTTATTCACCTCACCTATGAATTTTATTCATACCTAAATACCTAATGAGTACTTAAATGTAACTTTGTTTACATAGGATAACATAGCTTTGACAATAYTTTTTATATTTACAGTTCTTAAAAAGTGTATTTTAATTTATCTATTTCTGTCATTTTGAATGAAGATATCAAAATGAAACCATACCCAATATATTTTGATCCCAGAATTCAGGTGAGCACAATTTCATTGTGCTTTATAAATAATTTTGAATATTGTTCTGACTGATTAAAAATACACATGAAGTCAGCAATAGAGCAGGAAAATTTAAGTACCTTCCATATGAATTTAATTTTATTGGCAGTTTTGACAATTTTGACAATATATTTTCTGATACTGAGAAAAAATAGCAGGAATTAATGAGATGCCTGTAGGTAAATACTTTCTTCCACCATTTCAAATTTATTTGTCAGGGAGTTAATACAGCTGTAAGTAACTGTTCCTGAACTAAAAGAGGAATGCCATTTTCCATTCATAGATGTCAAGATTGTATGATAATGACAAGGTCAAGTTGGATCCCAATATCCAAAATATTTGCAATAAATTATATATATATATATATATATATGTATGTGTCTTTTTTTTTTCAATTCCACTTTGGAAGCCTTTCTGCAAGACTGTATATATTACTACTAAGCATCCATGGAATCAATTTTTATTTCCATATTCTAAAATCAACATTGTCTAGAATATGTCATGCCTATAGTCCTCCTTGTGCATTGCCAGCAATATATCTGTATCATATTTTTCCAAATAGACTTAATATGCTTGAAAGTCTGCATAATAATATGCCCTTTACAGCTCTTTCCAATGTCTGTATCTTAGAAATAAACAGCCTAAAAGGCTATACACGCCTCTCTGTATCTGGTGATATGCTGCAACAAGCTAGGGCTGTGGCATGCGTCACTAATAAATTCAATGGCAACTGTACATSTCCTATGTGCTCATCAATTACAAAGTCATTCTGAAGTATATCACTTCAGGATGAAAATGTATTATTCAACCAACATGCATACATAAGAGCTACCCTTTTCCCTGGGAAAGTATTAATAGTACCATTTTTACAAATGTTTCAGGTTCTTCTGGTAGCAAAAGTCTGTCACCTGCTTCATGGAGTATGCACTAAGATTATTCCTCTTACATYCCAGGAAGAGTGGCAGGGTATGCAAAATGTTTTTGTTGTTGCTGTTGTTTTTTCAACTCATTCCTGACGTCTGAAATGAAAATGATAGTTTTTTTACAAACCATTTACCAAAGAATGGGTAATGCTAAGAAAAAAATATGAAACATTCACATCAAAATATATATTTTTTTTATAGCCAGGACAGCAAAATAGGGAAAAGATCAGTTTGTAAAGCAAACAAAAACAAAAAGCATGTAATCAAGAAACCCTTCTGAGAGTAAAGATAAAAGAATTAAGGARTAACATACAAAGAAAGACAAACTGAAAAGTTAATGACCTCAAGCAAATGCATTTTGCAACTCTAAATATATAAAGCAATTAATATTTTCCAATTTTCCCTAGGTGTGCCTGCAGTTACAACTACTTGGGGGAACCATATGAAGAACAAAAGAAATCTTTTGGATAGACAGAAAAAAATACAAGTGCCATATACATGGTTTAACTAGACTTTGTTAACTTGGGTTACCTGCATCATTTATTATTTGAAAACAGCTTATCACTTGCTTTAAGGCTGTCCTTAACCTTCCATTCCTCTTCAGTTTTGTTATGCCTTTTTTTTTTTTTTTTTTTTTTTTTTTTTATCACTTCCTTATAAGCTTAGGAAATTTGAATTGTATCTTTACCACATTCCCATCCTATTTCCCAACTTCTTCAGAAACTCTCTTCCTTTATCCAAAATCAGAACCCACAGAAAGAGCATTTGCACTCAACAGCTCTCTTTGGAAGGGAATAACCATTATATTAGTCTTCTTTCCACTGTAGCTACTACCCAAATTCTCATATTTTTAGTCTTCCTAAATCCACTGAAATCTAATTACTCACTGACCAGCAGCCCCAAATATAATCTCCTTTACTTCTATTCTCTTTAAATTTACTCCTTTGCACACCATGCCAGGGACTACTTCTCCTTTCTATGAGACATACAAAGCCATAAAAGTCTAAACTGAGTCATCTCTACTATCAAGTGATCCAGCTRAGATTCTTCACATCTACTTGCCTGGAAAATGTGTGCTGTTCTGTCTTCATTTACAACATGTTTAAGGTTATATTGGCTCATCTTATGCATCTCCTACTCTCAGTTACTTGAAAAACTGGAGATTTTCAGTATGGACAATCATCTAGAATCGTTTTTGAGCTAATTCTCTAAGTCCTAATCCTGTGCCAGTCATCAACAAGGGAATGAAAATGGATCCTATAGAGTATGTGCCTTTTGGCACAACAAAATCAAAGAGACCATATTCAGGAACTGAATGTATTAAATTCGATGTATTAAATGATAAWGTKGATAATAAATAATTTGATACATTAAATGTATCAAATTTGTGTGAGATCTGAAAAATATTGAACATGGGACAGTATTGGGGSAAAAAAAGATGAAGAACACCTCAAATGCTTTAGTTATTTCAAATGAAGAAGCTGTGGAAGCATAGTCAATTCACAGAACCATAGAATCATTAAGATTGGAAGGGGCCTTTAGAGATCATCTAGTCCAAACTCCCTGCACACACAGGATCAGCTAGAGCATGTGGCACAGGATTGTATCCAAGAGGGTTTTGAATATTTCTAGAGAAGGAGATTCCACAGCCTCTCTTAGCTACCTGTTCCAGTGCTCTGTCACCTTCACTGTTAAAAAAAATTTCCTTAGGTTCCTGTGGAAATTTTGATGCTTCAGTTTGTGGATGTTCCCTCTAGTTCTATCGCTGGCTAGCACTGAAAAGAGGCCGGCCCCCTCTTCCTCACTCGCTCCCTTGAAGTATTTACAGACACTGATTAGGTCCCCCCATCAGCCTTCTCTTCTCCAGGCTGAACAGGCCCAGCTCTCTCAGCCTTTGCTCATAGGGCAGATGTTCCAGGCCTCTGATCATCTTCATAGCCCTGCACTGGACTCTCTCCAGCAGCTCCCCATCACTCTTGTTTTTCAAGTTCAAAGAGTCTTCTCACGGTGATTTCCAAGGACTTTCCAACAGGAAGCAGAGATGAATTTTTATTTTTTTGTTTTAAATTAATAGGATCGTTTTTAGAAATGGTTAATCAGTTGCCATCCCACKAGAGGTGTCCATCTAATAGAAAGCGACATTTTTAAAAGCTGAGCTCTTGGATGAATGGAGTAGATCAGGAAACAATGTCATGGCATCACAGAAAGAAAATGTATGAGGTAATTTGAATAAAAATTCATAAAAGAGCAAAAGCATGTTCAAGAGTCTCTGTCTGATTCTCTTCCTCATCTCTAAAACAGTAAAGTATACTGTAGACCTTTTATCTGGAGTTTCAGAAAAAGAAATGACCGAATATATCAAAGTCTTCACAAATTTTCCTTCTAAAAGAGAGTCTGGTTCCTACAGAACACTTAAAATCGTGCTGAAGTTTTGATAACCTATGAAATAGTGTAGTGCTGCTGTACGTGAGTGTATGTCTGCATGAATTATRATCAGAAACAGAAGATATATCCATTTTTACTTTCAGCACTTTCGTACATCTCTGTTAACACAGCCATTTGCCTTGAACATCTTGTTGCAAATTATCTTCAGCCTATGATGTGAATGTCCTTCAGAATTACACTCATACCTTCCAAAGGACTTCACTATTATTAATGTTTTTATTACACAAGTGAAGAATGAACTGCTGCCAGCAGAGTCTGGCATACAGGTAGTATTTGTGCCAATATTATTTCTRTTAGGGATGGGGTACTGGTGTATGTGAGTGTACTGAAGAACATTAGAGTGTTCTTTCCTGTGGGGGGATAAGTACATTAGTATAGCATCTTTATCCATTTGTATCTACAGCCCCACAAAAATATAATTAAGTGGTGCAATTTTTCTGTGATGAAACATCTGAATTTGTTACTTTATTATTACTCACAGAACTGGGAACGTGTTGTCAACATCCAAAATAAGTTAATAAGCATTTATATATTTCAAGCAGGAAATAATGCTATGTCACTCTGACATGTAACACCTTAGAAGTAGAAGAATAACATGATACCTAATAGTCATCGATTATGTGGTTTTAAAATGGCTTCGAGGGCTGAAATAACTAGAATTTGCATATTGTATTCACTTTCAGTGACAGTTAAAGCCAAAACCAAATCCATAATCATCATTAAGTTAATTTTTTTCCCGAAGCTGTCAAAGTGGTTCATTTACTAATAGATATTTCCAGATCTTCCTCTGCTGCTCTTAGCAGTAGGTCAATAGCAAGTAGAAAACACCATTTACACCATTTGTTTTTTTCAAGGTATTCTGGCATTGCAGCTCTCTTGTTCCCTTTTAATAAATTTGAAAGGAACATGTGCATATGTAGTGCATATGTATCCTTGATTTATAATTAGTCCTGCAATTTTGCAAAGATGCAGAAAAAAAGAACAATAGTATTTGCATTTAGTAGAACAGTTTCAGAAAGGGAAAATACAGTCTTATGTTGACCACACTGAGGTTTAAGACATTAGAGATCAGTCCCTGGGTTTGCTGTGTTTCTTTGCTTGACCTTGAGAAAATCACCATCATCTAATCAGTTTTGTAAGTTAGTGGTTAGTCTTTGTATCATTTTTTAGTATCATACTCTGTCAATATTTGTACTATTCTACTGTAATTTACATGGTTCAGGCATTTACAGCACATTAACTCTGGGCTTAATCATGGGTCAAGTTTGTCACCAAGGAGAAAATCATGATATTAATTTTCCACTGTTTTAATTCTCCACTGACAAAATAACACAAAATACCTTTTTTTTTCTGTAACATTTCCTTGCCTTAATTAGACACTCTTTACAGGTTCAGAGGTGCTGGTTAATTCGTTGGAATCAGGTTATGCACATACTTGTGAAGAGATTTGGGTTTAGAATATCTATGTACCAAGGCAAAAGTGAAACTTGCTCCTTCCAGAATCCATCTGCCTCTTTGCAAACTCCAGAAATGATGGATTATGAGGTAAAATTCAAAATTAAAATGTCTGAACCATTCTAATCTAGGGAAACAAAATAGGTCTGTGAAATATATTGCTCAGATTTAATCTCCCAATTACCTTGCAGACAAATACAGCTCATTGCTGGCCGCTTGAGGAAGTACATGTCTGTTTYCTTAAAGAAATTAGATCTATACCTAGATAGATTAGATAGAAGTGTAGAGACTGCCATGTGATGATTAACAAAGGAAGCAACAATGAAGCAACAGAGGTAGAGCCACTTACCTCCTCCAAAGCACATGGCTTTGGGATGTTTCTTGAAACCAGATGACAAGAACTGCAATCTGTACACTGGAAGTAGAATTGGTAGGCAAAGAAATTCCAATTTCCACGTACCTTTCACCTCAGAGAGAAGGAAAAAAAATAATGAAAAAAAAAGCATTATCACGGGACTGAAATTCTTCAGTCTTTACTTTCAGAGGSGAAAAGTGTGTTTTCTGGGATCCATTGTTTAATATTGCTGTTTGATATTAGCATGTAAGTATCACATTTAGCATGACAGAAGTGATTTCTCAGTGTAACAGTATTTCCTCCTGGGTCATCCGAGGATTTGCAGACTGCAGCACTGTGGCAGAGGACCACAGGCTGCCTGGCTCAGCAGAGACCTATGGCCCTTTGCTTGAGCTGAAGCTCTTCAGATTGCTAACCTCTTCACCCAACATTAGCGCTCTCCATCAGTGAACACTAATTTAATGACATACCCTAACGTTCATTGACTCTGCCCTTTGAATTTAAAGCCAATCAGGAATTCTTTAGATGCACATAAAAGCATAGTTATTTGAGCAATACTGGTCACAGATCCAGTGAAATGCACTGCGTTATGATTGCTGCTTTTTCCCAGAAAATGTCTTTGTCTATTTTTCAATATAAATAGTAGAATTAAAAATTCTACTATTAAATAGTAGAATTAAAAATTCTACTATTAATAGAATAATTCAATATAAATAGCAGAATTAATTCAATAGAAATAGTAGAATTAAAAATTGTCTGAAGACTTTGTCCTTTCATGGTTTGCTTCATATTTTTGTCTTCTTGCAGTTTGAAAAATAAGGCAGATATAGGGCTACGAGGATGATCAGGGGCCTGGAACATCTGCCCTACGAGCAAAGGCTGAGAGAGCTGGGCCTGTTCAGCCTGAAGACGAGAAGGCTGAGGGGGGACCTGATCAATATCTTTAAATACCTCAAGGGAGGCAGTGAGGAGGATGGGGCCGGCCTCTGTTCAGTGGTGGACAGCAATAGGACTAGAGGAAACGTCAACAAACTGAAGCACCAAAAGTTCCACAGGAACTTAAAGAAACATTTCTTAACAGTGACGGTGCCAGAGCCCTGACACAGGCTGCCCAGAGAGGTTGTGGAGTCTCCTTCTTTGGAGATCTTTAAAACCCGCTTGGATGCAGCCCTGTGCCACGTGCTCTAGGTGACCCTGCTTGAGCAGGGGGGTTGGACTCGATGGACTCTGAGGTCCCTTCCAACCTTAAGCATTCTATTATTCTATGACATTGAACTGCCTCACTTTCTAAGAGAATTTGAGGTGATTAAGTATCTAAGAGCGAAAATCCTTTTTGTAGGTTTCCCAGGGTACTATACAGCTACATAAACGCCTTCAATAAATATTATTCCACATTTTAACAGATATTTAGAATCCTGAAAACTATTTGACAACTTATCAGTTGCACTACAAGACCTAAGAATTAAGACATTATACATCTGAATGTACAGTTTATCTGTTAATGAATGTGAAATTGCTCATTTTATAGTTATGAGTAATTATGCATGTAAGGTCATAGTGCAGAGAATTTTGTAAGCAAGGGATAAAACTAAAGTCTGCTTTTTGCCTGGCAGAGATGTTTGTCACTGCAGACCAAGTAATAGAGCCATTGATCACTTGAGAGTCTAGAAGAACACTAAAAAAATACCTAGTGCAAGAGATTGAAAATACAGAAGAACATATATTCAAATAAAATGAATATATGTTTATATCTCATTTGGGAGAAGCTGTTTAATTTGGGGTACATTTTTTATCATTTTCAAAATAAAACAAAATAAAAGAAAAAGAAAGTCTATCCAGAGGAAGAAATAGTTAATAGCTTGGGAGAAATGTTTGAAGAAAGCTTTAGCAAGTAAGATATATTCATGATGAAATACCTTATGTTCTTCACAAGGGACTAGGATAGATTGTTTACTCTAAGAAGTCAGAAAGAAGAATTGGTCAATACTGCAAAATAGAAAATATTAGAAAATCTTATATAACAACAACTGAGATATCAACTCAGCTGGCTATTTATATATGACCTAGCTTTAAATATGCCAGTATTCAGCTGGCATAAATTTCAAAAAGCACATATATGTTCGCCAAAGTGACAAATAAAATCAAAATAGGCAAAATTTGCACAACTAAGAGGTATTTAAAGAACTAATACAAGAGAAGGAAGATGTTACCTTGAAGAAGGAGAAGCATTTATCTTATTTGGAAATAAAGTCTTGACTACCAGATATGCCTTTTCTTTTCTGTCTTATCCTACTTTTTTCTTTCTTCTGTAAATACAGCGGCTCCTTTATACATAGGTCACCTATCTTTTCACTTTTTTGTGAAACTTCATAGTTGATGTAATTTAGGCTGTCAAGCAAATAGTAAGAATTGAAGAATTACTCCAGGAGAGAAAAAGATGAGTAATTTGATATCAACTCCCTCTGATTTGAGACATAAAAAAAAAAAAAAGCTATTTCAAATAGTAGCAACTTCAGTACCATCCTGTCTATGGAAGAAAACTATTATTAAAATTAGTGACATGAACATTTCTTCTTTAATTTTCTTTTTGTTCTTCCACCTTTCTATAAAGTTTATTCGGTTTCTGTTTCTTTCTATTTTTTGTAAGTAAAAAAAATATATTCTGCCACTGAGTCACACATAACAACTGAAATACTCACAGAGGATATGTACACAGCTTTAAGTGTTCATGATAATCCATTTGCAGAAAATGCCACAATTGTTTGACTTAAATGTCATTTGAAAGGGACAAAAGTCACATCACAGTTAGAGTGTCTCCCCTTTTGTAGCTTTGCTTTCAAACCATCAGCTAGGTTTCTCGGGTGTCTGTCTTTATGCAATTGCAGSAGGTGCTGAATATAGATGAGACTAAACTATTTTTGGATAGTAAGTAGATCTGTGCAAAAATCAGTAATTTCCCTTTACAGTGTTTTATGGAATCTTTTGTCTTCTTATTTATTTGATYTCGCATACTCTGTGTTGTACTTTGGATTTTAAATTCAGATCAATTCAAAAATTGAAAGCAGAACTCGTCTTCTAGTACTATGGTGCCTTTAGATACAGGCTATGTGAAAGAGACAGTTGTAACAAATTTCAAAATTTGAACACAAACCAGGCCTTGTTTTACCATAAACCTGAATCAGATTTAGAAGTCTTCACTAGAGGGCACATTGACCACTGGGTTCAAGATCCAATCTTTGACTTTTTTCCTTACCTTATAATGCAGTTTTGCACAACCTTAAATTTCAAAATAAGACTTCCAGATGATTTTATTAAAAAAAAAAAAAAAAAAAAAAAAGATAGCATAGAGATCATATTTTGCAGTTGCAGTTTTTAAGAGTTATGAGATACCCACCAGAACACAACTGACACTTAGGGAGGAGAGCCATGTGACTTAATAAATGAATGATAAAAGTGTCATTCTTGTAAAATCATGAAGATTTCCTTCTTGCTCTATAATTTTCCTTGTCATCCTCTCCTCTTTTTGTGAGATCTGTTATCTTCTATCTTAAGTCTCTATGCTCTTTGAGGAAAGGACCAGCTTTTTTGTCATTTTATCACTGCAGCACTTAGTATAAAGCATTTAGTGTAAAGAGAGCCTTTAGCTTTTGTACCAAACAGCTTCACCTCAGGAAATACACAGCACAGCTGGATTTGCAGGATGCTGCAGATATAAAAGTAAAGCATTTCAAATTGAAAAGTATTCCCTGTTTTCCTATAGGTTTCTTACACCTGACAGAGGTGTGAGATAACCTGTATTCCTATCTTTTCCAGCTGACTATCTACTTGATTCCACTGGTGCTGCATAAAATTCAAACTCAATGGTCAGCCCTAGAAAAATCCTGTAGTAGTATAATTATTCTGCCTGGCTTCTTTAAATCRGGCATTTAACTGAATGCCATATTCCTCTTCCAGACGCCACAGCCCCTCTTTGTCTTCAGCCTCGGGTGAAGTGCTTATTGATTTTTTTTTTTTTCACGTACGGTTACAAGTGGGTCAACTCCAGCTAGACTAATGTCTTTTCATTTCTCCTCCAGTACTGCCTCCTCAGACCCGCAGAGATTAAAAACATGTTGCAATGCTTGCAAAAAGCAAACAGCTTTGAAAAACACTGACAGTTGTATTTGTTTGGAGTCATAACACACTTTGCATGTCTCTGCACAAGTTCAGGAGCAGGTGCTAACGGTCTCAAATGCTCCCTGGAAATCACTCTTGGCTCTAGGGGAATATTTTGGACAGTAACCTCTAGGTCTCAGTAAGCCATAATAGACTGTCACTGGATGGCATTCGTTCAGTATAGAGTAAGCTGAATAGCAGCAGCAGTTATTAAGTACAATTTTCAGGGTAACCTGCATTTGCCAGGTCACTGCCCCAACAAATGAATAACAGTTAGGAAGTAAATATTTTTGTTGAAAGGTTGAGCTAAAGCTAGCTTTCTTCCTTATAGTAGATATTCTCTTTCAAGAAGATAATCCAATTTTACTTTGAGGGGATGCTCAGAACAAAGATTCTTCTATAACAGATCTGCATCTGAATTTTTAAGAGTTCAATATTTTGACTGAAGACCAACARATTGTCATAGTGAGTACATACTCTCTATAGCATAGTACCTGATATATCCTAATGAAAATGCCCAGGCTACTCAAGCTAATATAAACTTTTTGCAAATTTTAGAGAAAATTATCCTAGGAAAAGGACTAATAATATTACATTTTTTCATAGAAAATATTGAGTTTRCAGAAAATTCTGTGCTCCTGAGCAGTCAAGAAATATAAAACTGTAAGACCATGAACATAATCATTCAGTATTCAGAAAGACAAGGTCACAGTCACATACACTCTTCAGAAACTACATAATTTATCTCAACTTGTAAAAAGTTGCACCCGTCATCTGCTTCATTTATCTTGTTGTAAATTCTTTCTGCTCAACAAACACTGGCATATGGAGCCCAACAAAAAATGTAGAAATTCTAGACTAATAAAAATCTATTACTCTGTATTATTTTCAAAAAAAATAAAAAATAAAAAATAAAAAATAAAAAATAAAAAATAAAAAATAAAAAATAAAAAATAATAAATAATAAAAAATAAAAATAAAAAATAAAAAATAAAAAAATCCTTTAGCCTATCCTTTGAAAGTGTGCACGTGTCATGTTGACCTTACTCTTATACAAATACCAGTCTTCAAGCTTTTATTCTTTGCATAAAGAGAACATTATTCTGAGACAAGAGATCATTTCTCTTTTGCATGACCTAGTAGTTCTCTTGCTTGTAAAAAACATTCAGGAAAATCACCCCCAATAAAGCTTAAATCTTCTGTAACAAGAATTAATAAGAATAAATAATACTGTTTTATCTATCATTTACAAGCACACGTATTTGGAATTCTGGTCTTTTTCTGTGTTTTGATTGCCTGTGATAGATCTAAGTAAAAAAAAGCCATCTGCTGATGCCTCTGGATCCTGCATCTAACCGAAGATAACCATGGTTACAATGCCAAGTGCTAAGCATGAAATTGCAGGCTTTAGATGCTGCAAAAATGATATATTGGCTCTCTGGCATATACAGACACATCTGCACCAGAGCCCATATTTGTGTACTAAGAACAGACTGTTTACAAGATAAGGTGACTGACATTTTTAATTACAGATGCATACCTCTAGATAAAAGAAGATTATTATTTGCATAACTTGATTGCTTCCTAGAATATTATACAGTGCTAGAGTTAATAAAAAGGCTCTAATATCTCAGAGACCACAAGAGGTTTTTATTTATTTATTTATGGAAGCCATGCAATATAATTTGTTGCAAGTGAGACCTCTCCCATGATTTTATATGTACTGGATTCATACATTCATCCATGCATACCCACACACTGGGAAAGAAGTATGAGATATACTCAAGATTGGAACTTGGAGCGGAGAGGAGTCTCAGCATTTTTCTATTGACTTACAAGCAAACAACTGTCACTATCATGTGGTAATTTAACATAGCTTTGTTATCTGGTTACTTATAAATTAACTCTTTGGGAGCAACAATTAAAAAAGGAAAGAAGTAGGGAAGTAAGACCAGTTCTTTTTGCCTAGTTCTTTTCTGCAGCTTTTTGCTAATGAGATACAGAGTGAAATTATATCACTCATGCATTATTTAACAACATGCCCTCTGGAATTTCTACAGCTTGAGCTTAGATGACTCATAAGCTTGAAATCAGGGCAGCTCTAGGCAATTTAGATTTGAGAACATACAGCAACAGTGCACATGTTTTTCTACTTCCTATTTTCAATAACTGGATTTTTTTTTTTACTTGAACTATCTGTGGAAATAAATGTGTCCTTGATAATGACAGTTGTAGAAAAAGTGATTTAGATGTTTTTCCACCTTAAAAGTAGCGCTCAGGTAAAATCATGAAAGAAAGATGCAGAATTTTCACATTAGCAAGATCAKTTTGCTTTAATGAGTATCCAGTTAGATATGAGAAATATTGCCCAAGAATATAGCARTGTCATATATACATGTGATTTTCTTTATGGAGTTTCAGGAGTTCACTCATTAGCCCATATCATCCARACTGTAGACATATGTCACCATAATGTTACTAACCTTCAACAAACAAGCAAGCAACAATGGGCCTACTTTATGCTATTGTTTAATTGTTAGGTGTTTTTTTCAGGGGTAGTTAAGGACATTATCAACTAATGTGATTTTGAAAGTCAGAATCTGAAGTTAATAATAAAATCAGGTTCTCCCAACCAGCAGGTAAATTGCAGTGTCACATTTAGAGTGAGGTCTCCGCCTTCTAATCACACCTCAGATGATTCATCCACAAGCCAAACAGCACTTTGATAATTAACAACACTGAAGACAGCATATATATGAAGAGAGAATATAAATATTTTCAAAAATAAGCAGTATAGTTTTCCCTTGTTCTGTTCAGTATGAGGGAAACATTTATAGGACCACACTTTCTTATCATAAAGTAACCTGTAAAAAGATGTATTATCCGCTAGAAGAGGATTTTCTTGTTGGAGCTTAGACCATTTTGAAAGACTCCTCAAGAAATTTTCCAGATGAAAGTACTAATAATAGCCAAGTGAAAGACTCACATACAGACAGGACCTACTGGGAACAGCTTCTTTCCACTACCTGAGGCCCATCAGAAAACTTAAGTGAGTGGTAGAACTGTGCAGCTCTTGTTCATGTTCACTGGTTGCTGTAGAGGACAGCAATAAAATTATCATGAAACATCTTGACAGTTTGGTCATCCTTCTGCTCAGCTGAGATTGAGACTATATCTTTTGGCTGTGCTCGGAATACCAGCTGAAGTAGGGCATGACATTATGATAGACAGAATATGTCYATTTCCACTATTGGCAAGTGTATGCAAACTCATACCCACTCAGCATCACCATTTGCAGCATTAGATATTGAGTAAAGTTCTGTGCTTTGAGACAACTGGTTCAATGTGGAACCTATTCGATCAGTAGAAGAAGCCAACTACATAGGTGAAGATCAGATTTTAGCCTGAAGATACTTCAGAGATTGGTCACTTGCCAGACTAATGTCAGTGGATGCAATATTATACAGAGGAAAAAGGTGGATTCTCAGACAGCTAAGACTAGAACCAAACAGAACTTTTTTCCTTTAAAGATAACCCTGTTGTTAAAAGGATGGCAAAGTAGCTAAGAGAAACAGTATAATTGATACCTTGTACTGCAGGGATCCCATGATGTGTGCAAGTGCAAGCTGGACACTCATTTCTGCAGTAATTTTCAAAGGTATGGCACACAGAAATCCTCAACCTGCAGGACCTGAAAACACACACTCAGAACTTTTTTTGGAGATATTTTTATCTCTTCAGAATAAAAGATTCCAAGAATGTAAGCCTTTATTAATCATCCATATTATTTCATGTTCATTTGCTACAAGAAAGGCATCTCATTGGAACTGGCTTCTACTTGATCAGCCAAAGGGGTTATAATGCCAAAGCKGTTTTAACTAGAGGCAGAAGAGAGATATGGCCAGAGACAGGACTGTGTGACCCAGCAAGTCCTTTTTAGTTCTGTTCTCATTTGATGTAATGATGTAATATTAAAATATAGCTTATTTTCCTTGACACAATTAATTAAAATTTTAAAAGCAAATATTAAAAATCTTCTTAATCTCCCATCACTCTGCTATGCCAATATTAACTTCATTATAACAAAATCAAAGGGATTATATATTATCTTTTTTTTTTGCACATACTAGCCCATTCTATTTAGCTTTTCTGATAGTTTTTGTTGTTGTTGTTTGTTTGTTTATTTTTCTGGTAGGTCATTCTTTCAAAGTTTATCCATGTGGTTGTACATTTGTACAGGGTCCAGCTCTCTGACTGAATTGTCATTGCCTTGAGGCATTTCTGCAATGTAAACAAAGCACCATCATTCTTCCTATTCAAGGCCAATGAATTGCAAATACAAAATCAATATGACAAACAAAGAACTGGCAGGGGAGAGCAGAGCCACAAAGATATATGTAAATAACTGCCAGACTTAAATCTCAGTGAGATTCTTTCTTGTGAGCCACTGAAGTTCTGGGTATATAGGTTAACTGATGGACTAGGAATCCCAGAGTACTAGCAAATCGAGAAGAAATAATTAGACAGAAATTTGCAAGTTAGATAAGAAAAAAAGGAGAAGAAGAAAAAGAAAGAAAAAAGCCATATTACTCTAGGATGTCCTTATGGAGGAAAAATACAGCATGCTTTCAGAATTTTAAATAGATCCCTGGAAAGACCTGTTTTTCTCATAGTAAATCACAAAACACTAAAAGCTATTTCTCTCTTCCCATGCTTCTGCACCCCTTGATGAAGTCAGCAGCAGACCGGTGCACAACCGAGTGGATATAAAGGAATGGAATTATTGCCTCAGGTAGCCTTGCCCCAACACCAAATGCTGGCCAGGATTTACACTGCTCCACAACTTTTCCCAACAGCTAGAGTAGCACAGCAAGATCATAAAGCAGCATAAATGAGCTCCCCATGTAGCTCTCACTAAGGAAGACGCATTTCTGATGGAGGTAGACGTTGCACCAGCTCCCCGCCAAGTACTGCCTTAGGTCTGCCAGATGCAAGCTGCAAGCAGGCAGCATTTGTTGCAGGCAGAGTATGCTTTGGAACTACATTCAAAAACGAATCTAACGTTTCCTTCAGCCCAAATGCTGTATCCATAGTCTTCATTCTGGTGATTCAGAAATCTCACTTTCATATCGCAGGCCTCACATGCAAATTCCAGATCTCTCCTCTCAGGCTCTGCATGACAGACACTGCTCTGTGAGGTGTGAAGATGACAGGACACTGCTCCTGTCTCCTTCTTCTTACTCTTGATGCTGCTGAAGAATTGTAGGAGTTGCAGAATCTGCCCCCCTTTTACAAACTCAGTAGTTTGTGACTTACTTCCTTCACATGAAAAGATAAATTACAGATCAGTGCCAAAAGAAGATAGGGATTTGCTAGTATTACAAGATGTGGATATATGATGTGGATATGAAGATGTACATCCACTTTCTCGCTGTGGCAGAGAATGCCCCAGACTAGAGATAGTACACACCTCTTTTATCACCCTTTTCAGGTAGCATCTACTCTGCCCGCATGCACGGATTCTTCGAAGCGAAGAGAAATCAGAGAGAGAGGGGACACTGGAAAGATTTTAGGGAATCTTTTGCAGTGAATAGTAGGAATTTTAGGAAGAAAATTGCACTTCTAAAAGAGTTTGATTTTTCTTTTCTTTTTTTTTTTTCCTATGTCACAGGACTACTTGTCTATGTTTCCCTACTGTTTTTCCTTCTACTACATTCAATTCAAATTCAAACAATATGTGTTATTTGAATTTTCTTTGCACCAATTTTCAGTCATGGGACATATTGTCTACATTGGTGGACAATACATAACAAATTTATAGTTCCTGTCCATCTTCAAAAGCTTTTCATTCTCTATAAGCTTTTAAGAAAAAAAAGCCAAATGATACCCCCAGTAATAAGACATCTGTTGTCAACATTGTCTCATGACAATAGTCTCAAGGCAGCATTAGCCAAATTTTTGTAAAACTGTTTTCAAAGGCATCGATGGTAGGTAATATATAAATAACTGCTTTACCTATGCTTATAGTGAGGTTTTTCAAATGATAGTCAGAATAAGAGTGAGCAGAGAAATACATGTCTGATAACATAACTAGTGAATGACAGTGGCTGATATCCTAGTCCAGTGAAAGGTAAGAGCTGGCCTACCAGTACTGCCTGGGAGATAAGAGATTGGATGTGCATAAGCCATGAAGGTTTTTGAATTTCAGGCTTCATGTCACATCCATCACCTGATATCAGAGCATCTTCCCTCCTTAGGTCTACATGTATTTATAGTGTTGTATCCATTCAATTTAAATTGCTAGCACCTTATACCGTATAAATTACAAATAATAATAAAGTACCTGGCTGTTTAATTTTTACCACTCTAAGTGCATCAGGTATTACGAATAAGTCTGTCTAGAAGTCATATCCTGATCATATAGGAAATAAATAAATAAATAAACAGTTAGAATCATTTTCAGTTGAGAAGGCATCACCATTCTTAAAAGTAGTAAATTGAAGTCTGGCTTTCATGAACCAGAGATGTGCTTCTTAAACTAAGTTGATTTTCCAGGAAAAAAAAAAAAAAAAAAAAAAAAAAAAANCACATAAACCTCTCTTGATCCTAGTTGTATGTGCATGTCTGTGAAAAAAAAGCTGGGTGGAAAAGTATTTCTTCCTTTATCAAAGGAAGAAATTGCTGTTTTTCTCTAAGTATTCAATAATTATTCCCCATCTGTGAAGTGTTCTGTTGTAATTTGCTCTTCAGAACACCCTTTGGATTTTTAAAGAACCATATCCATGATTTTCACTTTTATGAAAATGAGGTTTCATTATTGTTTCTTTTTGATTATTCAAGGACCATCTATTGCTACTGACTTTTCAACAAAGTTCAGAATTGATTTTAACAGAGAGCTTTTCTCTTTGATCAGTGGTAGGCAATGGCCAAGTGCCAGATATAGATTTTGGTAGGATGCAGCTGAGCTGATTTATTGCATCCTTGTGGTCAGCTCCACAATGTGAGATCAAGTGAAATGGGAATGAAGAAAAAAAGAAGCACTTTAGAGACTCTACTGTTAAATCAGTTCATTTGACAAGAAGATTTTTTCTTGTCTCATTAAATGTATGAGAACTTTTTTGAATAAATGGTTATGACAGCTCTTTTTTTCCTGCCTATGACATAGTGAGATTTCATTTGCACTATCTAATCCTACAATTTATTTTGTTTGTATTGGATATATCCACTTTCCTCTTTCATTTCCTCCAGAAAAGTATGCACAAATATGTATATTTTCCACCAAAAGTATAGTGCACTGTTCCATACATGACAATGAGTCAGAAAAACACTGAAAAACATTGTTTTCAATGTGTTCAGTGTTCATGTACTACACCAGCTTGTTAAAGATTTCCCCCAAATAAGAATAATCTATTAAGCTGTAAATATTTCACACACTTGGAAAACAAAGAAACTACAGAATAGTAATCTGGTTAACCAGAGGGAAGCCAGGAAATACAGCTGACCAAATTTTCATTGCATTTATAGTATTGTGAAAAAAAAAAAAAAAAAAGAAGAAGAAGAAGAAAATAAAAAGAGAAAATGATTTGTTTTTCCCATCCCCATTTCACGCTAAGTAAGGGCTTGTTCCTCATAAAGTATCATTCTGAATACAGTCAGGGGACTGAGAGACTTTGGGGCCTTTAGAATATTCTTTTTTTTTTTTTTTTTTTGGTGTGCTCTAGTGGGCTTATACACAACAGACATTGATTATAAACAAATCGAAGGACTTGATCTTTCCATGGATTTTCAAGAATGTTAACTAATCAATACAGCCTTTCAGATTTATGATTCATATCTATACAATAATAGAATATCTAATGTTTGGGTTAGGCAGATTCCCTTCTTCTGTTGTTACCACTCATTGTACATTAATGTTGACTAAGAGGACAGTTTTCTTCACAGAGACGATAAAGCTTGTAACAGTGTGAAAAAAAAAACATATTTTACCTCCTTTTATTTGTTGTGATTTTAAGTTTTTTGTGAATAGTATTCAGTCAATAAATTGACTAAAATCCATTACCACAAGATTCAAGAAATTTGTGTTAATCAAGTTACTACATAGTTAAATGCAAATGACCATATTGAATCAAAAGTTCTGCATTTTCCCCTGGTAAYTCATAAAAGGAACTTTATCTATGGGGAATGCATTTGAACTTAATTCATCAATTTCCTAAGGTTACTTATAACTTCAAGAGAATTCTTTATTTTTCAAAAAATTATTCTATACAGCATGCACTAAATATTTTGAATGATGCCATATAAGCAGTTTATTTCTTAGTAACCTGATATTAAAATTTCTTCTCATTTATAATGATGCAAATCAAGAAAAAAATAAGCTATAGCTAAAATGAAATGACATACAAGCATGTATCAAGAATATTTCGATATATGCCAAAAGAAAGAAATCTCAAAGAGATTACCCAAGATTCCCTGACAGAAAAATTTAGYACAAATATTCACAATGATAAATTCCTCTGGATTTTATAATTCTTTATATACAAATAAATTCAGACTTGTATTAAAAAGAGCTAGGAACCTTGTTTTCATGATGAAAAAAATAAATAAATAAATAAAARGAAGATGAACAATTAATTGTCTTTATTCCTGTTCATGTCAATCTGTGCCAGAAATGACCAAAGCTGACACAGTCTAGACTCTTCCAGCTAATCCATAGACTGTAAATATGAAACACTGCATGCAACCCTGTATGAAGTCTATATGAAAGTAAAAGAAACCAAGAATCACCAGCAGCACTTTTGCAGGTCTTCAAAATGAAAATAGCACTACAATAATAAAAAATTTGAAGATAGACTACAAGGCTTCATTTGGCMTGTAGCTTTGGTTTGGCTATTCCACCATATCTGAATGCCTGCTCCCCACCTTATTCCAAAGTACATGCATATAGCAGACTTTTCTGTTGGTGGAAGCACGCTTGTCTTCTGAGGAGTATCCCGTGGTACTTTATCCTGGTGATGCATTAATGCATTATAAGATTTTCTGTGAACATACTGCTTAAGTCTGTAGCAAAGTCTCCTCTAAACACTAGAATAAAGTGATGGATTTTCATCTTATCATCTTCTGCTTTTTTCTTTTTTAGCACAGAGGCAACAGTGATCCAACTTTTACTCCTGACACTCATTAATTCGTGTAAGATATGTAGCTGATTCAGTGTTGCCCATTCTCCTCTGTGCTATCACATTGTTGCAGATATGAGGGAAAGCCAAAATGAAGAGCGCATTGCAGTGAACATTTTGGAGGAATGATAAAGGAAAATAATGTCATGATGCAGGAGAGTTTGCAGGGGACAGGTTAGTATATATTTTTATATCTGTGCACGGAAATCTGTTCTTCATTTGCAGAACTGCAGAAAGCAAGGAAGAGAGTTATTCAAAAAGACTAAAGATCATTGCAGAAATTATCTGAAAAAAAAAGGCACTAAAGTAGATTGAAAGAATAGATGAATTGTCATGGCTGTGGATTTACCATTCTGCTTTGGGAAACCAAATCCAACCAAGCSTTCTGATAAATACAATGGCTTGTATTTATGTTTCCCTGTTTTAAATATACCTGGCCAGAGCTACTGCTGGCATAAATGAGCTTTACTTCAATGGTGGAGTGCCAAATTGCAGCAAGTGAGGATATGGCCCCATGGAAATGCTGCCTGTCCTGCCTGTGACATTCTGTTGGTTCTGAGGTCAGTACTTCATTACTTTTCTGTCCCTAGTACAATACCACAGTTGCTTCAATTGTGTTGCTTTGAGTCTGCTGGATCTAGCACTATTATGTGATTAAGACAGCCTTTCATTTGCCACAAAGCACCCATTTTTCATAGCAGATCTCCAAAAGCTTTTATTTGTTCCATGCTCCAATTAATATTCTTCCAGTTTCCTCACACAAGCGAGTTAGTCCCATTAAAAGAAGCAGAGGTCTAAGACCTGACCCTGCTCTATTCCCTAGCTGACACATCTTCATTTTCAAAAACACAGTCTCTAATTTCAAACAGCTGTTTAKCCATTCCCATGTCTTACCCTGTGACACTGTTTGAATAGACAATGTCAAATGCTATCGCTTACCCTCATCATTTGTTCTGTACTAATCAGTAAAGGGATGTGTGCAGGACTCAGTCTGCCAATAAATAAAAAAGCAGAGAGAATCACGTACAAAAATAATGAATAATGATAAAACCAAGAGCACGCTTACTGGTTAGGCTAAGTTGATATCTTAGATGATGATCTTRAGCACAGAAGCCAGTGAGAAGAAGCAGGAAGACAAAACACCTAAATAAATATTAGTACAGCTAAAAACGCTGGAACAAATTAATACTAACAAGGGACCTGACAATGAATACTGAAAAAGAAACTGGCAATGTATCATTCCACTCAGTATGAGTATTTCCACTGCCTCCTCTTGGAATGTACTTTAAYGCTGAATGAAGAAAAACCTTTAATATTTCACTTAGGAGCTCTGAAGCACTCCATCATGCATCTACATCCCCCATATTCTTCAGACTTTTGCCTCACAACTGTAACTAACTTTAGATCCCTAGAATTAGAACTCAATGCAATGCAATGAATATCCCCGTATAGTGATAAACTCAGCCTCTGAGAGGTTATGTAGTTTATGTATTTCTGCTCTGAAATTCTGAATTCTTTTCTTTTGTGTTAGAGATAGGAGACGTAAATAAGCAACAAAGCGCGACTAGAGGACTGGTACTGGCAAAACCAAAAGGGCAACTTGGAGCACTCAGTGACAAGGTTGGTTTAAAAAATGAAAACAAATCTTTTATAATAACCAAGTGGTTTCTGTAAGCCGGGAATTTGCACATCTTTCACTTTGTCTCATACTATTCTGAGCCTCTTCCTTCTTTCACCCTCAGGAGATTCATGAGATTCATATCATATTGGTAACAAGTTGACAAAAGACTCTGTGGACACTCCAAGACCTGAAGCTGGACAAGAGCCTGAGCAACTCAGTCTCGCTTTGGAACTGGCCTTCTGTAGAACTTCTTCACCRTGAGGGTGACAAATCCCTGGCACAGGCTGCCCAGGGACGTTGTGGAGTCTCCTTCTCTAGAGGTCTTCAAAACCTACCTTAATGCCACCCTGTGCCTTAACCATTCTGCGATCCTGTGGTTCTTACTTGAAGAACAGAACTGGACTACAGGGCTCACACACATACACACACATACTTTTTCCATGTTTCTATGTATTTTTTAAATCAACACTACCAATTTGTGAGAGTCACCAATTTTCACAAAACATATTTTTCACAAAATAGCTTTTCAGAGGATTTTCTTAAAGTTTTGCTAGCATTTTCCCTTCTCTCCAGTTCTATTTTGCTTTAGCATCTCCAATTTAACTGAATTGTCTTAAAATAGTCTATATTTTTGCCTTAAAGATTTCCTCCACTGATTTTTTTCTATTATTACTTTCAGATATGTACTGCAGACAGCTGACTCTACATGCTCTGTAACATGGGCAGCTGTACTAGTTTGCCTTCTCCAGTACTGCATTTCTGTTCAAAGCAATATTATTTTAATAGGCCTTTGTTAATAATTTATTGACAAATGTGACTAGTAGTTAAAATTTTTCAATGACATAAGGGAGAAATATGTTGAAATTCTGCTAATGTTGCAAATTTGTAAATATTTCTCAAAAATCCTGAGCATTCCATGGTAGGCACACTAACTTTGCAGTAATCAGTTATGGAAGCTAATGTTATGTGTGATATATTCCCTTACTATYCTTATGGCTCCAATAATTATGAGGTGTTTTATTGCTCTGTAATTCATTGTCAGTCTGTGTCTGCATCTTTCCAAAGCCAAGCACTATAAATTCATTYGATATTTGTCATTGATCCTGTCCTAGCTTATGAACTTTAACACCTGCTAGAGAATATAATAAATCTGGGCCAGGGTTTAGCATGAATAAAAAGCATGAATGTATATGGTTTACCATTTCAAAAGCCATAAATTTTCTTCCTTTTTTTTTAATTATTTCCTCCTAAAGTAAGTGGTTTAGATATTCATTCTTTGCCTATACCCACAATATTCRCAAGCAGAGCTATTCAAAATCTACTGAAAAAAACAAAGAGTTTTGGAGCAATAAAACCTAAGTTGCTGTTATTATATTAATAGTCTTATCCAGGAAACAAAGGTATCAGAATTGGAAAAAGAATATTTTAATTTTGATAAATATATTTAAATATATTTGCGTACATTTTTAAAAGAAAATTTGGACTGAGTACCTACTCAGTGTAGACCCCAAGTAATTGTATGTATATGCATTTCTGCACAGCCATTGAACCATCTTTTATTTACACAATTCTATTCATGAATGTACAGTGTTACAGTTTCCTTCCTATTTTATTCTTTCTTTCCTTCAAAATTCTTCAAAATGCATAAGGTAGGTTATCTTTAGAGTATGTCTGCTTGTCATGATTTCTGTATCAAAATAAGTCTGCCTGTCTGATATTCAAGTACTTGTTTCTTTTTATGTTGTATATAGTGAAGGCTTTTTTTATACTGAGGGCTTTCACGAGACACTGCTGTTTGAAACAAGGAGACCGACAAGAAGATCAGATACCTTCATTTGTGTTATACAGATCAGGGATATTTTTCAACAACACCACATAGTCTTTATGAAACTCATAACAAATATATTTTGAAAGCAGATTTAATAGCAGTATTGTCCATGTGAGATACAAGTCAAACCTACCAAACAAAAATGAAGGCAACATGAAYACAGTTTTTCTCTACTGAGAGCTCAAGGCTCACTGTTGGTAAAAACATTGCTCCCAATCTGTACTAACTTTTTAGTTTCTTCATCTCTGAAGTTTTCAGTATTTCGGAATAAGACAGTCAGTCRTTAATTTAGATTTCATGAAATTTTGCACACATTCAAAGACTGATCAAGGTAGTCTTTTGAGGGACTCTGATGCTCAGTAAAGGTGCAGCAAGGACCTATGCATCATTGACAGGTGAACAATTTGTTAAATGCTGTTCTTATTCCATTAAAGTAAAATGTCCAAAACCACCTGAATTATCTTAATATCTCATTCAGATAGTYAGTTCGTAGAAACTAATTGCTATAAGTACCACCTGGAAATAAGACATTATTTTGCTTTGTGACATTTGAAGTAGTTTACTGAGTAGTCATTTTGCATTTTGATAATATAATCATGCAGTCAATTTACTCAAAGGAATTTCCAATACCAAATATTAAGATGTTATATGMAATTATCCCAGCAATGCCAAATACTTTGTATCGCTAGCAATCTCTTGATTCTGAAATAAAATACTGAAATGCAACTATATTTATTTATAAACAAAATAAGAATGCACCCTGAGMAAGTTTGCAGATGACACCAAGCTGGGTGGAGTGGCCGACACTCCGGAGGGCTGCGCTGCCATCCAGAGGGACCTGAACAGGCTGGAGAGTTGGGCAGAGAGGAACCTCATGAGGTTCAATAAGGATAAGTGCAGGGTCCTGCACCTGGGGAGGAATAACCCCAGGCATCAGTACAGATTAGGGGTTGACCTGCTGGAAATCACCTCCACGGAGAGGGACCTGGGAGTCCTGGTTGACACCAAGTTAACCGTGAGTGAGCAGTGTGCCCTTGTGGCCAAGAAGGCCAATGGGATCCTGGCCTGCATCAGGAGGAGTGTTGCCAGCAGGTCAAGGGAGGTGATTCTGCCCCTCTACTCAGCTCTGGTGAGGCCGCACCTGGAGTACTGTGTGCAGTTCTGGGCTCCCCAGTATAAGAGGGACGTGGAGCTTCTGGAGAGGGTCCAGAGAAGAGCAACCAGGATGATTAAGGGAATGGAACATCTCTCGTATGAAGAGAGGCTGAGTGAGCTGGGCCTGTTTTCTCTGGAGAAGAGACGGCTCAGAGGGGATATGATTAATATGTATAAGTTCAGGAAGGGAGAATGCAGGGAGGAAGGGGACAAGCTGTTTTCACTGGTGGCCAGCGATAGGACGAGGGGTAATGGCCACAAGCTGAAGCAYAAGAAGTTCCGTCTCCAGGTGAGGAGCAACTTCTTTCCTGTGAGGGTGACAGAGCAGTGGAACAGGCTGCCCAGGGAGGTTGTGGAGTCTCCTACTCTGGAGGTCTTCAAAACTCACCTGGATGCCACCCTGTGCCACATGCTGTAGGTGTGCCTGCTTGAGCAGGAAGGTTGGACTAGATGATCTCTAGAGGTCCCTTCCAACCTTAAATATTCTGTAATTTTTTTTTTCTGTTAAAAAAAAAAAAAAAAAAGTCTTTCCACACAAGCAATTTTGTCTTTCTTCTTCATTTTTTCCCTGTCAGATGCATCTTTTTCCTCAGATTTTTGCTTTCATATCCCTGGTAAAATCTGTCCACTCACAAAATATGGTATAGAAAGCTATATTTTTTCTTTTATCTTTTTTTTTTCCAATTTAGTGCACAGAAGAACAACATTTTTAACATTCTTGCAATTTTAACATTCAGGCAAAATACATGAACTTCAAGCATGAAATATCAAGAGCTTGGAGTCAAGTGTTCTCATTCTATGCTCAGGACAACGCATAGATAGCAAATATCTGATAACACGTGAAGGAAATAGTAATGAGGAACCCCAAAGAATTTATGAGTAGCTTCCTGACATTCAGTTAACCGAAAGATAAGCTGAATGTTTATATTCCCTCATATTTAATATCTCTTCTGTGACTTTCAGCTCAAAGAGTTAGAGGGCAATCCAAGGCTTGCTACCTAAGAAGAATAAAATTCAAAAGATATCCAGGCTGTCTGACACTTTTAGRTTTCCTGCACTTTGAGTGATTTCCATCTGTCATGTGAATCTGAATGTTCTCACCTCTCCTTCAGGTCAGCACTGACTTTTCAGAAGTGCTTTGTTGCATCCTATAGAAAATCCTTTCAGCTCCATGTCAGAACTTCAGGAAGAAGCTTGTAAAAGGTTACTAGGTTAAACAGATATTCCAAATTACTTACTCAGAAGGAGAATCTCAAGTGAAGGAAAGTTTCAGTAAGAAATGGGTATGAACACAGTTAAAATGAAAATGAAATAAAAAAAAAAAAAAAAACCTAGCAATTTTAAATGGTCAGTCAATTAGTCCAAAAGTCAAAAGGATTTTCTGAGTACTAAACAACATCTGCTGTCACTGCTTAGTTAAATATGTTAGGATAACAGAACATTTTCTTTACACTCAGCCACAGTCCAAGTCGCATTTGTGGACTGTTTACAGCAGAAAAAAAAAAAAAAA